>NC_061089.1:6175973-6226010 GCF_015104395.2 Macrobrachium nipponense
AATTAGAATACTTCTCGTCTAAGTCGCAATCCGTAGAATAACCAGGATATGCGCCTACCCCCTCGGACCATTCAAAACTGCTTAGCAGAATCATGTCGCGAGGTTAATATACGTAGTATATTTGTAGGATTCTGAACAACGATCTCCATCCTAAATTCTTTCCTTCAAGAAAACAAAATAAGGATGGAGATCGACCACCTTCGGTCTCTATCAAAGAGTGAGAATCTTCCTCGAGGAAAGCTTCAATGGTGAACAGAATACTAAGACGATAGTTCAAGCCAAACTGGATATTCCTGCCGTTCTTCTCTATTCCAGGTTGGTCGCCTACTGTGAGATAGTCTTCTTTCAGCAGCAGTCTTCTTCCTAATGCTAGAAATTCCCAGGAATTAGAGCATAGGCGAGGTTCCCGATTATCGTGTAACATATCGGGGATTCTCGTCTCGCTCACTTTGGACCGTGGTCTCGCCTAAGTGTTTAGAGATCGTAAGAAACTCGAACACTCTGAATGCGCTAGAAATTCCGTAGAATTCTAAGCAGTCTGCGAAACCCCACCGAATTCGTCAAACGACATCGGCTGGTGGTCCTCTCGATTCCCGTAGAAATCGAGAATGGGGCAGGGAGGTCCCTCCTCAACGACCGGGGCTTACGTCAGGTAGGACCTGAAGGTCCCCCTGGTAGCGCAGTCCCCCAACGTGGGATCCTACAGAGAAATCTCTGTAGGATCCCTCCCCCCCCTTTCCCTCGTAGCCGTAAGGAGAGAGGGAATGGGGGGGAGGAATTGGATACTCGTTCGCCTTCCAGTGGAACTAGCAGTTGGAGAAGATTAGGAGCAGCCATCGCCTTGCGGCGATGGCCTCTCAGAGTCTGGGAAAACGTATCGTCAGGAGAAAACGTTTTCCCGAGGAGGTTACGAACTCTCACTGTAGGTAAGGGTCTGCCGCCACTGTGAACGTCGTCTGGGTGGGGCTGATCGACACCTGACAGGAGAGAGCCGATACCGTCCTCCGACTCATTCCAGTCCTCGTCGAGGTCGAAACCTCTCAGGAGGACAAAGGAGTATTTAAATACGGTGTCCGAAGACACGTAGAAACGCCGCTGTCGCAGTAGAGGAGGTGGAAGTAGCTTGATCGACCGGCCAGAACTGAGAGAGCCTTCTTGTCCGGAGACGAGAGACTCTGGTTCAAGACAGAATCAGCAAGCTCCGATCGCGGCAAACCCACCGTCGGTTTGGGTTCCCTCTCGGGGCCCCAAACGACTCGAGCAGAGACATGGGCTCTGCTGGTGGGAGCGGCGATCCTTCCCCCAGGTCGTTGTGCTGACGAATCAGTGCAATAACCTGGGCGGGCAAAGTTACTCTGAATCTCGGAAGTTACAGCGTCTTGAGGAGTAGGACCGTCCAGTCCCTCCAACAAGAGCAGCTCCCAAGACCCTCCTCCTTCAGAAGAAGGACCAGCAACAGATCCCTGACGGTTGCCTCCAATCACTTGCGCGTACGTCATGGCTGGTCCTAAGACCATACCTGGCACGTGCGGCGTCGTGACGGGATCGTGAGTGGCGCATCTCTCACGATCACTCTATATAACCTCGCTCTTCCTGGCGTATACCGAGGAAGTTGAAGGTATCGGAGAGACAGAACGACTGACAATACCCCCTCCCCCCCCTGACGGTCGCCTCCAATCACTTGCGCGTACGTCCTGGTTGGTCCTAAGACCATACGTGGGCACGTGTGCGGCGTCGTGACGGGATCGTGAGCGGCGCATCTCTCACGATCACTCCTATATACCTCGCTCTTCCCGGCGTGCCCCGAGGAAGTTGAAGGTAGTGGAGAGACAGACCTGACGCTCCCCCCCCACGCTCGCTGGCAGGACCAGCGTACGTGGGGGCTGCAGCCGATCAACAACCCGCAGTGGGGATCGATCTGCAGCCTGGCCGTGCCGCTCACCTGTGGCGAGCGGCTCGACTGAGCACGTCGACCCCGGTCCCGTGCGTCAGACGAGCTGCTGCTGGTTACCGCGTATCCGCCCGGTCCCTGTGGGTAGCGGCGGTCAGGTCGACCTGCAGAGCTCGCTTTCTTTTTCGGCGGTGAGACGGTGAGCGTCCTCGCGGCACGTCAAACCGCTGGTACCAGCCGAGGCTAGTACCGTCGGTCGAGGGGACCTGGGGGACCTCTTCCCAGCCTCAACCCGTGGCCGGTCAGAGACCGTCACGTCCACCCGAGGTACCGGCTGGTCGCTACGAGAGCGGCCGCTGGCCTGGCGAGAGTCACCTGAGCGGCTCTCGACAGTCTTCTGCTCCGTGCCTCGGTCATGACGCTGAGCGAACTCAGGCGTCTTAACTTTGGCTGCACGGTCACCCGAAGGAGACCGTACACTCGGAACTTCTCGCGGACGAGAAACCGAGCCGGTACCTGGCTTAGCAGCAGAGCTGCCAAGACCAGGCGAGGGTGTACCAGCGGTAGCCAGCACACCCTTGGTCCCCGTCTTCTTCTTCTTCTCAGAAGAGGAGACGGGCCCCGTTCCCGAAGGAACAGGAGGACCAGCAGAAGAACCCCCCCGTCACACCGGAGTGAGACGAGCCCTTCGAAGTTCCCGAAGGAGTCTTCTTAGGGGGAAAAACCCCGGTTTACCAGCTGGTCGCTGCGAGAGCGGCCGCTGGCCTGGCGAGAGTCACCTGAGCGGTTCTCGCCAGCCTTCTGCTCCGTGCCGCGGTCTTGGCGCCGAGCGAACTCTGGCTGCACAGTCTCCCGAGGGAGAGCGTACACTCGGGATCTCCCGCGAACGAGAGACCGAGCCGGAACCTGGCGTAGCGGCATCGCCGCTAGCACCAGGCGAGGAAGTACCAGTGCTAACCGATACTCCTCTGGTCCCCGTCTATCTCTTCCTTACGGAAGGGGAGACGGGCCCCGCTCCCGAAGGAGCAGGAGGACCAGCAGAAGGACCCCCCGTCCCACCTCGGTGGGACGGGCCCTTAGAAGTTCCCGAAGGATACTTCTTAGGGGGGGAGGCAGCCTTCATCTTCTTCGGCTTATGGGCCTTAGAAGTCGAAGGGGAAGAGGCAGCAGCAGACGAAGACGAAGATGACACCTTCCTCTTCTTCGTCACCTCACGCAGGACAGGCGTCAGGTCCTCCATCCAGGCCGGAGTCGGGCCTATTGCCGAAGCAACACGGCCCAACTGCACCTGTCCGAAGGACCTGGGACTGGGGAAGACACACAATGGGCAGGACCAGCATGGACAGGCGCAGGAAACCAGGAGCGACAGGAACAGCAACCAGCTCAGGAGCGGCAGGACAGCGGCAGCGGTAAACACAGAGGACAGCCAAGCCAGTAGCGGGAACCCACATCAGCGGCAGGTACGGCAGGCCCAGCCATCGCCTCGTAGAATCATCGGCAGCCAGCGGGAACCCGGGTACTGGCGGCCAGTCCAGGGGCGAGCTGCTGGAACAGCGGAAGTCTGGGGCAGGCAACAATAAGACAACACAGGCGGCGGCGGCATACCCCCTCCTCGGTACAGCGCGCGACCGGCCCCTAGTAGCGGCAGACAGCGTCACCGACACAGCATGGGAGTGTAGACCAGCGGGGGAAGAGCATAAGCGGCCGTGGAGGTTGTAGTGGAGACCGCTCCAAGGTCACCGCCCAGACCTCGCTAGACGCTGCAGCAGATCGTGGATGCTAGGCACGCCCTGCAGCCGCAGTTCCAAGGTCGTCTCCCACGGATGTAGCACCTGCGGTAGCACAGACAGATTGTAAGAGGGGTTCCCTCACGCACGGGGGGGAGACATGCCCCACCCCGAACGCAAGGAAGACCCCAAAAACAAATACAAAATACAATGAGGAAGCTAAGCGGGGGGCAGGAAAGAAGACGAAGAATCGGATATCAGGAGTCGCGGGAGAGCTTTCCGACGACTTCCTGGCAGACCTTCGCTTCCCCTACCCCCGCACAGCAGTGAAAAGTAATATGAAAATGAAACAGAATACTGCACTTGCGATTCACTCATAGAACTTAAGGGGAAAAGATCAATTCCCGGTAAGAGCGGAAACTTGATCCATAATAATATGATGCTATCATAAATATATATGAAAATGAAACAGAATACTGCAATTGCGATTTTCACTCACAGCAATAAAAACGTAAGGATTAATTCCCGGGTAAGAGGGCGGAAATTGATCCAAAATTAATTTGATGCAATTAATAAATGAAAATGAAAAGAAACTGCATTGCGAATCACTTTCATTGCATTCTATTCATACAAAATAAGAGGCTCGTGCCGAGCGCAATCACGCTCTCGGCAACGAATGCACAGGGCAAAGTATAATGAAAAAGAGTACTTACATCTTTCAATTACACACTTTCGCCCAAAAATACATGACTCGGAGCGAGTGCTCCCGCCCGCCCTCGGCACCGAAACATAATTCAAGTCAATTTCATGAAAAGAGCCAGAAATCGCCGCCTCTACGGCGATAGCTCCATGTTGATTCATAATTAAGTAATGAAAATGAAACAGTGTACTTACAGTTTCATTTTCAAGTCAAACAAACCATTAGTAGAAAACACATAAACAAAGCATACGACGATGAAGCGGGCAGAGAGCGATGACGAACACGTCCTTCACACCGCCCGCGGCCGAAAGCAAAAGTGATTTCTTCACCTCTCAGGCGCGCGGGCGCGCGCACGATCGGACAAGCAGTTAACTACCGTTCTCCCCTTGTCGAAAAGCTTACGACCGTCCAGCTGCCGCTAGTTACCTTCCTATTGTTAAGGACCGAGGGTTTTTGTATTACGTATCGGAACAACAGTTGTTTTACTAACAAACAAGCCGGTTAGGGACCGTGTCCTTCCGATTGTTGTGATGAAAGTGCCCCAGTGTCTGTGGGTGCTAGTGGTGTGCGGATTTATCACAGGCAAATGGTTTAGTTTTATCGACACAAGCGACTCCGTAAACATCGAGATGGCGTCAGTCTTCTAAATATTTCGAGTTGTAAGTAAAAATTTTGAACGCATTTTGGTGAGATTTGGACTGCCTTGTACCACCATTTCACTACCCTCTGTTTAAATCTTAAAATTTGGCCTTAATTTCTAACTTTGGAGAAAATACTTACTTCGAAAGGAGAGTAGAGGTGTTTAGCTCAGTTTCTCACTGATGCCCATCTCCGATATCAGGACGCGTTATAGGGGGAAAACCAGCGACTACCAACCCTTAACACGGTTTTTCAGGTCTTATTCACTCGATATTTAAATGGTGAAACAAGAATACAATTACAGCTCCAAGCACCCCATTCAAAAGATTGAAGTTTCGTCAACATAATGTGATATATGAAAGCCCCATACGAACTAAAATAAGCATGTGACGCTCTTCGTAAAATATGTTTTCAAGGCAGTTTTGAAATCCAATATGGCTGCTACCGTGGGATGTACAGGTTTTGATCAGTGAAGAAAATCATCTTTCCCAGCCTTTCAAGCAATCATTTGAACAATGTTAGCGTATGTATGTAACATTTATTGATCTTACAGTTGTAATCAGCACAATAAAACAACATTTTTGTTGCCTATATTACTGAAAGTATGAAACTTTTTATTCCGGGTCATCTGGTTTTGAACTGAATTCATTTTTACCTTGTAATCGGTGGTTTTTATCCTTACTCGCCATCACAACTGAAGCTCCACAGTGCTTATTTGATTGTTATTATACACATTTTGGTCTCAGTTCACTCCACATTGCACTTCAAACCAGTTGCTGTTCCTGGTTCCTACGCGCGCGCCACAAACAGAGTTACGAACAGCAGATGACGAAACTGCAAAGTTTTATTCCTTAAATTGTTTACTTTACTCATTATTTAGTTCAAATTTACTTTGTTATTTGAAACATTTTTAATTTAATTTAATTCATGTATATTTATCCCTTTTTTGCAACCAAATTACCCCGAAAAATTACAGATATTTCTAAAGTAGATACAACCAAATGTTTCTAACGTTTTCATACATCTGGCTGCCGAAAACCATAGAGGAATGACTACGGATAAGTGAATTATATATATATGCTTTTGCTTTTGCTAGCACTTTTCATTGATTTCAGTCTATATTAGTATTTTGAATTTCTTTAATAACCGTATGCCAGAAATAAATGTAACCTTTAATGTTTGCATGCTAAGAATGGCAAAATCATCGGTATTTGCCACATAGTGGAGGCTTCACACATACACCGTTTCTTATTATAAACTGTTTCCATGAATTCTAGTTGTCATAGTAATGCAATAATGATAAAATTGCTTCATTATTTATGTATATATACTTCCAATACATAGCCTAATTTCACCAATTTCAACGTTTTGTGTGTAGTCTTATACCCAGTTTGGAGGGTCAACACATACCGATGTTAACAGAAAGAGAGAGAGAGAGAGAGAGAGAGAGAGAGAGAGAGAGAGAGAGAGAAAAGGAAGGCGAAGGAACAAAGAAGGAAGGGGTGGCGGTGGAGGGGGGGGGGGGGGGAGAGGGTAGGTGGAGCTTTATACGCGTGTTCGTATCCATTTCTGCATAATGGAGTTTTTGTCTCTTGGTACAAGGACAAGTGTCGTTATTCTTTACAATTAGTGATTCACGATACCCTTACGCACTGGGTGTAATGCACTATAGCAAAATCTCGTTCTGTTACGAGTGTTCGTTACAGAAATAGGTATTGCCCAAAAATGACAATTTGTCCAAAATTGCATTTTTCCTAACTATACAAACCTGAGGTCCTTTTACAATAGGAAGGTACTAGCGGCAGCTGGATAGGTCGTAAGCTTTCGAACAAGGGGTTCGGTAGTTAACTGCTTGTCCGACAGGCGCGCGCGCGCGACTGGGAGGTAAACAAATCACTTTTGCTTTTGGCCCAAGCAAAAACTGCAGAGTGAGGGGTGGCATGAGGTGGGGCTATGTGTAAAAGGACCTCAGGTTTGTATAGTTAGGAAAAATGCAATTTTGGACAAATTGTCATTTGTTTCCGACGGCATACAAACCTTTCGGTCCTTTACAATAGGAAGACTCATTCTTGGTGGGTGGAATCTGAGTCTTTTGTGAACAGACTGGTGTTCGCCCCAACCTTGGAAGCCTCCCTGGTCGTAGGAGCGAGGGAGGGATCCAAGCCTCTGTCCGATTGATCGGGGTGTGCACCCGCAGGATCAATGGTCAGGACCTCTGGACCGAGTACTAAGAGAGAGGCAAGCGTATCTCTCGTACCAGCAATGTAAGAACTTGTTCCTGTACAGGAGCAAAGATAGTCATGGTTTTGACTCTTGTAGGCATCCACTTCCCCCCCTTGTAGAATAGGAAGTGGTGGATATTCTGCTCCTATCCCTAGTGGAAAGGGATAGGATGGGGCTCTGTCATATAGCTCACCGGCATCTCGTCCTTATCCAGCAGGGTAATGACCGTATCCCTATACCCACAGGTAGAGGGGTGAAAAAGAAAAAGTATAAAGAGAAGCCAGTCACTTTCTCATTCACTATCTATTCATACAGTCACACCAGGACTCGATGCTGTTCAGCCTGCTAGGGTCTGGGTTAGCTAGACGACGTGTTGAGCAGCCACACGGGTCCTAAGGAAACCGATCCAAGGACCTATGGGCAATATCCAAGAGGTATAAGGAAGGTGCCGGTAGTTCTGGTTGTACCAGGACCCCTCCTGCCTTCCATTACCTGCCGCACGGAGAAGTTCTTACGAAAACGCCAACACGAGGGGCCAATACTTCTGACTTCGTGAGCTCTCGGACGGGACGTACGGATGTCTTGTCACGCCATCAGCCTCATACGCCCTCCTGAAGACCTCACGCAGCCAGGAGGCGAAAGAGTGTTCTTGATACTTCTTTCTTGGTGACCCCGTTGCTAACGAAGAGGCGTCGACACTCAGGCCCGAGGTGTCGAGTTCTCTTCAGATAGCGCCGTAGCGTCCTCCCAGGACAAAGCAGCATCTCATCCACATCATTATCTGCATGAAGTTCCCGTACTCTCTTCGCCGATGCCAGGTCCAGCAAGAAGAGGGTCTTGTGAGTTCCCTGGTTTGGCAAGACCTTTGGAGGCTGCTCTTAAGCAAGGAGATCTCGAACGAGTTCGAGATGTCCAATCCCGTCAGTTTCAGGACGAGCGTCAAGGCGGCTCTGTATCCTTTGACTGTGGGAACTTAGAGGAGCTTCCTCGGCGAAGGAAAATGAGGAAAAAGGGGAAAAAACCGTACCTGCTGAAGAGTGGCTCTGAGAGGAGATAGGCCCCGTCTACGACACCAACCACAGAAGACGGCCGACTTCCCCTGGTACACCGCTGCAGAGGACTGACGGACGTTTCCAGCCATCTCTGTTGCTGCGCTACGAAAAAGCTTCTCGTTCGCAAGAGATGGTGGATAACAGCCAGCCGTGAAGACGTAGGGACTGGACTGCTCGGTGGTACCGCTCGACGTGTGGCTGGGCGAGAAGGTTGTGCCAATGGGGAATTCTCTCGGTTCTCTTGCGAGAAAGAGCCAGCAGGTCCGGATACCAAATGGCCTGTGGCCATTTGGAGCCATCAGGATCATCCTGAAATTCGGGATGACCAGTGCTCGACTGATCACCTTGCGAATCAGGCTGAACGGGGGAAAGGCATAGGCGAAGAGGTCGTCCACCGGGTGTTGAAGAGCGTCCTCTGCAGCTGCCCATGGATCCGGCACGGCCTAGAAGAACACCTGGAGCTTCCTGTTGTGCCGGATGGCGAACAGATCCTCGACTGGTCGCCGCCACAGGTCGAAGAGCCTTTCCGCCACGTCCTGGTTGTAGAGACCATTCGGTCCCTATCACCTGATTCCCGACGGCTGAGCGTGTCTGCTACTAACATTCCTTCCCTGGAATGTAGCGTGCCGACAGCTCTATTGAGTGCGCCTCGGCCCACTCGTGCACCTGCCGAGTCAACTGATACAACGGGAGAGACGCTAGGCCCCCCCTGTTTGTTGACGTAAGCCACCACCGTGGTGTTGACGTACATCAACACCACTGAGTGTCCCATCAAGCGGTCCTGGAACTCTTGGAGAGCGAGGAACGCTGCCTTGAGTTTCAGTACATTGATGTGAAGGTGCTTGTCGTTTCTCGTACCACACTCCTGAAGTCCGCAACTCTTCCAAGGTGTGCGCCCCATCCCTCGGTCGATGCGTCTGAGAGCAGCTGCATGTCCCGGGGGGAGAGTGCGCAGAGGCACTCTTCTTAAGGGGTTCCTGTCGTCCAGTCACCCGGCTAGGTCCTGCCTCACCTCCTGTGTCCGTGACAATGGAAAGCTTGGGGATCCGTCGCCTGTGACCAACTCTCTTCAGTCTCCCTGAAGAGACCGCAGGTGAAGACGGCCGTTAGGGACTGGCTTCCCGAGTGACGACAGGTGTCGATCACGACTTGCCATCGCTGAGCTACCTGTTCCTGCCGAGACAGGAACTGGTTTTGGCTGCCTCCCTGAATCTGCTGATCCGCGAGTCTGCGGGGAAGACTCGCCCTGCTACCGTGTCGATCCGCATACCCAGGTACTTCATCCTCTGCTTGTGCTCGAGATCGGACTTTTCGAAGTTCAGAACGATCCCCAGATCGCGACAGAACTCGAGCAGTCGATCCCTGTCCTGTAGCAACTGCGAGCGGTAGCTCGCCAGGACTAACCAATCGTCGAGATACCCCATCAGACGTATCCCGTGCGAATGGGCCCAAGCAGACACCAGAGTGAACACTCAGCGTGAACACCTGTGGGGCGGTTGAGAGACCGAAGCAACGTGGCCTGAGCTGGTACACCGTCCCGTCGAGGATGAAGCGGAGGTACTTTCTGGAGGACTGATGAATGGGTATTTGTAAATACGCATCCTTCAAGTCCACTGAAAGCATGTAATCGTTCTCCCTGATAGAGTCGAGCACTGCGCGTGCCGTCTCCATCGTGAACCGGGTCTGGCGAACCAAACCGGTTCAGGGGTGAGAGAGATCTATCACCGGGCGCCAGCCTCTCGTAGACTTTTCCACCAGGAAGAGTCGGCTGTAAAAGCCCGGTGACTGATACCGCTGGCCGGGATTTTGCTACAGCTCTCTTGCTCAGCATGGTCTTGATCTCCTGTCTCAATGCTACGTCCTTCGATGCCCCTGGAACGTACGCCTGCTGTTGGACCGGGTTGGAGGTGAGGGGTGACCGAGATTCGAAGGTTAATAGATCTCCCTCCCGAAGGACATCTACAATCCAGGTCTCGGCGCCGTGGCGCTGCCAAGTTGCCCAATGGCTGGCCAGGCACCCCCCCACTTCCGGCAGCAGGTGAGGGGGAACGCCGTCCTTCCACTGTGAACGTCGTCTGGGTGGGGCTAATCGACACCTGACAGGAGAGAGCCGATACCGCTCCGACTCATTCCAGTCCTCGTCGAGGTCGAAACCTCAGGAGGACCGAAGGGGTATTTAAATACGGTGTCCGAAGACACGTAGAAAACGCCTCTGTCCCGCAGTAGAGGAGGTGAAGTAGCTTGTTCGACCGTCCAGAACTGATTGAGAGCCTTCTTGTCCGGAGACGAGAGACTACCTGGTTCAACCAGTCGGCAAGCTCCGATCGCGGCAGACCCACCGTCGATTTGGGTTCCCTCTCGGGCCCCAAAACGACTCGAGCCGAGACGTGGCTCTGCTGGTGGGAGCGGTGATCCTTCCCCGAGATCATTGTGCTGACGAATCAGCGCCGTAACCTCGACAAAGTCCCTCTGGATCTCGGAAGTCACAGCATCTTGCAGAGTGGGACCGTTAAGCCCTTCGAACAAGAGCATTTCCGAGAACCTTCCTCCTAAGAATGGGAACAGCGACAGCCCTCTCGGTCTTCCTCATCCACTTGCGCATACGTCCTCCGGCCGGTCCCAGAACCGTGCCTGGCACGTAGGGCGTTGTGGTGGATCATGAGGGGCGCACCCCTCACGATCACTCCTCAATACCTCGCTCCTCCCGGTGTAACACGAGGAGGTTGAAGGTACGGGAGAGGCAGACCTGACGCTCCCTCATTGCGCTGGCAGCACCAGCAGGCTTTGAGGGCTGCAGGCGATCGTCAACCCGCGGTGGCGATCGAGCTGCAGGCCTGGTCGAACCGTCTCCTGTGGAGAACGGCTGGACTGAGCACAGCGGCCCCGATCTCGAGTATCAGAAGAGCTGGTGCTGGTTGCCGTACCCGTTCGCATTTCTGTGAGAGCGACGGTCAGGCGACCTGCAGGAGGCTCCACTGTCACAGTGAGACCGGTGCTTGTCCATCACGGCACGTCACGTCGCTGGTTCCAGCCGTGGCTGGCACCGGCGAACGGGAGGGACCTCTTCCCAGCCTCAGCCCGTGGTCGGTCGTGGACCGTCACGTCCCGGGTAGCCAGCTGTTCGCCGTGAGAGTGAGAGCTGGTCTGGTGAGAGTCGCATAAGCGGCTGTCACCAGACTTCCGCCCCGTGCCGTGAACCTGACGCTGAGCGGACTCAGAGGTCTGGTTCCTGGCTGCACGGTCGCTGTAGGCGACCGTACACTCGGTACCTCCCGCGAACGAGAGGCCGAGACGGACCCTGATGCAGTGGCAAAGAACCACTGACACCAGGCGAGGAAGTACCGGTGTTAGCCGGTACCCCTCTGGTCCCCGTAGTCGTCTTCCTGCGGAAGAAGAGACGGGCCCCGCTCCCGAAGGAGCAGGAGGACCAGCGGAAAGGAAACCCTCCCGTCCCACGTGGGAGACGGGTCCGAGAAGCTCCCGAGGGAGATTCTTAGGAGGGAGGGAGGCAACCTTCTTCTTCCTCGGCTGTGAAGCCTTAGAAGTCGAAGGGGAAGAGGCGGCAGCCGACGACGATGAAGAAAGATGAAGACGACGACGACGACACCTTCCTCCTCTTCTCGTCAGCTTCCTCAGGACAGACGTAGATCGCTATCCAGGGCGGAGCCGGGGCTGCTGTAGCCGAAGCCACAGGGCCCGGACGCACCTGTACGACAGACCAAAGTCTGGGGTGGTAGTACCACCACGAACAGGGACGACATCAGCAGGTATGGGCATCTCAGGAACAGCAGGCACAGCCAGCACAGCATCGGTAGGGACAGCCAGCGCAGCAACGGCAGCAGCCCAGAATCGGCAGGTACGGCAGGCAGCACCGGAAACACAGGAAGTGGAGCAGCAGCCAGCAACATCCTGGTACTGGCGGCAGGTCCAGGGGCGAGCTCTAGGGCAGCGGAAGTGTGGTCGCTGCAGCGCGGCAACCACGAGCGGCGGCGGCACGCCCCCCTCTCGGTACGGCGAACGGCACTTCACAGCGGCTGTAGGCAAGACTGTTACCACGTGAGGCGAGTACACCAGGTGAGGAGGGACGTCGTCACCTGGTTGCGTGGTCACCACTCCATGGGTGACCGCAGTAGGCCCAGACATAGAACCGCAGCCCCTGGACACTAGCACGCCCTGCAAATGGAAGGACGCCCATACCTCACCAAGGTCCACCCTCGTGGCAGTAGCACCTGCGGAAATAACAGTAGTAGCGATTAAAGTGGGGGGGGCCCGAATTCCCCTCGCGCGGGGGATGAGCCCTCTCCGAACGAGTGGAAGAGCCCCTAATACAATTGTACATCGGGAACCGAGCGCCCTCCCCCGCGCTCGACGGATCGGGCGAGGAAGAAGAAAACGCCGATAACCTCCCCCACCCCCAAGGGAAGGGCCACTGTGGGAGCTGAGCGGGGGGGGGTTCTCGTTCCCCCCCACCCCCGCCCCGCACAGTACCCATGTACCCAAGAACAATATAAGAGCCCGAGAGCAATCGTGCCATCGGCCCGAATGCAAGGGCATAAGGATCAATTCCCTGACTGAGCGGAACTTGAACCAAACAAATATTGATGCAATCAATAATAAGGGATAAAATGAAAATGCATCTTGCATACGATTCACTTCACAATGAATAAGGGCTCGGATCAACGCATTTGCGCCCTAGGTCACCGAGCGCAAGGTGAAAGGATCAATTCCTTACCTTTATGGATCAAGGTTTCTGGAAACCTTGATCCATAATGAATTGATGCAATCAAAAATATATGAAAATGAAAAGACTACTGCGCTTGCGATTTCACTTCATACAAATAAAAAGGGGAAGGATCAATTCCCGGGAATAGCAGAAACATTGATCCCAGTAAACAATGCAATCTCATAAAAATGAAAATGAAAAAGAACTGCACTTGCGATTTCACTTCATTCAAAATAAAAGGGGGAAGGATCAATTTCCGGGTAAGCTCGGAAACTGATCCAAAATGAGTATTGCTACAATCAAAATAATATATGAAAATGAAAAAGAATACTGTACTTGCGATTCCACTTCCATACTAAATAAGTTTCCGTGCCGAGCGCATTCGTTCGGCAACGGGCATACAGGTCCCAAAAAAAAATATAAATGAAAAGAGCACTTACTTACGATTTTCATCTACACATTTCCAACCCAATCTACGCTCGGAGCGAGTGCTCCCGCCCTCGGCACCGAGCATACACAATACGAGGATCATTCTGGGAAAATGAATTCCCGCACTTACGCCCTTCAGTCCCGGCACTCGGGTAATCGGAGGGCGTGGTGACACCAAGATCCTTAATTCACAAAGAATTCAATGAAATGATTGTACTTACAATCAGTTCACTAGATAATTAGAAAAAGAAAAACACAATCATGCGAAAGCAAACGACGATGAAGCGGGCAGAGAGCGATGATACACGTCCACACGCCAGCAGGCCGAAAGCAAAAGTGATTTGTTTACCTCCCAGTCGCGCGCGCGCGCCTGTCGGACAAGCAGTTAACTACCGAACCCTTGTTCGAAAGCTTACGGAACCTATCCTACTGCCGCTAGTACCTTCCTATTGTAAAAGGACCGAAGGTTTGTATGCCGTGTCGGAACAAACGTGCTTACCACTGTCTCGTGAAACCCATAGTAGGTATACTGCTAGTTGTCAATCAAGTTTTTGTAATAGTATTTATTTACAAGCTAGCTATTGAATAAATTTGTATTTTTCTCAACCAAAACATATGCCCCTCAATGCTAACTTTCCTCTTTTTAATGACTTTCTGGCCATTGCAAATTCGGCCCATTAATTTCTTATGGTGCGAAAACAGAGGCCCAGGGACCGAAAACGATTGCGTCACACTACGCTATAATCCGCCAGTAAAACATCTTCATATATCCAAAAAGTAAATAATAAAGATATATGCGCATTACGATTATAACAATTACATGAAAAGCTGATAATCTGCATGAATAACTGGTAAACTGTTCTGCAAGAAAGTTGAGTAAAGCAATTATTTACCTAGGTACGAAAGTCAAGATGACGTGACGTCATAATACAGGACTTAAAAGAACGTTCTAATTCCAAATAATAATTACTTAAATTTGAGTCAGAATCGAGTTACTTTTTCAATAACGAATATTTTCAACTTAACCATCATAAATATGTAAAATATTGATGTTTTACTATTTTAAAAATTATCGAAGTGCACTCTTCGTCGTCGTCTTCTACAAAACAGTTGTTTACTCGGTGAGGAAAAGTTTTCAGATTGTTGTGATGAAAGTGCCCCAGCGTCTGTGGGTACAAGTGGTGTGCGGATTTATCACAGGAAATGGTTAGTTTATTGACACAAGCGACTCCGTAAACATCGAGATGGCGTCAATCTTCTAAATACTTCGAGTTGTAAGTAAAAATTTTGAACGCGTTTTGGCGAGATTTTCACTGCTTTGGACACCCTTTTCACTACCCTCTGTTTAAATCTTAAAATTTGGCCTTAATTTCTAACTTTGGAGAAAATACTTACTTCGAAAGGAGAGCAGAGGTCTTTAGCTCCGTTTCTCACCAACAAGAAGTCGCGACTGATGCCCATCTCCGATGTCAGGACGCGTTACCTATAATGTACTTTTTCTGGGATTGTCCAAGCTGATCATACATGGTCCACTCTGGACCCTACGGTTTTTTACCCTAACGTACTTTTTTGGGGGTTGTTCACGTTGATCGTACATGGTTCACTCCTGTACCATGCGGTTTTTTACCCTAGTAGCCCATGGGCTACCCTGCCATATAAGGGTACTCTGTAATTTTAGGTACTGAGGTGGTGGAGGCTAACAATGAGGGGTTGGCAAAATGCCTAGATTGCAAACATGACAAATGTCAGACCAATGTCAGATCCTAATGAGGCAATCAAAGGCCAGGAACCCTCTTCATGCCTTTGCCCTAAGACACGTTCATATGGCCTAATAACTATCCTGACCACATTTATCACGTCATTTATGGCACAGCATCTGAATTCTGATTAGGCTAATCATAAAACCAACACCTACCTCAAGGACAGTCGTCTGGCTAGTCACAGGGAGCCTGCCATATTCACTGGCCTTCATTAGGCTACACCTGCAGATGTGTAATACGATGCTATGACAAACTTTCTGGCACTTTAACGATAAATTACATGAAAACACATTGCTAAACCGTCCTGTCTAATTACAGAATCTGGTGCCATACTACACGAGAAAGCGCATTAGCACTCGTTGGCAACTTGGCGTCATGTTATGTTGACCAAATGAAGAATAGTCAATGATGAAATTAAGTTCATTGTTAACAGTACTATAAATCATGCACGTTATTTCTTTATTTGAGGCTAATATTATACTAGTTAAAATTCAAGGTTAATTCGTTTAAAAAAACTAACACATCAACGTAATTCTTTATTTTTCTCCACTTCGAAGAAATGATAGGACACTGCCACGTTTGACTTTCTTTTGACTATTAAATGCAAGACTAAGACTTCTGAGATTCTTATTTTGTTCTTTTCTTAAGTGGACCACCCCACTGATGACGGTCTGCGAGACCAGCGCCCTAATTCGTCATATATACAATAATAAAGCTGAGACGTTCTGGAACCTATATGCCAAATCCAAAATGTCATAATCAGATAGCAAAAAAGCCTCTGATTTTTTTTCTTGAAAGATGATGTTTTTAGGCTGATATTGTTTGGCGGGAAATCAGTAGAGCGGCAAATTTAAGACCCTGAACCTGAAGCCAATATGTGAATATCATAACTCGAATAACTAGAAACCTTATGAAGTTCTTCTCGCGTTGAATTCACCTGTTGTCGAATTATAGTATAAATAGTAAGTCAAGATATTTGACAAAGCCAGTCTTGATAGCCTGGTAAGTCATTATTCATATATTAAACATAATTCTAGTTTTGAGAGGGAGCCAGTGAACCTCAGTCAGTAGGCAACAGAGGACAGGTGCGACCATAAAAGGAAAATATCTGGAGGTGTTATCTGTATAAAAGTACTACGCAGTTACGTGGTTTTCACCAGGACAGGACGGCGCCGCAAAGCCTTGCGGCCATCTAATCTTGACAAGCCAGTTAGGCGCAAATTGAACAGGGGCTTAGTACGATTGCGTTATTTATTTATTTGCTCCTCTCTTTAATGGTACTGTACAATGCGCAGCTTATAATTGCCAAAACTGGCACAGGAATTCCAGAGAAAATTGAATAAAAATTTGAAGGTAAACAAAGCATAATGAAATTTTTTCAACCATAATCTTGCGCTAGTCAGGTAAACGTCTTCTTAGCTGTGGATACGCATCTCTGTCAACACGTCTTATATTTTCAGCACATAAATGCAACGGTGACTTGATTTTTGAAATTTCAATCAATAATCCTAGATATGCCACATGATATAGAGGAACAACGATCTTACTTAGTAGTAAGTAGTTCTGTATGTTGCTGGTTGTGTCAACGTCTCGTCTTTTTAACATGTTACTGTGAGAGTATTTCAAGACCAAACCGCAGAAAACCATTTCTACTACTTAATTCGAAGAGAAAATTGTATTTTTTGTGAATATTGGCTTCATGTGCTTAGACTAGGCTTATTCAGTGGCGGATTTAAGAGGGGGGGCCACCTGGTCACATGACCCCACCCCCATGGAGAGATTGAATAAATCTCAAAGCTATGATTCAATTTTGATAAAATATTGATGGAAACACTGAAAACAAAATTATAATTTTTTTTAAATGCATGTATTTAGGTAATGCTTATATTTACCAAAGAAATTTCAACTGCTGCTTTTTTGTAAGCCACAGGTGTTGGAAACAATGAACCATCTTCAGAGTTATAATCTCTCTCTCTCTCTCTCTCTCTCTCTCTCTCTCTCTCTCTCACACACACACACACACACACACACACACACTCACATTCATAGAAACAACTTGTTATGCAGTCAACACGGCTTCAGACAAAACAGATCCTGTTCATCAAACCTCTTGGAGTTTTTTCATAACATGCTTGGTATATACGACAGTAGTGGAGCAATAGATGGACACTTCTTAGATTTCCAAAAGGCCTCTGATAAAGTGCCACCCAAGAAACTAATGACAAAAGTTAGAACTTTATGAATTGTAGGAAAAATAGCAGACGGGATCGAAGACCGCTAACCAATATAAAACGGAGAGTCGTAATAACTGGTTGAGAATTATAATGTACAGATGTGACAAACGGAGTTCGTCAGGGTTCTGTCATTGGCCCGTTCTTGTTTTTTATTCTTTTTATTTATTTATTTATTTATTTATTTATTCATTTCACACTAATGACATTGATGTAGGCCTAACCACAGATATAAAAGCCTAGATGCCGCATCGGCCGCTAGCTAAATAGGCTGGCGCACGTCATCAGGCCCGCCATCTTGGCGCGGTAATTCAAACAATGCAGCAGGCTGCAGTATATGGCGTTTTTTCGCCACTATTCGCTTAATATTGCACGGATTTTCTTGTCTGATGGCTCTTTACAAAGCTTACATAATTCTCTACAAGGATCTAATAAAATAAAGTTGTTCCTTATTGTTTGAAAGTTAACTTGCAATGACTTTGTTTTAGCAGGTAGGGGGAAGGGGGCTAGTTGTACACAAATGTTAATATTTACCCATAACTATTGCTGTAAACAATAATTTGAAATGCTGTGATAAGACAGCCTACGAAAAAAAAAAAAAAATGGTTAAAACAATATTGTTTAGGGCCATTTGGTCAATAGGGTAAATCGTGTATGTTGGACACTAATTTGATGTTTCTAGATTTCTTTCACTGCATTATAGCTATGTAATATTAAAGTGTTAATCTGGTCCTTGTAATAAGAACTAAATAGCCAAGCAAGGCACATAATGAGTTTTTGTTGATGTTTTGATATAGCCTGCTAATTTCATATCAATGTATATAGATTATCATTACAATGTATATGATTATAATTACACTTGTAAAGTATCATTAAAACTGTTTGGAAACACAGCAATGAAAAAAAAACTTGTTTAAACTGCTGGGAATATTTATAAATAAATGCACAGATGTACAATAAATGTTATATATACATTCAATGTAAGAACAAATATCATGAAAATAAATCATTGTGCAATACATTTTGAGAGTTGTTACTTCAAAGTATAGGCTTAATGACCCATAAGGCCACCCATAGCTTTAAATTTACATGCGTGACCAAACCAATGAACAGTTAGCTGAAAAAAAAAATTAGACTGGCCTTATGATTGTGGCCTAGGCTGAAAGGCTCGGTGGGGGGGGGGGGGGGGGGGGGGGGGGGGGGGGGGGGGGGGGGGGGGGGGGGGGGGGGGGGGGGGGTACTATGACCGGGTATACGGGGGTGCTCGTCAGGATTGGCTCATTTTGGCAATTTTGGTCTAGAGATGGGTCCCCTTCTGGAAGGGTAGAAGTATAGAGATGGCCCAGGCCCTTATCCTAAATAAGGTCTAATAATTTGGGTCTTGACAACATAGGTCTAGAGATGAGCTATATTGGAACTGTTAATGCTTGCCATAATGATATATCCTAGTCTGAGCAAATTAAAGGTAGTTTTGGGAAAAATTTAAGTTCTCTATAATTATTTCACCATATAAAATTAGGTTAGAGAGTAGGTCACTTTTGCCCACTAGACGAGGTCTCTTGATCCCCCCTAAATTTTCCAAAGCCAGGTCTAGAGGTCAGAATTCACCGAGGAGCATCCCGTTCCAAAAAATTCGAAGAACCCACCCCCCACCCCCCCAGGCCTCAAAAGGAGCAGGCAGAGATGCAAAGGCTAGATACACAGAAATCCTAGTTATTCTAGGGCCTACTGTAGTTTATTTTAGGCTCAACCCTACAGTTTTATGACTTAAACTTGTAGGAATGTGCCAAAAATTATATTGGGGGATTTTTTAACAGAGCACTCGAGAGACAAAGAATTTACTTAAGTTGCACAGATCCATAGCTGTAGGCCTACTTTAGTAATCTGTCTTATCACAGCATTTCAAATTATTGTTTACAGCAATAGTTATGGGTAAATATTAACATTTGTGTACAAGTAGGCCCCCTTCCCCCTACCTGCTAAAACAAAGTCATTGCAAATTAACTTTCAAACAATAAGGAACAACTTTATTTTATTAGATCCTTGTAGGGAATTATGTAAGCTTTGTAACGAACCATCAGACAAGAAAATCTGTGCAATATTAAGCGAATAGTGGCGAAAAAACGTCATATACTGCAGCCTGCTGCATTGTTTGAATTACCGCGCCAGGATGGCGGACCTGATGACGTATGTCCGGCCGGCCGATGCGGCATCTAGGCTTTAATATCTATGGGCTTAACTAGCAGGAAAGCCAACTTTCCAGATGGCACCAAACGAGCTGTAACTGTAACAGACCCAGACACAGTGGGAAGTATAAAAAATGATCTAAGGAAAATAGGAGAGTGGTAAAATATATGGCAAATGCCTTTGAACCTAGATAAATATAAAGTGTTATGTAATGGGAACAAACAACCCTCATGCCAACTACATGCGGCTTGGGAATGACATAAATAGTTCTATAGAACAAGAAGAGCACCTTGGAGTTACTATTACCAAGGACTTAAAATCCACAAAACAGTGCATGAAAGCTGAAAAGAAGGCACAAAAACTAGTGGGAAAGGTGCGGCAGCTCTACACATCAACAGTTAGACCACATCTTGAATATACAGTATAGTTTAGGTCACATAAATAGACTAGAAGGGGTACAGGCAAAAGCCACAAAGTTAACTCCATCCATCGGGCAAATAGGTTACCAAAGACTACTAGAGAGCCTGAACGTGTATGACCTAAAAACACGACGATTGCGGGGACAATTAACAGAGACATTTAAAATGCTGAAAAGCATAACATTAGTAGACAATAACCTCTTCACATTGAACGAAAACCAGACAAGAAATAATGGATGGAAACTATATAGAACTGAAGAGATACAACACATCGAATTGTGGGAACTTCTTCACATACAAGATATGTGACACCTGGAATAAACTGCCACCAGGAGTCGTAAACAGCAGCAATATAAAATAGTTCAAAAGAAAGCTAGACAAAATCATTAGAACACTGTGAATAAATTGTAAAACCTACTCCTAAAGATGAGTGAGCACGTGATGTCTCCCCGGATGGACTAATAAATTTTTCGAGACATCTTAATTATTTTCACTCCTTGTAATTCAGTATACATACTACAATATATACGTGCATATGAGGTAAGTTATATCTGTATATATATATATATATATATATATATATATATATATATATATATATATGTGTGTGTGTGTGTGTGTGTGTGTGTGTGTGCATACATATATGAACATTAATACATATGTACCGTATGTGTGTACATTATATATATATATATATATATATATATATATATATATATATATATATATATATTAAACCCTTAGTGCCCCCATGAAAGATTTCTAGATCCGCCACTGTACTCATCTGGTAAGATGTTATCTCACTTAAACCTTATTAATTAAAACTTAATTTCGAACGATTAAAAATAATTCCTGTGTGGTAAAAGTTACCAAATCTTCGTTTGGACTAAAATTTCAATTATGGACAATTTAAGTAAAACTAATAATATATTTTAGCAAAAATTTATTATTTCAACCGTCATAAGCAATTAACAAGCATGACAATTATGAACACTCGAATTGTTGGTTGATATGATCAAGTATATTTTCAGAGACAACCTTGCCAGTGAGAACCAGCCGTCACTGAAAGGTGATGCAGACATAGATAGAAGGTATATATACTTGGAGTTGCGATCTCTATATCAGTAGGTACTATGTAGTTTGGTGCAAGGTGGGTATAAGAAATGTGGTTGCATCTGGATTGATAGAAATTGACCAGTCGACATCTTTTGCCTACCTAGGTCACGCCCCCTTTACACTAAGGCTGTAATTAATTACAAATTTTAAGGTAATTGTAATTCTTTCTATTTTATATTAATTTTAGTTGTAATTGTAATTTGATAATACGACTGGTAATTATAACTGTAGCTGTAAATAACATAAAGCTTAATGTAATTGCTTCAAGCCTTAATGACGAAAATTCGTCTGCTAAAAGGATGAACATGTCATACTACAGATATGACGTCAGCTGTGGAAATATTTTTTGGAAAGCAATGAAAATGTACAAATTTTCTTATGTTTTTCTGATTTATGTGGCACAAGGCACCATAATTTAGCTTTGTTAAAATGTCCACATAGTTAACAAGAACGCCTTCCCTCTTTGACTACTGAAAGATAACGAGCATGGTATAAATGGGGAGGAGCTTAGTGACATCACTCATAGCTAGCTAAAGAAGACAAAGAATAAATTTTCAATTACGACTTGTTTTTTATTGTGTTTTATTTTTTAATCAGTATCAGGTGTGCAACAAAAAATCTAAACTTTCCTTTTAGATTATGAAGCTATTTTTATTATAGCCAAACTTATAAAGCAAACATATAAAAATCATATTTTGGTTTGTGTTACCACAGTGCTCAATGGGGATGGTGCCCCCTCGTCCATGACACTAACTACTTCAGGAGGCTCTCGTATTCTGTGATCTCCAAGGGGCCCGGCAGCAGGATTCCTCCCCCATAGTGAATCCTGGGTGGTTCAACTGCTGTCTTCGGACGGCCGTGGCGCCACTGGTATAGTGTGGGGATCTCAGGGGAAGGGAGGTCTTCTGGTGGTATTCTGGGGCGGCTGGCGGGTCTGTCTTCAGTGGTGCTTCAACCTGTCGACGGAGACCTATTCCTCTTGTCCGTTGATACGCAGGAGGTAGGCCTTTTCCGAGTGGCGGAGAACTTGGAATGGGCCACGGTATGGTCTTGTCAGGGGCGGCTGGTGTGCATTGTGGCAGACGAAGACGTTCTTACTTGTTTCTAGGGCCTTAGGCCGGAAATGACTTGTCCTGTCAGAGAAAGTCTTGAGGCAGGGGGTGAATATCCTTGCAGATCCTCTCATTCTGGTGACTGAGATGTTCTCGGTATTGGTGGACGACAGGAAGAACTCTCCTGGGACTGCCAAGGTTTCCCTGTAAGCTTTCTCTGCAGGTGATGCATCGCTGTTGGCCCTCAGAGCGGTGCAGAGGCCAAGGAGGACCCAAGGTAGCTGCATCTTCCAATTGTCGCCGGAGCGACTCACCATCAGGGAGGCCTTGAGGGAGCGATGGAACCTCTCCACTATACCGTTGGCTGCGGGGTTGTAGGCGGTTGTTCTGTGGTGTGATGTCCCCATCAAGCGAGCCAGGGCGGCCCACAGATCTGACAGAAAAGCGGCTCCTCGGTTTGTCGTGATGTCGTCCTGCACTCCAAAATGCCTGATCCAGCTGGGGAGAGGGGCTTCCCCACAGGCCTGGGTGATGGCCTCCATCATAGGTGTCGCTTCGGGCCATCTGGTGGACCGATTGATGACTGTGAGGAGGTATCTGTGACCTCCTGACAGAGGAAGGGGCCCTACAACGTCTACATGGATATGGCCGAATCTCTGCTTGGGCTGGGGAAAACTGCTGATTAATGACTCGGTGTGCCTGCCGATCTTATCTTGCTCTTCTGGCATGGGATACATTGTCTCACCCACTTCCGAGAATCCCTTCGGATGACATGCCACACGAACTTCTCCGTTAGGAGGCGAGTTGTTGTTCGACCCGACGGATACGAGAGGCCGTGGATGATTTCAAAGACCTTCTTTCTCTGGGATGTCGGGATTAGCGGGCGAGGGCATGCTGTGTTGATAAAGCAGAGGAATGGCATTGGCGACAGGCCAAAGGGCGTATCTTCTCACTCGAGGGAGGTGATTGCGGTTCGGTAAGCTGGCAACTCAGGGTCGGCTACTTGTTCCCGGGCTAAGTCTTCGTAGTTGGTCCGTAGGTGGACTGAGCTGATTTTGACATGGGAAAGGGCATCAGCCACGGGGTTTCTCCTGCCAGGGACATAGCGAATGGTGCATCCAAACTCCACTATGGCTGTGAGGCGTCATTGTTGTCTGGCGGACCAGGCATCTCCTACTTTGGTAAAGGTGTGAATCAGTGGTTGGTGGTCCGTTCTGATGGTAAAAGGATTTCCTTCCAGCAGGTAGAGGAAATACCAAACGGCCTGGTAGACAGCTAGTAATTCCCGGTCAAAAGTGCTGTATCAGGTCTCGGCTGTCTGCAACATCCTGCTGAAGAAGGCGAGTAGTTGGGGCACTCCATGAATCACAAGCTCCAGGAAAGCTATGCAGGTGACGTTGCTGGTGTCGGTGCCGAGCTGTAAGGGAGCTGTGGGGTCTTGGTGAGTCATGGTGGCTTACCTAGAATGAGATGTCTTTGTCTGCAGGAAGGCTTGTTGCTGCGCTGTCTCCCACACCAGCTTCTTTGGTTTCCCTTTCAGGACCTCCGTCAGGGGGGACATGGTGTGGGTGATGTCTGGTATGGATCAGCGGTAAAAGTTCACCATCCCGATAAACTCCTGCAGTGCCTTGATCATGGTTGGCATCGGGAATTTCTCTACGGCGGCTACCTTTCACATCATAGGATGGATGCCTTCTGCAGAGATCTCGTGCCCCAGGAAATCCACCTCCTTGGAGCTGAAAGTACACTTGTCGAAACAGACAAATAATCCATTCTCCTGAAGGCACTGCAAAACGGCTCGGATGTGTCGCATATGTTTTTGCGGTGACTTGGAGAAAATGAGGATGTCGTCCATGTAGCAGACGCAGAAGGGCAGGTCTCCCAGTATGCTGTCCATCAGTTGCTGGAAGGTGGCTCTGGCATTCCTCAGGCAGAAGGTGGAGTAGGCAAAGATGTAGGACCCGAACGGTGTGATGATGGCAGTCTTAGGGACGTCTTCGTGGTTGACCGGTACCTGAAAATATGACTTGAGAAGGTCCATTTTTGTAAATAATGTTGCCCCATGAAGGGCCCCTGTCAGGTCCTGCATGTTTGGCAGGGGGTAAAGATCTGGAGTAGTTATTAAATTCAGCCGACGGTAGTCCCCACAAGGTCTCCAGGGCCCGTCCGCCTTCTTTACCATGTTGAGGGGTGATGCCCGTGGGCTGGAGGCCTTCCTGCAGATGCCCATCTGCTCCATCTCTGCAAAGGCCATTTTGGCTTCTTGGAGACGGTTCGGCGGTAGCTGCAGAACTTTGCATGTGTGAGCGGGCCCGTGGTCGTGATGTGATGGTAGATGCCATGCTTGGCCGGGGTTCCAGCCACCTGATGAAGTTCCGGCTTGAATACGTCTGGGAACTCCTGAATAAGGTTGCTGTATTTGTGGGGTGCTACGGAGCAGATGATAGGAATTCTGGGTTCCTGCAGCGAGGGGAAAAGACCGGCAGGTCTTTGTGGCTCATGTCAACCAGGAGCCCATGTTGTTCCAAGAAGTCTGCTTTGAGGAGGGGGGCCTTGACATTGGCGATAATAAAAGGCCACATGTAGATCCGACTCAGGATGAATATCCTGCGAGATCTCGTGCCGAAAGAGTGGATGGTGTCCCGTTCGTGACCATCAGGGCAGAGGTGTCGTCAGGGGGTGGCTGTGATTCTCCTCTAAAGGTGGGAACACCGACTGCATAGCTCTGGTGTCTGTTAACATCCTCCTGCTGGAGATCTCGTTGGGAACGTAGAAAACTACGGGTTGTGGCCTCTGAAAAAGCATGGCCATGGCTGCTGATGGAGGCAGGTGCCTTCCCCATTTTTTGACTGGTTGCATGAGCATGGTATTTTGCACTGTTTGGTGTATTTGCTGAATTTCCTATGGTAGAAACACCATACTGGGCTTCCACCTCGCTGTTGTGTCGGGGGATCCTTTTTGTATGGTGTTGATTTCTGCGGCTTTTGCTCCTGCTGCGTCATCCTCTATGAGGCAGTTGGTCGAAGGCGTCAATGTGGTGGAAAAGGTGGCTGCCCATGAGGCATCGGTCAGCCTGCAAGCCTTCGTGACCAATTCCTCATCGGATAGGGTGTGGATCTCCATTAATTACTTCCTTCCCTCTGGTTCCAACTGACGGAGGAATATCTACCGCTTAAGGCTGATTTCCTTGTGTTGTCCGTTGTCGTCCCACTCCAGCAGGAGGATGAGGTCTATCAGTATATTCCAGGAGACCTGTGGGTCTTTATATCGTATGGGGTTTGTTACCAAGTCGAGGATTTGTGCAGCTCTGTCGATGGTGGGAAGGGAGAAGGTGTCGATCAACTTTGCATCTAGGTGGGTGTAGTGTATCGGGACTGGGTGTGCGATCATCCATGGGCATATCTGCTCATAAACTTTGTCTGGCATGGTCGACACAATGAAGTCAGCCTTCAGGACTTCATCAGAGATGCCTCCAATCCGGAACTGCCTTTCCACACGCATGAACCATGCGGCTGGATTCTTGGCAGCAAACGGTGGCAGCTTCACAGGGATGCGTCTGCCCTCCGGGATGAGGGGGGGCTAGGGGGGTTGTTGGCTGCCCCTAAGGTATGGGCTGCTGTGGAGTGCAGCATGTCTTTCTCAAAACCAGGTAAACTGAATGAACCCCTAAACACTCCTTGGTAGGTGTGCCGTAGTTAGTCAGCTAAAGGCGTCAGTGTCATCCTCAGAAGGGAATTCTCAGAGACCTAAACTGAGGTGCCATAATTTCCACTAAAGGTCACTGAAGGTGAGCAGCAGTGGTTAATCCCTTAATGGCTGAGCCAAAACCGTTTAACCTGTTAAGCATCACCCACGTAATAATACGTTTACCGCGATCTACTTGGTAGCGCCTTCAACGGGATATTACGTTCAAGACTTTAACTGTGCTTGTCAAGCCGTCAGTCCCATAATAATACGTTTACTCATATAGAAAGTGTAGGAACATCATTTGGTAACACTCTCAGCACACAGGAACTTATTTCCAGCCTGGCAACTCTTTCCTGGTGGTCGCTTATGCTAGAAAACTGCCTGGCCCTGCTGGTTTTCTTTCAATACGCTTCGGGCGTTTATTGAAACAAATAGATTTTCGCGTCTTTCACAATGAATGTCCCAAAGAGAGGTGTATTTCTTCAGGTGAGATCAATCAAATACTAGATGAGGAGTCTGATATTGATAACCTATTTGATGATGAGAGTTCTAGTTCTGAATCCTCCAGTGATGAGGATACAAACTTTTCTTCCAATAGCGGGAGTGAAGATGACTTTTCTTTGCGCCGAGTGACTGGACTCTGAGAGAGAGAGAGAGAGAGAGAGGAGAGAGAGAGAGAGAGAGATCCTTTTACTTTTGTTACTGATCCCAGCGTGAAATTTACAGTTGAGGATAAAGAGAATTCATTAGAATATTTTGAGAAATATTTTGATAATGAAATCATTGATTACCTCGTGAAAGAAACAAACAGATTTGCAAATCAGTTTATAGATGAGAATGTAGAACATTTGTCTCCACAATCACGAGTACATAGATAGATGGTTTGACACTGTGAAGTTGGATTGTGTGTAGCCCGTTGCTTTAGAGATTGGCATACAAAAGAATAATAGTGCATGTATGTATAATATTTCTCATTCAGTATTATGAAGTCTTTTGAAATAAAATAAATGTAGTATTAATTTTTTTTAATCCAACATTTAATAATTTCCTACACTTAAATACAGTATGAATAATAAGCATAAAAATCAATATTAACTTTGAAAAACTATCATCAGTGCTATGATCGCTGATTACCAAAAAAGCGTGACGGTACGTTAGCAGCGAGCTCATCCGGGGGGGGACGCTTAACAGGTTAAGTCACCTATCCAGTCCGGGGTCACCAGTGTGAGGTTTCAAGAGAGAGAAAGGTAGACAGGTACTGATAATTTATTTACGGGTGAGGTCAGGTTATGAACAGGTATGCGGACAGATCTGTAGTGAGCGACCGACACTGACAAAAATTACATGATCCGGCCCGGGTTTGTGTTTCTTGACATGCTAATTTACATGAATATCATTTGCTACACTGAGTTAACATATATGAATGATATGTCAGTGACAAGGCCACAAAGAGCTTAATATGATGGTACAATGCAGACAAGAAAACTACATCTGTACATTTAAGCAAAAAGCGTTGTCCTTACACACTACCTCTTTCTCTAGATACCTTGGTTTGGTAGTCTTCCACCAGGGCAGCACTGCAAATCTTTGTGGCCATTTTTAAAAGTCTTGTAATCCACAAATTGAACAAGGGAGTAGTGTGAATGTGAATTTTATTTTTTTTGTTAATGTTTAATGAGTAAGTGTTTAGCAAATTGTTAGGGTTTATAAAGACAATATCTTTCCACAATCTTTTCATTATCATTCAATGCATCAATTAACTTGCTAAGATCTCTATGTATATTAGTCAATGTAGATTTCTCTGTCCTTTCTGCAGGTGTAATAACAGTGTATACACAAACTACTTCTGTTCATATTGTCATTTATATGTCTGTAAACAAACACAAGTTGTCAGCCATAATCCAACTCAGCATTCGGACCTCTGTCGACCTGATCCTAGGTACTACACGTCCATCCACACAAGTCAATGTATACCCCGTGCTCAGGTAATAGAGCATCAGTACCCAGATACCTGTCAATCTATGTCCTCACAACTGGTGACCTCCTGGATTGGACAGTAAACACAGCGTTTTGGCCTTGCCATTAACTACGGTCGCTTACCTTCAAAGAACCTTTAACGGAATCACACAGCAACACAAAGTCTAAGTCTCTGAAAGCTCCTTTCCTCGGCTGACACCGGCACCACTAATGGACTCATTATGGCATACCTTTTCAGGTGCATTCTGGCATCTTCGAACGGTTTGGCTCCCACCATTAACGACACACGTTGACTGCACTCAGAAAGTCAGTAATGGAACTACACGGCATCTAGTCTTGGCTTCTGATGAACCCAACATCATTCATGGACTAAATATGGTGCTTCTTACATTTTGGTGTGTGAGATAGCTACGATGGCAGAATCTGAGGTACACAGTTCTTCCGACGACTCTCAGATCCTCCATAACACTCTCACGTTGTTGAGAGTATCAGTCCGCCAAACAGTAAAACTACCACCATTCTCACAATAGAATACAGCATCATAGATCCTGCGGGCAGACGTCCACTTCACGGTAGCAAGGATCACTGATTAGGGAACCAAGCCTGACATCATCATTACAAAATTACCTGAAGAGGTCTTCAACTATATCACCACGTGGCTGGATACACAGACCAGTCAAATATCCTACGGAGACCTGAGGAGTAAACTCATCGAGACATATTATCTTCCTATGATGCCTTCCACAGGATGTGAGGGTGCAGATCACTGAGGCAGACACACTCCCGATGGATGCTTTGATTGACAGGGCCCATAAGCTTGAAGAGGCTGCCAGGGCCTCGAGATATGCTGCAATGCCTTCAGTCAACAGGGTGGTGGTGGAGGAACCTGATGAGAAGGATGTAAATGCAGTGTATCAGAGGAAGTGACCTCCACAGCAGTGGCAGAAGAAGAAGTATAATTCATCCTGGTACTTTTATCATCAGCTGTTTGTGAAGAATACCAGGAAATACAGATCACCCTGTTCCTTTCCAAAAAACTAGGATGGTGGTTACCCAGAGCTGCAGCCGTAACCATAAACTCTAGAGGATCCCATCCAGTGGGGTTTTACATCTGTGACACCATATCTGGACGAAGGATGCTGGTGGACACAGAGGTGATTCAGTTGGCGTTCCCACCATTGGAGGAGGACCACAACCGCATAACTGACACCACAGGTGCTCTGGTGGCTGCAATACAACAGGAGTCCCATCCGTTGCTACTGGGACCTATGCCTTCAAGATATCCATCCCGTGCCACACCTACGACTGGCAATTCATCATTGCAGACATCAAGGTTCTTCTGCTGGGCATGGACTTCCTGTCACATCACAGACTTCTGATGGACGTAGGCCATAAACTTTTGTTGGACACAGGGAGCTGCCATTCTCGACCGCTTGCAGCAGGACCCGGCATACCTGCCATATGCTCCCTCGCGCCACACAAATATGACGTCCTTTTGCAAGAGTTTCTTGACGTCTTCAAGCTGGAACTACGTCAGGTGGCCAGAACCCCGGCTAAACACGGAATCTACCACCACATCTCCACTACAGAAACTCCTACGTATGCCAAGTTCCGATGTCTGCCACCCAAGAGGCTCCGGGATGCCAAATGAGCGCTTGCTGAAATGAAAGGTGCTTGCTGACAGGAAGGCATAGAGTCCATGGGCCTCTCCCCTCCACATGGTGTAGAAGTATGATGGTACCTAGAGGCCCCGGGGGACTATTGCCACCTGAACCTTGTGACGACGCTGGACCACTGCCCTCTACCGAACATGCAGGACCTCACTAGGGCCCTTCACGGGGCCAAGGTCTCCACAAAGATGGACAAGTCCTACTTCCAAGTTCCTGCACATCCTGATGACACTCCTAAGACGGCCATTACCACGCCGTACACATTCTCTTACTCCACTTTCAGCCTCAGAAACTCTGGGGCTACCTTCCAACACCTGATGGACAGCATCCTAGGGGATCTGCCTTTCAGTGTCTGCTACATGGACAACATCCTGATCTTCTTCAAATCTCCAGAAGAACACATGAACCACGTACTGGCAGTCCTGAAATGCCTCCAGGAGAACAGATTGGTTGTCCGTTTCAACAAATGCAGCTTCAAAGTGGAAAGGGTAGATTTCCTCTGTCACGAGATCTTCCCGTCCGGTGTTCTCCCCATGGCCTCGAAGGTGGACGTGGTGAAGGAGTTCTCAATGCCAGCAACAGTCAAGTTCCTGCTGGAATTCATCAGCAAGGTGAATTACTACCCCTGTTCCACGCCGGGCATTGCTTTCATCATGTCTCCCCTAACGGAAGTCCTGAAGGGGAAGCCAGAGAAGCTGAAGTGGGAAGCATCGCAACAAAAGGCCTTTGAACTAACATAGGCAGCCCTCACCAAAGCCACCACATTGGTATACCAGGATCCCAAAACGCCCCTGAGACTCACCACCGATGCCAGCAACATCGCCTGTGGAGCTGTATTGGAACAGATCGTGGATGGTTCCCCTCGACCACTTGCATTCTTTAGCCACAAGCTCAAGCTGCCACAGACCCACTACAATACGTTTGACTGGGAACTGCTGGCCGTCTACCAAGCCGTGCAGCACTTCAGGTACCTCCTAAAGGGCACCCCCTTCATCATCATGATAGACCACCAGCCGATGGTCCACGCATTCACGAATGCGGAGACACATGGTTGATGAGGCAGCAACGCCACCTGGCAGCCATCGCTGAGTTTGGCTGCACCATCAACTACGTCCGTGGCAAGAGGAACCCAGTGGCCGATGCCCTGTCAAGAATCGAGATCAACTCCATCCACCTGGGGATCGACTATGAGGATCTGGCACGGGAACAAGCCACTGACCCAGAAATGCCAGCCTACTACACAACGGCTACTGCACTGAAGTGGAAAGATGACCCTGTAGGCCCATCCAACTCGACGCTCCTCTGCGACACCTGCACAGGCCGCCCGCGCCCATTGATACCAGCTTCAAAAAGAAGACAGGTGTTTGACATGATACATGGGCTATCTCATCCATCAGGATGAATGACAATGCAACTGATGATGGAAAAATTCATGTGGCACAGGATCAGGAAGGACATATGGGAGTGTGCCAAGAGGTATGTGGCGTGCCAAACAAGCAAAATCAGCAGACACACAGAATCAGGCATGGGGGATTTTCCACAACCCAGGCGACGATTCGGACACATCCACATTGACGTCGTGGATCCCTTGCCTCAGTTGGGGGATGCCAGATACCTCCTGATTATCATCGACCGATCCACAAGATGGCCTGAGGCGACTGCTATGACAGAAGCTACTACTAGTGCATGTGTAGAGGCCTTACTCTTAAGCTGGATCAGCCATTTCGGCGTACCGGACGACATCGCCACAGACCACAGTCTTGCCTTCCTGTCTGATCTTTGGGCCTCCTTGGCTAACCTGATGGGAACAACACTCCACAGTACAACCGCTTACAACCCTGTGGTCAGTGGCATAGTGGAGAGGACTCACCACTCCTTAAAGGCCGCCCTGATGGCACGCTGCATGGACAAGAAGTGGAAGTCGCAACTACCCTAGGTCATGCTGGGTCTACGCACCACACCGAAAGCAAACGGCGAGGCATCACCCACAGAGGTCTACAGCGAGGCACTGGCCGTACCTGGCGAATTCTTTCCTACAGATGCGGCTGAACCAGATTTATCCATTTAAAGACTGCAGGAAATCGCAGGGAATTTCACGCTCTACCTGAAAACCTTCTCTGACAGGACCAAAAATTTTAAGCCCAAAGGCTTGGATACCTGCGAACATGTCTTTGTGAGAAACGACGCCCACTGCCCACCGCTGACAAGGCCGTACCGGGAACCATACCACGTCATTAGCTGGATGAACAAAGTCTACCTCATCATGATACATGGCTATGAAGACTGGATCATGATCGATAGGTTAAAACCCATTTTCCTGATGGACAACGACGAAAGCTGGGAAGAAACCGGCAGGCACCCAAGAGTGCCTCCACAAAACAAGGCCTCACCCAAAGCCCCCAGCACGCCCGAGCTCGGCCATGGACGCCCGTGGACGACAGTCAATACCGCCCCACAACAACTGATCTCCGTGAAAATACAGTGACTAGAAGAATTCCTCATTTAACTTAATTTTCCAGTCATTATTCATAATAATTGTCTTTGGGGGGGGAGTACACGTAAAGACAACATCTTTCCACAATATTTTCATTATCATTCAACGTATCCATTAACTTGCTAAGATCTCTATGTATATCAGTCGATGTAAAATTTTCTGGCCTTTCCGCTAATATAATAATCATGTGTATACACAGATTATGTCTGTTCATATTGTCATTTATATGTCTGTAAACAAACGCTAATTGTCAGCCATAATCCGACTCTGTCGACCTGATCCCAGAAACTACATGTCCGTCCACGCAAGTCAATGTATACCCCACGCTCAGGTAATAAAGCATCAGTACCTAGATACCTGTCAATCTATGTCCTCACAGGTTTAGTGAGTAAGAGTTTGGTAAATGTTTATGAGTGAGTGTTTAGTGAATGTAGGTACCTATAGTTTAGGGATTAGGGAATGTTTAGTGTGTAAGTATTCAGTGAATGTTTATTGTGTAAATATTTAGTGAATATTTAGTGAGTCTTTAGGGTTTTAGCGAATGTTTTGTGAATATTAGTGAACGTTTAGTATGTATTCAGTGAATATTTACTGAGTGTTTAGTGAATGTCTTATGAATGTTGGTGTTTAGTGAATGTTTAGTGTGTAAGCATTCAGTGAGTGTTTAGGGTTTAGCAAATGTTTAGTGTGTCAGTGTTTAGTGAGTGTCTAGTTTTTATGCATGTTAGTGTTTAGTGAATGTTGAGTAAGTATTCAATTAATGTTTAGTGTGTAAGTATTTAATGAATGTTTACTGTATAAGTATTCATTGAATGTATAGTGAGTGTTTAGGGTTTTATGAATGGTAGTGTTTAGTGAGTAAGCATTCAGGTGAATGTTTAGTGATTGTTTAGTGAATGTTGAGCGTTTAGGAGTCAGTGAGTGTTAAGATTTGATAAATGTTTAGTGAGTATGTATGCAGTGAATATTCAGTGAGTGTTTAAGTTTAGTTAATGTTTTATGAATGTTTGTGTGTAGTGAGTGTTTAGTGAACATCTTGTGAATGTTCGTGTTTAGTGTGTAAGTATTTATTGCGTATTTAATGAGTGATGGGTGGATGGCCATTCGATGTTTAGTGTTTAATGAGTGTTTATGGTGTTAATGAGCATTTAGGGTTTAGTGAGTATTGAGTGTTTAATGAGTGTTTAGGGTTTAGTGAGTGTTTAGTGTGTGGTGAGTACTTAGTGAATGCTTAGTGTATAGTGAGTGTTTAGTGAATGTTTAGTGATTGTTTAGCGTTACTTAATGTTTAGGATTGAGTGAATGTATAGTTAATGTTTACTGAGAGTTTGAGGTAAAGTGATTATTTAGTGAGTTTAGTGTTTTATGAATGTTTAGTGAGTGCCTGGTGAGTGTTGGGAATTCAGTGAGTGTTTAATGTTATTCAGTGTGAGTGTATGTTAAGTATGTGTGTTTAGTCAGTGTATGTAAGTGTGAGTGTTTAGTGAGTGTAAGTGCATTGTAAATGTTAGTGTTTAGTGATTGTACATTACTGTTTAGTTAGTGCTTAGTGACTGTATGCAAAGAAAGTCCTGCAATTAACATGAACCATTTATTCTTGACACTGCTTAGATCGAAGTGCAGATGCTCACACCTTGACCACAATGGTTGGAGTTCTTAGGCCAACCTGTTTTTGTAAGGTAATTTTTCTTTGTGAAATAGGGGCAGTAATAATAATAATAATAATAATAATAATAATAATAATAATAATAATAATAATAATAATAATATCAGCAACACTAAAACTAATAACAATAGTAAAAAACAATATTAATAATAACCAAAAATAAGATAATAATAATAGTAAAAACGATAAAAATAATAATAGTAAAAATAATAATAACAGTAGTAAAGTATAGTACTATGAGCACCACTCCAGCGATTGATGCTCTATGGTTGCTATCTCTATAGTCTATACCAGTGTTAGACCAATCGTGGCCACCAAGCTACGTAGTTTGGTGGTCTTCCACTAGGGCAGCGCTGCAAAGCCTTGCAGCCATTTTTAAAGGTCTGGTAACCTGCAAATCAAACAGGGGATTAGCGCAATTGTGAATCCTTTTTTATTGTTAATGTTCAATGAGTTTAGCAAATATTTAAGGTTTGGTGAGTAAGTATTTAGTGACTGTTTTTCGAAATTTAAGGGTTTAGTGTGTAAGGATTCAGTGAATGTTTACTGGGTGTTTAAGGCTTCGTGAATGTTTAGTGAATCTTTAGGGTTTTAGTGAAGGTTTTTTTCAATGTTTAGTGTGTAAATATCCAGTGAATGTTTAGTGAGTGTTAGGGTTTTTAGTGAATGTTAGTGTGGAAAGTGTTTAGGATTAATGAAGGTTTTTGCATGTCAATGTTTAGTAAATGTTTAATGTCTAAGTATGTTTAATGAGTGTTTAGGATTTAGTGAAGGTTAATGTTTAGTGAATGTATAGTATATAAGCATTCAGTGAATGTTTAGTGATTGTTTAAGGTTTAGTGAATTTTAAGGATGTGTTTTGTAAGTGTTTAGGGTTTAGCGAATGTTTAGGGTGTGTTTCATAAGTGTTTAGAGTTTAGTGAATGTTTAGTGTGTCAGTATTCAGTGAGTGTTTAGTGTGTAATTTTGGTGAATGTTTAGTGATTGATGAGTGGAGGTTTATTTACTGTTTAGTGTTTAAAGACTGTTTAGGGGTTTAATGAACACTCAGGGTTTAGTGAGTATTTAGTGTTTAATGAGTGTTTAGGGTTCAGTGAGTATTTAGTGTATAGTGAGTGCTTAGTGAATGTTTAGTGATTGTTTAGTGTTTAATAAATGTTTAGGATTAAGTGAGTTTTAGTGAATGTTTTCTGAGTGTTTGAGGTGCAGTGAGTGTTCATTGTGGTGCCTTGTGAGTGTTGGGTATTCAATTAGTGTTTAGTGTTTTTGAGTGTGAGTGCCTAGTGAGTGTGATTGTATAGTAAGTGTGTGTTTAGTGAGTTTGTGTAGTAAGTGTGAGAGTTCAGTGAGTGTAAGTGTATTGTGAACGTTAATGTTTAGTGATTGTGCATTACTGTTTGGTGATTGTATGCCAAGAAATTCTTGTAATTAACAGGAACCATTTATGAATGGCACTGCTTAGATTGAAGAGTAGATGCTTAGGCCTTGACCACAATGGTTGGAGTTGTTAGGACAACCGGTTTTTGTAAGGTAATTTTTTCTTTCTGAAATTGGGTCCAGTAACAACAATAATACCAACAATACTAACAATAATAATTGTAAAAATAGCAATATTAATGGTAATAATAATAACATGATAACAATTATAATGAAGATAAAAAAAACTGTAATAGTAAAAATGTTAATAGCAATTGCGAGCCGGACGAGACCTCTCAATATGGCTGCCCGAGGTCACACGCTCGGCATGGGTTCGCCACTCCAGTTATTGACGATCTCACGATCTATGGACGCTCTGTGAATCCCCCCAGAAGACGTGCAAGAGGTGTAAACCGTTTCAAAAAATTCCAAATTCTGAATATATAAATATATATATATATATATATATATTATATATATATATATATATATATGTGTGTGTGTGTGTGTGTGTGTGTGTGTGTGTGTGTGTGTGTGTGTAAATTTATATATATACAGAAACTAGGTGCAACTGGCAACATGATTCAGGAGTTTGCCTTCTGTAACCGAGACATGAAACTGCTGCTCTTCCGCTCGTATTACTACAGCATTTATGGGTGTTCCCTCTGGACGAACTATACCCGAGAGACCATGAGACGTATCACTGTTGTGCACAATGACAGTCTGAGACGCCTCACAAACACTCCTCGCTACCACTCCGCCATACAGATGTTCATAGAAAACCGCCTGGACAACTTAAAAATAATTGTAAGGCAAACAATGTCCAGTCTGATAACCCGAGTGAGAAACAGCATCAATTCGCTCAATTAAAAGCATCCTAAGGAGAGAAACAAGAAGAAGATCTAAATTGTGGGAAAGATGTGAAAATGAGGCCTTTGTTAAAAGATGGCTGGTGCCTACCATGAAGGTAAGACGGAATACCTTCTTCCTTAGTTGCAAAAGCTCGAGTTAAGGCCTTTCAATAAGGACCTTTCTACTTCAAGAAAAGCGATACAAATTCATTTGTCCTACTATGAATAAAATGTTATGGCTCGAGGGAATATAGAGACAAGTGCTCCTACAATATCTCTCATCGTCAGATGGAAACAGTTTTGCTTACCATAGACCGAAAATCAATATACAACCAGGTAGGAAAAATGATGTAGATATAGACCTAATTTTGAAGGGGAAGGATGGAGTGATCAGCTTAAATTATTCTTATATAAATGCAGCGTAGCCAAGTCTTATTAGAATGAAAATTAATGTCGAGATTTAGTACGAAAAAATTGAGGGGAGGAACATAAAACAGCAAAATACATCAATGAAGGTATAGCTTTTATCACTAAATCAATCTCTAAATTTAAGGAAGACGTCAGTACTTTGAAATCATTATTTAAGGTTATCATGAAACACGGAGCATGAACCATTCCTTATCACTTAAAAAACAAAAACAAAAAATCCAGTTCTAGTAGACCTGAAGCTTTCTGGGAAAAAAAAAAAAAAAAAACAGCTGGATACACGCATTAGAGGAAGTGCGTTTTAGATCAGCTGGAAATCCAAATTATGAAGGATCTTCAATTAACCAATAGTGACAAAAGTTTTTGGATATTACAGAAGCTGTTGCATTAACATAATTTAGAACAAGTATTGGGCACGCCTTCCAGAAAATCTTCAAGGCGCAGAGTAATGCTCCTTCGGAAACGAAGAAATACAATGCAATGTACGGTCATTAGAAACCACCACTTTCGAATAAATGTTTTAGATCACATTCATTCCGGTGAATGGCTGAACATGCGTTTGAAACCAGTAGCTTAGACTCACGAAAGGGGAATGCGGAATGTAAAACTTCTATGTTGTTTGATTATGTAACAGTCAATCTTAAAAGAGCTGCAAGTTTAATAAGTGACTCATTATGCATCCACGTGACGCAGAATGTACTTCCGACTGAACATTTTACCAATCATGGTAGATTTCTTTTCTGTGAAATTGTCAAGCCTTGATTAGGTACTAAATTGTAAATGATTAGTCATGAGTCAAAATATCTACATCTAAAGAGCACAGTTCCGTTAAGTCAGTATCGGAAAATGATATATTGGAAATTATTGGTCTACGTGCCACTTTTACCTCTACGCCTAGTTTGATAGAACATTTACTGTGTGGTTTTCCATAAGCTTAGGGATTCCACGGAAGTAACATTATCATTATGTAATTAATGCGAATGAAATACCAACTCTGTCGCTCTATTAATATCGCTGAGGTCTCGGCAAGCAAAACACAATGGAAATTGTAAAGACATCCCGACATGGGTAAAGATCTAAACATTTCTACGAGACTGCTCCAGCGAACAGAAATTCATACAAATTTCATGGAGAAGATTTTCGGTAAGGTTTATTGCAGGCCTGCTATGAAAGTTGTTAACATAAATAATCTCTCGTTTATGTTCCAAGAAATTCCTAAGGTATGGTTAAAAAGAGGAGGGATTAATAAGAAAAATGGAGTTAAAACGCAGCCATCGTTTTGGAGCTACTCTCTGTCACCTGATCACAGAGGCGTCGAGTTAATAAACAATAATGAAACGTTTCGATTAAATTTTAAATCACCCCAGTAATAAGATGAAACTACTTCCAGTTACTAGAAGAGCTTCTTGAAAAGGGCTCGGAAATTGTGCATATCATAATTGAAACAGGACTAAGGGAATATCCCAAGCTCTGAAGTTTTGATTAGTTCAGTTCATATGGCTAACAGGAAAAGGCCTCTATCAAAGAACACTGATTAATGACAAGGGCTCAAGTTACGGACAATTTCTGTGAGCCCAAGAGGGGAAAAAGGGAAAGGGAAGAAGTTGAGGAAAAAAAAAAGGTTTGTGGTAGGAAGTGGTTTTTGGTTTCTTTGGTTGGTCTAGATTAAATATCTTATTATCAACCGATATCATTAAACTCGCAGCATGTTTGTAAACGACTCTAACTGCGTCTTTGAAAAGGGAGTGTATTTATGATTGGAATTTAAATGCACGTATGTACTGATGAGCGCTTAGTCATTTAGTCAATGTTATTATGCATACAGGATCACTATAAGAATAATAACACGACTAATTATGGTTCAAGAATCAGACAACTGCAACCTTTCAGCATCTGATCATTTCCATAATTAAAAAAAAAAAAACTTTGTGGGTAGTAGGACCATATGGCAGCGCAGATACAAGTTGATCTACAATCAAGTGATATACTCGTAGTAAAAAATATACAATACCAATGAATCAATGATGGCAAATGGCGTCAGAGTAGATAGATAGTAGAGTTAATTCCCTCTCTGGGGGAGGATTTAGGCGACCGACGTTGTGCCAGGTTTTCAGGACGGATACAATTCAAAGACTCGAGTCTCCAGGATTTAAAGGAATTCTATTTGAACAGTCAACTTTGTCTCCTTTCAAATGCTGATAGACAGCTGAAATTAGACTAGGGTAGAAAAAACCAATGACAAATACCAAAGTCTTTGAGCCAAATGAGAGAGAGCGAGAAAGATGGCTGTTGTGCCATCTAACAGCTGCTATGGCGAATGAAAAAATTCGCTGCTCTCCATCTGAGTGGATGGTGAAGCCGAGTTTGCTGAGCTAATGGAGGGAGCAGTGCTTGAACGAAAGTTGGGCTTCAACAAAGTTAATGCATAATGGAAGGCAAACTGATACTTGATTGCCTTTCACTTTTGAGGTCACAAAGATTATCTTAGGGAAAGTGAGATAAATTGAAAGAATAACTGAACCTTTACGTTTCAGACGGGTTTTCTAATGTTATCTTTAGTCATTCAACTGTATATAACTGTAAAGCCTAACAAATTCGTACTGAATTTGTTATATATTCCACCGTTTCAACGAATTTCCCTCATACGTTTTGATCGTTTATTTAGTTTCATTTCAACTCTTCCTTTCACTTTCCCTTCTGACATTTGTTTTCTCATTTCCAACTCCGCTGGAAACTCTGCCTTTCATCTGGTCTTCTACATAAAGAGCATTATTTCTATCTACTGTAAACTGATGTGCTTGTATTTGCCGTCCTCACTCCTGTCTTTCAGTGTTTAAACTTTTCCATTTCCTCAAAGTAATAAAGCAAAACTAAAGATATACGTAATAAAAATATATAGTACACAACGTTGTATACACACACACACACACACACACAGACATTTGGCCGACGGACATTTAGCCGAACGGACATTGGATGACGGACATTTAGCCGAACGGACATTTAGCCGAACGGACATTTAGCCGAAAATTTACAAGTGTGAATAGTAACAAGCAATACTTTAAGTATCTTAATTAACAGTTTATTGCAAAAAAATAACACCATAAAATAAAAATAAAAAATACAATAAGATGTATGATATTAAATATGTAAAGATTTGTGGGCGCAACTGCTCTCAGAAAATCTCTTCTTTGATACTCCTATATTTCTCAAATGACAGACATGAGCCTTGTGTTTAATATCTCACAGTTCGTCTTCGATGTTCTCAAAGCAACCTCTGAATTTACCATCTTGATTGCTAAATCCCCAATTTGATTGCTCTTTCCTTAGCTTTGAAACTAGACGGCAAATAGAAGGCGTGGGTGATTATCATCTCATTTCAAAGCAATTGAGATGGTAAACTCAAAGTAAAAGCCGATTGCTTACGAACTGTTAAGATTAACAGAACGATAGCGGTTGTGAAACATAGATTCAGTTTACGTTCTACTACATTTTCGGCCAAACGTCCGTCGACCAAATGTCCGTTTCGGACCAAATGTCCGGGAGCCATATGCCTATAGAAATATTTCTAAATATATGCATGTATATTAAGCAAGGCCACAGGAAAAATAGAAAAAGGGGGGGGGGGTACCCAGCGCTTTCGTGTTATTTCAACACATTTCCGAGGTACCATGAGTTGTACCTCGAAAATGTGTCGATATAACACGAAAGCGCTTGGTACTCATTCTTTTATTTTTCCTGTAGCCTTGGCTAAATATATTGTCACACGCTATTTAGTGACATACCTCGATGTTTCAAGACAACTAGTCTCTTTTTCAAGGCTGCAATTAAAAGGACAAACATTGTAAATTATAAACAACCATCAATTACATAGAAAACCTCTCTAAAAAACAAAACCATTTGTACATAATGATAAATTAAGCATTGCTGGGGGTACCAACCTACGAGAAGAGAGAAGAAGGGCTTAAACGGTCTTGAGAGAAGGGCTGAGGAATTTTGGACATTCAGTCAACAGCGGAACTGTCTGTTTAATAACTGGCGATTCCAGAGGAGGCCCTAGCGATGATTTAAATTGATTATATTCGATGTTATTTCCACATTTACACATCATACCCAGCCGTCATAGGGTCGCTTAATTAAACGGTCTTGAGTATCGAATAAAGATCCAATCTTCAGAGGATTCTTTGGAATAAGATTAATTTTTTTCATCTCCATGGTATAAAATTCAAAATGTTCTCATACTGGTCACATTTTTTTTTCTAGTGTTCCTTTTCTATATGACCGAACTTTTAGCCAAAAATTCTCTCAAATTATTTCCAAACACTATGGAGCAGTAAAAATTAATCTAATTCCAAAGAGTCCTCTGAAGACCGTTCAAAGGAGGACCTTATGACGTCTGGGTAATATAGAAATGTGGCAATAACAGCCAGTTCCACTGTTTGCTTGATGCCCAAATGCCCAAACTCCTCAGCCCTTCTCTCAAGACCGTTTAAGCCCCTTTCTCTCTTCTCCGTAGGTTAGTACCTCCAGCAGTGCTTAATTTATCCTTACGTACAAATGGTTTTTTGTTTTTAAGAAATGTTTTCTATGTAATTGGGGGTTATTTATAATTTACAATGTTTGTCCTTTTATTGCACCATTGAAAAAAGAGACTAGTTGTCTTGCAACATCGGCGTCAATAATGATGATTTTTATGTACCAGTCTGTTTCCAAAGCCCTCATCTTTTGATATCTGACTGATTACCTGTCCTGCCTATATCCTTTATATGTATGTATGTATATATATATATATATAGATATATATATATATATCACAGAATTTATACGTATATATATATATATATATATATATATATGTATATATATACATATATACGTTTTTATGTATGTATATATATATATATATATATATATCTATTTATATATATATCTATATATATTATATATATATAATTACATACTTACATATATATATATATAATATATATATATAGATATCTATACTACTCTAAAACTGACCTAATACCATGCCTGTGATGAGCGCGATGAAAACAGATGAGCAAAGTAAAGATTTCAATCGTACATCCTAAGTAAAAACACCTACTATATTTAAAAGCAAAATTGTAAAAACATTATGTTCTTCATTGAGTTTATTTTTATTTTATTTCGGAGTTAAGTTTGTCCTTTTAAACGTTATCGGAGTTGAAATCTTCCCTCATAGGCCCTATCCCACCGTTTACGTACATTCCTCCAAATCGATGGCATTTTTGGAGAATGCTTCCGCATAACATCCATCATATGCGACATATCCGCATAACGAGTGCCATAACGACATGTTCCGTTAAAGCAGTGTTTCGTTGCTGGCAGTCTGAATCGAAGGGATAAAGCTTAGCACATGAAAAATGATGAAAACCGCCTGTTGAAAACTACGACTGACAGTAAATTCGTCCAAATGGCTCCTGTGTTTGTCTGCTTGGGATTTACGCTCGCGAGAGTCTATGACGTCATCGACACAGGTCTCACTATTTTTAGATTCCAAGTCTGTTGTTATTCTGCATATAATTGGCTTACTTGAACACCAACATAAAAGCCTCCAGTGAAAGTTGCTTTACAGGCAACTATGCAAAAACTTTAGATACAGAAATTGGCTTCATCTGCAAGATCTTTCGTTTTGTTGGATGAAATATGCCATTCACGACAATACCATCACTTATTAATTTTCACTTTTTAGTTTCTGCAAAAGGAAACTATTGAGATGGCTTTGTCTGTCCGTCCGCACTTTTTTAGTTCACCCTCAGACCTTAAAAACTACTGAGGTTGGAGGGCTGCAAATTGCATTGTTCATTATCCATCCTCTGATCATCAAACATACCAAATTACAGCCCTCTAGCCTCAATAGTTTTTTTTATTTTATTTAAGGTTAAGTTAGCCAGATCGTGCTTTTGGCAACTCAACAACACAGACCCCCACGGCCGGCTGAGAGTTTCATGGGCTGAGCGTCATGCAGCATTATACCGAGACCACCAAAATCTAGATCTATTTTCGTTGGCCTAGATTGTGCATTGTACAGAAAAATCGATTGTGCCAAAGAAACTTCTGTGCATTTTTGACTTGTTTCTTTTTAAGCTGAAGGAGAACACTTACGAGAAGTTGACTTGTGAATTAGGGGAAAGCCCCCTCAGGTAGAATAATCCAGAAAAAGAATGTTATTTTTCAGCTAATTGATTGATTGATTTATGACCATTACAATTGAGGTCACGGCATCTAGGTTATTGGTGTCGTAAGAAAAATAAACAGGAGACTAAAAGATAAGTAAATAAACACGGTGATTAAATGTCCATAAGTGCATTTGATGCCCGAGGGGCTAGCAGTAAAACTGTACATGAATCACTGCATCGCCGTGTTTTGTACTATAGTTTGCCAGATCTAAACTGAGAGATTGTTTTCGTCTTTGGGTAAGAACCCTGTGCCACATCTACCAATATCCAGTTTTGAATACCTTACTTTATAACATGCGAATCAATAAATCGGTAGTTTAAAATTTTTAGCATGTTTTGCTGAACTTAAGCGTTCACATATTGAGATTATAATTTTATTTGTAAATAAAATGAGAAATCGCATTTATAAACGTGACAACTGTTTCGAAAGACCTACCACTTTTCCTGTTACCTTTGACAGGCGATATGCAGGTGGGCCAAGCCTATTAAACAATGAAGTTTAAAGGAATGATCTCTTAAGCTACCCTTTGGATAAACCCTACCGCCCAGTCCAGCTGAGAACTCTAGCGCCAAAAAGAATAACTTCTTGCTTTAAGTTACCGAGAACAATAGTCAGTAGGGAAATTAATTCATTCCTACAGAAAGCACGCTGTGAAACGGGCTAATGCAGTTAAGTATTACGAAAACTTGCAAACGGCGATGCGGCAAAGGATATCTTACTAACTAAGATCATCTGACGACGAAGATTCTTCGTAATGTACAGTGGGGCTCAAATCTCATGCGACATGATTCTTTTTGTATCGTCCAGATTCTCAGACTCAATGTGACGTTGCCAAGTAGTGTTAAACTTTTTTTTTTTTTTTCTAATGTCATACACGTCGACAAGTTTGCGTATTCACAGCTAGCCTATTTTCCTTATGGTTATATAAATATGATCCCTTATATGCATTTGTATTGATTCGTAATCTGTGTGATTTTTTTTACATTGCTTAGTTCAAAGTGCGGGGTGATAGCGGTGCCATCAATGAAAGCACACTTAACATGCTCCTCGGACTGGTCAACATAACTAGTACGTCTGCAGCATTATGACAGTAGACCTAATAAGCTCAACAGTCATGGCAACATTATCAAAGTAGGAATATGAATAACAACCAGTTTTCTTTGAATGTTGAAGTTTATGCTGTTTTTAAGCCGCCTGTATGTTGCAAAACGTTTCATGGGACTAAAGAAATAATCTATGCCTTCTGAGATGTGATCAGTTACTAATGAATTTATTTGTAGAGATTACCTGTTCTTTGAGGAATACGATAGAATATGAATTACAACTATTTTTCTATGAATGTTGAAGTTTTAGACTGTGTTTAAGCTGGCTGTATGTTGCAAAATGATTTATATAGGCTTAAAAATATTCTAAGTCTCCTGAAATGTAATCTGTTACTAAAGTTTTTATTTGCAAAGATTACCTGTTCTTTGAGGAATAAAAGAAGCCGATGATTTTGATTATATGGAGAAGATGGCTTTTAATCGAAATATCATAAGTATTAATATCAAGACGTATGGAACATTTGTTTTTCAACTGGTTTATAATATTATTTTCTTAAAATTCCTTCCCCTCGCTTTTGGTGTATAATTTATTCTTTCATAACTTAACGTGAAGTGCAAGAATGTGTAGATAACCTCATTTGCTTTCTGGCCAGAAATTGTTAATAAAGAGATGTGACTGTTAAGTGTAAAGTAAAGAAATCTAACACCTAGGCCTAGAAACAATATCTTGGCTTTGACAAAAGAATACTTGCATATGCAAATATTTGCAAGTATGGCATCATTTTTGAAATATTTAAGAATTATAACAAATGATTATGTATGAAAATCATAATATTCTTCTAACACATATAAAGTAAATGTTTTCAAGATAATTTCATTGTCGCTAGTCAGTGTAGACCTACTTATGTAACACTGGGTGGTTGTTGTTGCACCGACATTAATGATCCGTCACACACGCTCCCCTAACACGTTGATATTGGTGGGCGCATTCTACTTTTGTATGTACATTTTTACATTTTTGTCGGCACTGAGATGTAAAAGCAGTCAAATAAGACTATGTAAATTTTATGCTTGCTTTTGAAACATTGTTAATGCTATGACAATTTTTTTCGGTTTTTTATTTAACATTTAAACTGATGCTTGATGATAACTTCATTTTGGTCAAATACTTCAGCGATGTGTGAACGAAAGTTTTGAAAATGTTTCGAAAGAGATTTTTCTGAAATTTGCTTCACGTGACATTTTCTTACAGTTTTGAAATATAAGACAGATTTCACTCTTATGAAGCATATTATGACCTTATTGTATTCAGTAATCGCGTTTCTGCATTGAAATAATAGATAGATATGGAGCATGTTAGGTTGCCAATTAGTGAATTTTGAACGAAATCCTATGGAAACATGTCGCATGAGATTTGAGCATCACTGTACATTTTGTATAGAATCATATTATTACAATTCCTGTGATAATTATTGTAAATAAATTTCTTCTCTCCCAATGATGAGTTTATGTGCAACAACTTTATAAAAAGTAAAAATTGTTACACGCATTAGATTTATGAGTTATAACACAGTCCAGACCGTGAGTGAAAAAGGAAATTAAATTTAATTAAATCATAATAACTTGATGACTGAAAATGAGGGGGAAACCTAAAATGAAGAGCAATGAAATGCAAAATATTACAAACTTGTTTAGGAAATGGATAGTATGGCAGACGGAAAATTCAAATAATTAAAAAGAATAACTAGAAGTAATCTACTGGCAAAATTATAAGAAAATGTCATAAGACATACATAATGAATGGCAATTACCGATTTTTATTACTTTTAATGAAAAAGATCAGCAAATAAAATATGTAATATAATATGAAAAATTTAAGGGTATAAGTCATAACAAATGTAACAATAAATAGTCTCAAAAGTAGTAACCAAATAGAATGGGGATCGAGTTTACGGATTAGGATTTATACGGTCAGTTTCATTAGGTACTGTCCCAAATATTGCCTCGCTGGGAGATGGCTGAGGACTTAAGAAGGGGACGATTTAAATGTTAAGAGAGAACTGGCAACAGGGTTTTTACCAAGGAAGTAAACAATCTATCAGTTTAGATCTGTCGGACTATAGTCCCTCGGGGATCAAATGTCCCTAAGTGACTTGGTGATTTCGTGGATTCCCTGAAAATTTTAGGGATTTCGTGAATCCTTGATTTTAGTCTTAATCTAACTACACACACACACACACACACACACACACACACACACACACACACACACACACACATATATATAATATATATATATATATATACCTATACATATAATACATATGTATTCATATGTATATAGTATATAATATATATATATATATATATGTATACATATGTATTATATGTATATGTATATATATATATATATATATATATATATATATATATATATAATGTGTGTGTTACTAATTTTTATTAGAAGCCCCAAAGGAGGACTTACCTCACCTTTCTCGGCATTGCGGGGCATCGCTGAAAGGGAAGACGAATCTCGTTTTCTTTCATTTGCTTTGTCCTCTCTCTCTCTCCACTAACTTAGCTAGGGGCTTACAAAATGTAGTTTATCCAACAAGTCTAACATGACAGTTGATCAGATGAATTAAGCAAAGTAATAGGAAATTCGAACCCTAATCTCAAACAGAACCAAATAAAAGGGAAACCCAAAATTATGTATCGCCATTAAACTAATGATATCATCCCCTAAATAATATATCATATTGTCTCCTATGACAGATGTTTATAAGTCTGTCGGGGTTTCCCATGTCTCGTGACGATACCTCTTTCAAACAAAGAAAATAAGAAAAATGACAGGAGAATATGGGACAGTTCCCCTGTCACTGAAACCCAACAGACCTTATGACTCACCTATCAAAGAATATGGGATTAAAAAGAAATATTCAGAACATAAAAAGAAAAAAAAAAATGGTAAAAATTCATGTTAAGGCACAAATAATAACATATCCATTTGAGCACCAAAATATCTGTCATCTTACCTCTCAAAGAGCAATAAAAAGGTCCTCCAAGGGAATGTATCACACCTACAACAACAGATCGTGTTTTAATAAGTCACATTTACGAGAAATTTACAGTATAGTCGCTCCTCCCATGAGAGGAAAGTATGAACTATATATAATTTCTCCGTTTCACGTCTATACGTCACAACGGATGATCCCTAGGACCCTTTATGGGGTCCGCACATACGTAGACCTGGTCAACGGCCAGAAAATGTTGAGTTTAACTCGATTTCATGAGAGAAATCTCCATAATATCCAAGCGAACCGAAACTGACATTACACAATCAGCACCGCTCAGCGTTGAAACAAGCGTTCATTGCGCCAACAACATTGCTGAAAAAAGAAAAAAAAAATAAACAAACCTGTGCTTAATTTAGCTATTATATATCTATATAATATTAATATATATATATAATATATATCTAGATATACTATATTATATATATTATCGAACTACAAATGTTCCTTTAATATCTAATCCGCTCTACCTCGGAAATAATATATTTTCATATACTTAACCGAGGGGGAATTTGTTAAGCAATAACTAGAATTGATGATCGACAGTGGTGCGAACCAGCGACCTCTCAATTCCAGGACTGGCAGTGAAGCCTTAAACCACCCCAACACCGCAAGAGGTATAAGTTCATGCCGCCTCCCACCTGAAATACCTTTCGCGCACAGGTATTTTTGTTTTGGAGACTGCATCAACACATCTCGTTCTCGGTGGCGTGGTAGTGCTTTTGCCCTCACGTTGTCATTATATAAGTCTATCACATTACCGTGATTCACATACGTATATCGAACTACAAATGTCCTGTAATATCTAATTCGCTCTACCTCGGAATTTAATAATATTTTCATATGTGCTTAACCGAGCGGGAATTTATTAAGCGATAATAGAATTGGCGATCGACAGGCGCAAACCAGCGACCTCTCAATTCCAGGACTGGCAGTGAAGCCTTAAACCACCCCGACAACGCAAGAGATATAAGTTCATGCCGCCTCCCACCTGAAATACCTTTCGCGCACAGGTATTTTTTGTTTTGGAGACTGCATCAACCCATCTCGTTCTCGGTGGCGTGGTAGTGCTTTTGCCCGCACGTAGTCATTATATAAGTCTATCACATTACCGTGATTCATATACATATATCGAACTACAAATGTCCTTTAATATCTAATTCGCTCTACATGTGCGCGAAAGGTATTTCAGGTGGGAGGCGGCATGAACTTATATCTCTTGCGGTGTCGGGGTGGTTTAAGGCTTCACTGCCAGTCCTGAATTGAGTGGTCGCTGGTTCGCGCCTGTCGATCGCCAATTCTACTATCGCTTAATAAATTTCCCCTCGGTTAAGCATATATGAAAATATATTAATTCCGAGGTAGAGCGAATTAGATATTAAAGGACATTTGTAGTTCGATATATGAATCATGGTAATGTGATAGACTTATATATATATATATATATATATATATATATATGTGTGTGTGTGTGTGTGTATATATATATATATATGTGTGTGTGTTGGTGTGTGTGTGTGTGTCCAACTGGACGAGTGGTTGCGCGTTCGCTGCCAATTCGTGGTCCGAGGTTCGATTCCCGGCTCGGCCAACGCGGATTCAGAGGAATTTATTTCTGGTGGTGGATATTCATTTCTCGATATAATGCGGTTCGGATCCATCAACCGAATTTGGAAGACAGCAGAAAAATCAGAAAATATTGTAAAAGTAATATTAAGAAGTTGATCAACAATCAAAAAGCCATAGAATTCAACGAAATCTATACGTTCAGTTACAAATGTCGTTTAATATCCAAATCACTATCTGAAATGATGTGTATATATGTATACCGAAGGGAGGGAAAATTATAGCCAGTGAGACTAAAAAACTTATCAACTATAATTTCCCTTCGGTATACATATATATACACATTATTTCTGAGGTAGAGTGATTTGGATATTAAATGACGTTTGTAACTTAGTGTTTATATATATATATATATATATATATATATATATATATATATATATATAAAGAGAGAGAGAGAGAGAGAGAGAGAGAGAGAGAGAGAGAGAGAGATTTAATAAATAAGCTTTGAGCCCGTGAGACGATTAACGTCTTATTAATTATAATTCCCCTTCAGTACACTATTATTTCCGAGGTTGATTGAATTGGGTATCATATCAAAAGTTATTTATATCATTACAAAAAAAAGTACATATCATACCAAAAACATACACATCTTTTTGTAGTAGTAGAAGTAGAGAAGAGAGAGGAGAGAGAGAATAGTAGAGAAGAGAGGGGGGTTGCGAATTTAGTAACCCGGTTTCTCGTCGCCAAAATTGTTATCAACTTAAAAATTCCCCTCGGTACATATATGAAATATATCATTTGGGAGTAAGTGATTTAGATATAAGGACATATTGTAGCTTGAATTGATTATAATGGTCACGGTTCATTTGATAAGTATTCCTAACAAAAGGCTACGTTCTGTACAAACTCTCGAAAAGTGGCCAACATGGTAGAACGGGGTTTCATATCGATTCTAATTAGAAAGCATCCAGATCGAGGGTGATTTGTAAGGTCGAATCAGCTATGACTTATAGGTCTCTGTTGCTGATTGGATGGCGTCACTGACTGTCCCTGATTTCGTCCCCGTTCACTGGATGGTGGTTCGATCCCTGGGGGGATGAAATTGTTATCAACTTAAAAATTCCCTTCGTACATATATGAAATATACATTATGGGAGGTAAGTGAATTTATATATTAAAGGACGATTTTGCGTAGCTTGATTGATATATCAATTGATCACGGTTCGATGTGATAATTAATTCAATACAAAGCTACGTTCTGTCAAACGCTTCGAATTGGCCACATGGTAGACGTGGTTTCATATCGATTCTAATTACGAAGCGTCCAGATAGAGGGTGATTTGAAGGTAAATCGATATGAGTTATAGCGTCTCTGTTGGCTGATTAGGATGCGTCACTGACTGTCCTGATTTCGTCCCCGTCCACTGGACGGTGGTTCGATCCCATGGGGGGTCATGAAATTGTTATCAACTTAAAAATTCAACCCCTTGCGGTACTATATATAAAATGTATCATTTGGGAGGTTAAAGTGAATTTAGATATTAAAGGACATTTGTAGCTTGAATTGATATATAAATGGATCACGGTTCGATGTGATAATTATTCATATATATATATATATATATATATATATATATATATATATAATATATATATACACCTCACTTTTACAGGCGTACTTTTTATATACCAAAATATGTAGCCAAAATACTGTTCAAATCCAATTACCTATACCTTGGGAATATTGTACACTTAGTAAAGGTAATTATAAATAATAAGTGCTTGTCCCCTGG
>NC_061089.1:6231510-6260580 GCF_015104395.2 Macrobrachium nipponense
TCAAAACTTTCGTTCACACATCGCTGAAGCATTTGACCAAAATGAAGTTATCATCAAGCATCAGTTCAAATGTTAAATAAAAAACCGAAAAAAATTGGCATAGCATTAACAATGTTTCAAAAGCAGGCATAAAATTTACATAGTCTTATTTTACTGCTTTTACATCTCAGTGCCGACAAAAATGTAAAAACGTATATACAAAAGTAGAATGCGCCCACCGATATCAACGTGTTAGGGGAGCGTGTGTGACGGATCATTACTGTCGGTGCAACAAGAACCACCCAGTGTAACATAAGTAGGTCTACACTGACTAGCGACAATGAAATTATCTTGAAAACATTTACTTTATATGTGTTAGAAGAATATTATGATTTTCATACATAATTATTTGTTATAATTCTTAAATATTTAAAAAATGATGGCATACTTGCAAATATTCGCATATGCAAGTATTCTTTTGTCAAAGCTAAGATATTGTTTCTAGGCCTAGGTGTTAGATTTCTTTACTTTACATTAACAGTCACATCTCTTTATTAACAATTTCTGGCCAGAAAGGAAATGAGGTTATCTACACATTCTTGCACTTCACGTTACGTTATGAAAGAATAAATTATACACCAAAAGCGAGGGGAAGGAATTTTAAGAAAATAATATTATAAATCAGTTGAAAAACAAACGTTCCATACGTCTTGATATTAATACTTATGATATTTCGATTAAAAGCCATCTTCTCAATATATTCAAAATCATCGGCTTCTTTTATTCCTCAAAGAACAGGCAATCTTTGCAAATAAAAACTTTAGTAACAGATTACATTTCAGAAGACTTAGAATATTTTTTAGGCCTATAAATCATTTTGCAACATACAGTCAGCTTAAACACAGTCTAAAACTTCAACATTCATAGAAAAATAGTTGTAATTCATATTCTATCGTATTCCTCAAAGAATAGGTAATCTCTACAAATAAATTCATTAGTAACTGATCACATCTCAGAAGGCATAGATTATTTCTTTAGTCCCATGAAACGTTTTGCAACATACAGGCAGCTTAAAAACAGCATAAACTTCAACATTCAAAGAAAACTGGTTGTTATTCATATTCCTACTTTGAAAATGTTGTCATGACTGTTGAGCTTATAATATCTACTGTCATAATGCTGCAGACGTACTAGTTATGTTGACCAGTCCGAGGAGCATGTTAGTGTGCTTTCATTGATGGTACCGCTAACCTTATCACCCCGCACTTTGAACTAAGCAACGTGAAAAAAATCACACAGATTACGAATCAATACAAATGCATATAAGGGATCATATTTATATAACCATAAGGAAAATGGGGCTAGCTGTGAATACGCAAACTTGTCGACATGTATGACATTAGAAGAAAAAGAAAAAAGTTTAACACTACTTGGCAACGTCACATTGAGTCTGAGAATCTGGACGATACAAAAAGAATCATGTCGCATGAGATTTGAGCCCCCCTGTACATTACGAAGAATCTTTGTCGTCAGATGATCTTAGTTAGTAAAATATCCTTTACCGCATCGCTGTTTGCAAGTTTTCGTAATGCTTAACTGCATTAGCCCGTTTCACAGCGTGCTTTCTGTAGGAATAAATTAATTTCCCTACTGACTATTGTTCTCGGTAACCTAAAGCAAGAAGTCATTCTTTTTGGCACTAGAGTTCTCAGCTAGACTGGGCGGTAGGGTTTATCCAAAGGGTAGCTTAAGAGATAATTCCTTTAAACTTCATTGTTTAATAGGCTTGGCCCACCTGCATATCGCCTGTCAAAGGTAACAGGAAAAGTGGTAGGTCTTTCGAAACAGTTGCCACGATTATAAATGCGATTTCTCATTTTATTTACAAATAAAATTATAATCTCAATATGTGAACGCTTAAGTTCAGCAAAACATGCTAAAAATTTTAAACTACCGATTTATTGATTCACATGTTATAAAGTAAGGTATTCAAAACTGGATATTGGTAGATGTGGCACAGGGTTCTTACCCAAAGACGAAAACAATCTCTCAGTTTAGATCTGGCAAACTATAGTACTAAACACGGTGATGCAGTAATTCATGTACAGTTTTACTGCCAGCCCCTCGGGCATCAAATGCACTTATGGACATTTAATCACCGTGTTTATTTACTTATCTTTTAGTCTCCTGTTTATTTTTCTTACTACATCAATAACCTAGATGCTGTGACCTCAATTGTAATGGTCATAAATCAATCAATCAATTAGCTGAAAAATAACATTCTTTTTCTGGATTATTCTACCTGAGGGCGCTTTCCCCTAATTCACAAGTCAACTTCCCGTAAGTGTTCTCCTTCAGCTTAAAAAGAAACCAGTAAAAAATGCACAGAAGTTTCTTTGGCACAATCGATTTTTCTGTACAATGCACAATCTAGGCCAACGAAAATAGATATAGATTTTGGTGGTCTCGGTATAATGCTGCATGACACTCGGCTCATGAAACTCTCAGCCGGCCGTGGGGGTCTGTGTTGTTGAGTTGCCAAAAGCACGATCTGGCTAACTTAACCTTAAATAAAATAAAAACTATTGAGGCTAGAGGGCTGTAATTTGGTATGTTTGATGATCGGAGGATGGTTAATGAACAAGGCAATTTGCAGCCCTCCAACCTCAGTAGTTTTTAAGGTCTGAGGGTGAACTGAAAAAGTGCGGACGGACAGACAAAGCCATCTCAATAGTTTCCTTTTGCAGAAAACTAAAAGTGAAAATTAATAAGTGATGGTATTGTCGTGAATGGCATATTTCATCCAACAAAACGAAAGATCTTGCAGATGAAGCCAATTTCTGTATCTAAAGTTTTTGCATAGTTGCCTGTAAAGCAACTTTCACTGGAGGCTTTTATGTTGGTGTTCAAGTAAGCCAATTACATGCAGAATAACAACAGACTTGGAATCTAAAAATAGTGAGACCTGTGTCGATGACGTCATAGACTCTCACGAGCGTAAATCCCAAGCAGACAAACACAGGAGCCATTTGGACGAATTTACTGTTAGTCGTAGTTTTCAACAGGCGGTTTTCATCATTTTTCATGTGCATAAGCTTTATCCCTTCGATTCAGACTGCCGGCAACGAAACACTGCTTTAACGGAACATGTCGTTATGGCACTCGTTATGCGGATATGTCGCATATGATGGATGTTATGCGGAAGCATTCTCCAAAAATGCCATCGATTTGGAGGAATGTACGTAAACGGTGGGATAGGGCCTATGAGGGAAGATTTCAACTCCGATAACGTTAAAAGGGACCAACTTCACTCCGAAATAAAGTAAAATAAACTCAATGAAGAACATAATGTTTTACAATTTTGCTTTTAAATATAGTAGGTGTTTTTACTTAGGATGTACGATTGAAATCTTTACTTTGCTCATCTGTTTTCATCGCGCTCATCACAGGCATGGTATTAGGTCAGTTTTAGAGTAGTATATATATATATATATATATATATATATATATATATATATATATATATACGTATATATGTATATATATAACATACATATATATATATATATGTGTGTATATATATATATATATATATATATATATATATATATATATATCTATATATATATATATATATACATACATATAAAGGATATAGGCAGGACAGGTAATGAGTCAGATATCAAAGATGAGGGCTTTGGAAACAGACTGGTACATAAAATCATCATTATTGACGCCGATGTTGCAAGACAACTAGTCTCTTTTTCAATGGTGCAATAAAAGGATAAACATTGTAAATTATAAATAACCATACATTACATAGAAAACCTTTCTTAAAAACAAAACCATTTGTACGTAAGGATAAATTAAGCACTGCTTAATTTATCCTTACATAGAAAACCTTTCTTAAAAACAAAACCATTTGTACGTAAGGATAAATTAAGCACTGCTGGGGGTACCAACCTACGGAGAAGAGAGAAAGGGCTTCAACGGTCTTGAGAGAAGGGCTGAGGAGTTTTGGACATTCAGTCAACAGTGGAAATGGCTGTTATTGCCACACTTCTATATCACCCCAGACGTCATAAGGTCCTTTGAACGGTCTTCAGAGGACTCTTTGGAATTAGATTAATTTTTACTTCTCCATAGTGTTTGGAAATAATTTGAGAGAATTTTTGGCTAAAAGTTCGGTCATATAGAAAAGGAACACTAGAAAAAAATGTGAAGTATGAGAACATTTTGAATTTTATACCATGGAGATGTAAAAATTAATCTTATTCCAAAGAATCCTCTGAAGATTGGATCTTTATTCGATACTCAAGACCGTTTAATTAAGCGACCCTATGACGGCTGGGTATGATGTGTAAATGTGGCAATAACATCGAATATAATCAATTTAAAATCATCGCTAGGGCCTCCTCTGGAATCGCCAGTTATTAAACAGACAGTTCCGCTGTTGACTGAATGTCCAAAATTCCTCAGCCCTTCTCTCAAGACCGTTTAAGCCCTTCTTCTCTCTTCTCCGTAGGTTGGTACCCCCCGCAATGCTTAATTTATCATTATGTACAGTGGTGCTCAAATCTCATGCGACATGATTCTTTTTGTATCGTCCAGATTCTCAGACTCAACGTGATGTTGCCAAGTAGTGTTATACTTTTTTTTCTAATGTCATACATGTCGAAAAGTTTGTGAATTCACAGCTAGCCCTATTTTCCTTATGGTCATATAAATATGATCCCTTTTATGCATTGGTATAATTCGTAATCTGTGTGATTTGAACTGATTTTCTTTTTTTACGCTGCTAAGTTCAAAATGCGGTGTGATAAGGTTAGCTGTGCCATCAATGAAAGCACACTTTACATGCTCCTCGGAATGGTCAACATAACTACGTCTGCTGCATTGACAGTAGACCTAATAAGCTCAACAGTCATAACAACATATTGAACGTAGGAATATGCATTAAAACAAGTTTTCTTTGAATGTTGAAGCTTTCGGCTGTGTTTAAGCTGCCTGTATGTTGCAAAATGTTTTATAGGCCTAAAAAAATAATCAAGCCTTCTGAGATATAATCTGTTATTAATGAATTTATTTGTAGAGATTATCTGTTTTTTGACGAATACAACGGGAATATGAATTACAACCAATTTTCTTTGAATGTTGAAGTTTTAGGCTGCGTTTACGCTGCCTATATGTTGCAAAATGAATTATAGGCCTAAAAGAATAATCTAAGCCTTATGAGATTTAATGTTACTCATGTTTTTATTTGTAGAGATTACCTGTTCTTTGAGGAATATAAGATGATGATTTTGATTATATGGAGAAGATGACTATTAATCGAAATATCATAAGTATTAATATCAAGGCGTATGGAACACTTGTTTTTCAACTGGTTCTAAATATTATTTTCTTAAAAGTCCTTCTCCTCGCTTTTGGTGTATAATTTATCCTTTCATAAGGTAACTTGAAGAACAAGAATGTGTAGATAACCTCATTTGCTTTCTGGCCAGAAATTTTTAATAGAGAGATGTGACTGTTAATTGTCAAGTAAAGAAATCTAACACCTAGGCCTAAGAATAATATCTTGGCTTTGACAAAAGAATAATTGCATGGGCGAATATTTACTTGTATGCCATAATTTTTTAAATATTTAAGAATTATAGCAATTAATTATGTATAAAAATCCAAATATTCCTGTAACACATATAAAATAAGTGTTTTCAAGATAATTTCATTGTCGCTACTCAGTGTAGACCTACTTATGTTACACCGGGTGGTGGTTGTTGCACCGACACAAATGATACGTCACACACGCTCCGCTCACACGTTGATATCGGTGGGCGCATTCTACTTTTGTATATACATATTTACATATTTTTCAGCATTGAGATGTAAAAGCAATCTAATAGGACTATTTTAAATTTTATGTTGGCTTTGGAACCATCATGAATGTTATGACCATTTGTTTTTGTTTTTTTTTATATTTAACATTTGAACTGATGCTTGATGACGATTTCATTTTGGTCAAATGCTTCAGCGGTGTGTGAACGAAAGTTTTGAAAATGTTTCGAAGAGTTTTTTTCTGAAATTTGCTACACGTGACATTTTCTTACAGTTTTGACAAATATGACAGATTTCACTCTTGTGAAACATATTATGTCCATATTGTATGCAATAATCGCGTTTCCGCATTGAAATAATAGATAAATATGGAGCTTGCTATGTTGCCAGTTAGTGAATTTTGAACGAAATCTTATGGAATCATGTTGCATGAGATTTGAGCATCACTGTACAAATGGTTTTGTTTTTTAGAGAGGTTTTCTATGTAATTGATGGTTGTTTATAATTTACAATGTTTGTCCTTTTAATTGAAGCCTTGAAAAAGAGACTAGTTGTCTTGAAACATCGGGGTATGTCACTAAATAGCGTGTGACAATATATTTAGCCAAGGCTACAGGAAAAATAAAAGAATGAGTACCAAGCGCTTTCGTGTTATATCGACACATTTTCGAGGTACAACTCATGGTACCTCGGAAATGTGTTGAAATAACACGAAAGCGCTGGGTACCCCTTTTTCTATTTTTCCTGTGGCCTTGCTTAAATATACATGCATATATTTTACAAATATTTCTATATATGCATATGGCTCCCGGACATTTGGCCGAACGGACATTTGGTCGACGGACGTTTGGCCGAAAATGTAGTAGACGTACCTAGATGTATGTCACAACCGCTATCGTTCTGTTAATCTTAACAGTTCGTAAGCAATCGGCTTTTACTTTGAGTTTACCATCTCAATTGTTGAATTGAGATGACACAGTGCGTTTGAAATGAGAATGATAATCACCCAGCCTTCTATTTGCCGTCTAGTTTCAAAGCTAAGGAAAGAGCAATCAAATTGGGATTTAGCAATCAAGATGGTAAATTCAGAGGTTGCTTTGAGAACATCGAAGACGAACTGTGAGATATTAAACACAAGGCTCATGTCTGTCATTGAGAAATATGAGGAGTATCAAAGAAGAGATTTTCTGAGAGCAGTTGCGCACAATCTTTACATATTTAATATCATACATCTTATTGCATTTTTTATTTTTATTCTATGGTGTTATTTTTTTGCAATAAACTGTTAATTAAGATACTTAAAGTATTGCTTGTTACTATTCACACTTGTAAATTTTCGGCTAAATGTCCGTTCGGCTAAATGTCCGTTCGGCTAAATGTCCGTCGTCCAATGTCCGTTCGGCTAAATGTCCGTCGGCCAAATGTCTGTGTGTGTGTGTGTGTGTGTGTATACAACGTTGTGTACTATATATTTATTACGTATATCTTTAGTTTTGCATTTATTACTTTGAGGAAATGGAAAAGTTTAAACACTGAAAGACAGGAGTGAGGACGGTAAATACAGCACATCAGTTTACAGTAGATAGAATCTAATGCTCTTTATGTAGAAGACCAGATGAAAGGCAGAGTTTCCAGCGGAGTTGGAAATGAGAAAACAAATGTCAGAAGGGAAAGTGAAAGGAAGAGTTGAAATGAAACTAAATAAACGATCAAAACGTATGAGGGAAATTCGTTGAAAACGGTGGAATATATAACAAATCAGTACGAATTTGTTAGGCTTTAAACAGTTATATACAGTTGAATGACTAAAGATAACATTAGAAAACCCGTCTGAAACGTAAAGGTTCAGTTATTCTTTCAATTTATCTCACTTTCCCTAAGATAATCTTTGTGACCTCAAAAGTGAAAGGCAATCAAGTATCAGTTTGCCTTCCATTATGCATTAACTTTGTTGAAGCCCAACTTTCGTTCAAGCACTGCTCCCTCCATTAGCTCAGCAAACTCGGCTTCACCATCCACTCAGATGGAGAGCAGCGAATTTTTTCATTCGCCATAGCAGCTGTTAGATGGCACAACAGCCATCTTTCTCGCTCTCTCTCATTTGGCTCAAAGACTTTGGTATTTGTCATTGGTTTTTTCTACCCTAGTCTAATTTCAGCTGTCTATCAGCATTTGAAAGGAGACAAAGTTGACTGTTCAAATAGAATTCCTTTAAATCCTGGAGACTCGAGTCTTTGAATTGTATCCGTCCTGAAAACCTGGCACCAACGTCGGTCGCCTAAATCCCCCAGAGAGGGAATTAACTCTGCTATCTATCTACTCTGACGCCATTTGCCATCATTGATTCATTGGTATTGTATATTTTTTACTACGAGTATATCTCTTGATTGTAGATCAACTTGTATCTGCGCTGCTATATGATCCTACTACCCACAAAGTTTTTTTTTTTATTATTATGGAAATGATCAGATGCTGAAATGTTGCAGTTGTCTGATTCTTGAACCATAATTAGTCGTGTTATTATTCTTATAGTGATCCTGTATGCATAACAACATTGACTAAATGACTAAGCGCTCATCAGTACATACGTGCATTTAAATTCCAATCGTAAATACATTCCCTTTTCAAAGACGCAGTTAGAGTCGTTTACAAACATGCTGCGAGTTTAATGATATCGGTTGATAATAAGATATTTAATCTAGACCACCAAACTTCCTCAAACTCATTCCCTTTCCCTTTTTCCCCTCTTGGGCTCACAGAAATTGTCCGTAACTTGAGCCCTTGTCATTAATCAGTGTTCTTTGATAGAGGCCTTTTCCTGTTAGCCATATGAACTGAACTAATCAAAACTTCAGAGCTTGGGATATTCCCTTAGTCCTGTTTCAATTATGATATGCACAATTTCCGAGCTTTTTTCAAGAAGCTCTTCTAGTAACTGGAAGTAGTTTTATCTTATTACTGGGGTGAATTAAAATTTAATCGAAACGTTTCATTATTGTTTATTAACCCGACGCCTCTGTGATCAGTTGACAGAGAGTAGCTCCAAAACGATGGCTGCGTTTTAACTCCATTTTTCTTATTAATCCTCTTTTTACCATACCTTAGGAATTTCTTGGAACATAAACGAGAGATTATTTATGTTAACAACTTTCATAGCAGGCCTGCAATAAACCTTACCGAAAATCTTCTCCAGAAATTTGTATGCATTCTGTTCGCTGGAGCAGTCTCGTAGAAATGTTTAGATCTTTACCCATGTCGGGATGTCTTTACAATTTCCATTGTGTTTTGCTTGCCGAGACCTCAGCGATATTAATAGAGCGACAGAGTTGGTATTTCATTCGCATTAATTACATAATGATAATGTTACTTCCGTGGAATCCCTAAGCTTATGGAAAACCACACAGCAAATATTCTATCAAACTAGGCGTAGAGGTAAAAGTGGCACGTAGACCAATAATTTCCAATATATCATTTTCCGATACTGACTTAACGGAACTGTGCTCTTTAGATGTAGATATTTTGACTCATGACTAATCATTTACAATTTAGTACCTAATCAAGGCTTGACAATTTCACAGAAAAGAAATCTACCATGATTGGTAAAATGTTCAGTCGGAAGTACATTCTGCGTCACGTGGATGCATAATGAGTCACTTATTAAACTTGCAGCTCTTTTAAGATTGACTGTTACATAATCAAACAACATAGAGAAGTTTTACATTCCGCATTCCCCTTTCGTGAGTCTAAGTTACTGGTTTCAAACGCATGTTCAGCCATTCACCGGGATGAATGTGATCTAAAAACTTTATTCGAAAGTGGTGGTTTCTAATGACCGTACATTGCATTGTATTTCTTCGTTTCCGAAGGAGCATTACTCTGCGCCTTGAAGATTTTCTGGAAGGCGTGCCCAATACTTGTTCTAAATTATGTTAATGCAACAGCTTCTGTAATATCCAAAAACTTTTGTCACTATTGGTTAATTGAAGACCCTTCATAATTTGGATTTCCAGCTGATCTAAACCTTCTGACGCACTTCCTCTAATGCGTGTATCCAGCTTTTTTTTTTTTTTTCCCCAGAAAGCTTCAGGTCTACTAGAACTGGATTTTGTTGTTAAGTGATAAGGAATGGTTCATGCTCCCGTGTTTCATGATAACCTTAATAATGATTTCAAAGTACTGACGTCTTCCTTAAATTTAGAGATTGATTTAGTGATAAAAGCTATACCTTTATTGATGTATTTTGCTGTTTTATGTTCCTCCCCTCAATTTTTTCGTACTAAATCTCGACATTTATTTTCATTCTAATAAGACTTGGCTACGCTGCATTTATATAAGAATAATTTAAGCTGATCACTCCATCCTTCCCCTTCAAATTAGGTCTATATCTACATCATTTTTCCTACCTGGTTGTATATTGATTTTCGGTCTATGGTAAGCAAAACTGTTTCCATCTGACGATGAGAGATATTGTAGGAGCACTTGTCTCTATATTCCCTCGAGCCATAACATTTTATTCATAGTAGGACAAATGAATTTGTATCGCTTTTCTTGAAGTAGAAAGGCCCTTATTGAAAGGCCTTAACTCGAGCTTTTGCAGCTAAGGAAGAAGGTATTCCGTCTATTACCTTCATGGTAGGCACCAGCCATCTTTTAACAAAGGCCTCATTTTCACATCTTTCCCACAATTTAGATCTTCTTCTTGTTTCTCTCCTTAGGATGCTTTGTATGAGCGAATTGATGCTGTTTCTCACTCGGGTTATCAGACTGGACATTGTTTGCCTTACAATTATTTTTAAGTTGTCCAGGGCGGTTTTCTATGAACATCTGTATGGCGGAGTGGTAGCGAGGAGTGTTTGTGAGGCGTCTCAGACTGTCATTGTGCACAACAGTGATACGTCTCATGGTCTCTAGGGTATAGTTCGTCCAGAGGGAACACCCATAAATGCTGTGAGTAATACGAGCGGAAGAGCAGCAGTTTCATGTCTCGGTTACAGAAGGCAAACTCCTGAATCATGTTGCCAGTTGCACCTAGTTTCTGTATATATATAAATTACACACACACACACACACACACACACACACCACACACATATATATATATATATATATATATATTATATATATATATATAGATATATCTATATATATATATATATATATAATATTCAGAATTTTGGAATTTTTTTGAAACGGTTTACACCTCTTGCACGTCTTCTGGGGGGATTCACAGAGCGTCCATAGATCGTGAGATCGTCAACTACTGGAGTGGCGAACCATGCCGAGCGTGTGACCTCGGGCAGCCATATTGAGAGGTCTCGTCCGGCCGCAATTCGCTATTAACATTTTTTTACTATATACAGTTTTATACTTCATTATAATTGTTATCATGTTATTATTATTACCATTAATATTGCTATTTTTACAATTATTATTGTTAGTATTGTTGGTATTATTGTTGTTACTGGACCCAATTTCAGAAAGAAAAAATTACCTTACAAAAACCGGTTGTCCTAACAACTCCAACCATTGTGGTCAAGGCCTAAGCATCTACTCTTCAATCTAAGCAGTGCCATTCATAAATGGTTCCTGTTAATTACAAGAATTTCTTGGCATACAATCACCAAACAGTAATGCACAATCACTAAACATTAACGTTCACAATACACTTACACTCACTGAACTCTCACACTTACTACACAAACTCACTAAACACACACTTACTATACAATCACACTCACACTCAAAAACACTAATTGAATACCCAACACTCACAAGGCACCACTATAAACTAAATGCTCACAAAGCGCTATGAAACAATGAACACTCACTTTGCACCTCAAAAACACTCAGAAAAACATTCACTAAAACCTCATTAATCCTAAACATTTGAGTTAAACACTAAACAATCGCTAAACATGTCACTAAGCCACTCACTATACACTAAATACTCACTGAACCTAAACACTCATTAAACACTAAATACTCACTAAACCCTGAGTGTTCATTAAACCCCTAAACAGTCTTTAAACACTAAACAGTAAATAAACCTCCACTCATCAATCACTAAACATTCACCAAAATTACACACTAAACACTCACTGAATACTGACACACTAAACATTCACTAAACTCTAAACACTTATGAAACACACCCCCTAAAAAAACATTCGCTAAACCCCGTAAACACTTACCAAAAAAAAAAAAACACATTCCTAAAATCAGCTACCTTAAACAAATTAAACAACTAAACATTCACTGAATGCTTATATACTATACATTCACTAAACATTAACCTTCACTAAATCCTAAACACTCATTAAACATACTTAGACATTAAACATTTACTAAACATTGACATGCACAAACCTTCATTAATCCCTAAACACTTTCACACTAAACATTCACTAAACCCTAAACACTCACTAAACATTCACTGGATATTTACACACTAAACATTGAAAAAAACCTTCACTAAAACCCTAAAGATTCACTAAACATTCACGAAGCCTTAAACACCCAGTAAACATTCACTGAATCCTTACACACTAAACCCTTAAATTTCGAAAAACAGTCACTAAATACTTACTCACCAAACCTTAAATATTTGCTAAACTCATTAAACATTAACAATAAAAAAGGATTCACAATTGCGCGCTAATCCCCTGTTCGATTTGCGGGTTACCAGACCTTTAAAAATGGCTGCAAGGCTTTGCAGCGCTGCCCTAGTGGAAGACCACCAAACTACGTAGCATTGGTCTAACACTGGTATAGACTATAGAGATAGCAACCATAGAGCATCAATCACTGGAGTGGTGATCTGCCTGCTGAGTGTGACTTCGGACGGCCATATTGAAAGGTCTTGTCCAGCTCATAGTACTATACTTTACTACTGTTATTATTATTTTTACTATTATTATTTTTATCGTTTTCACTATTATTATTATCTTATTTTTGGTTATTATTAATATTGTTTGTTAATATTGTTATTATTTTTAGTGTTGCTGATATTATTATTATTATTATTATTATTATTATTATTATTATTATTATTATTATTACTGGCCCCTATTTCACAGAGAAAAATTACCTTACAAAAACAGATTGGCCTAAGAACTCCAACCATTGTGGTCAAGGTGTGAGCATCTGCTCTTCGATCTAAGCAGTGTCAAGAATAAATGGTTCCTGTTAATTGCAGGACTTTCTTTGCATACAGTCACTAAGCACTAACTAAACAGTAATGTACAATCACTAAACACTAACATTCACAATGCACTTACACTCACTAAACACTCACACTTACATACACTGACTAAACACACATACTTAACATACACTCACACTGAATAACATTAAACACTCACTTAATTCCCAACACTCACCAGGCACTCACTAAACATTCATAAAACACTAAACTCACTAAATAATCACTTTACCTCAAACTCTCAGTAAACATTCACTATACATTCACTCAATCCTAAACATTAAGTAACGCTAAACAATCACTAAACATTCACTAAGCACTCACTATACATAAGCATTTCACTAAGCACTCACTATACACTAAGCATTCAACTAAGTACTCACCCACACACTAAACACTCACTAAACCCTAAATGCTCATTAACACCATAAACACTCATTAAACACTAAGCAGCGAGGCCATCCAACTCATCACTCATTAAAATACGCTGTGAGAGGTGGACAAAGAGGCAGGTAGAAGTGTACTGATTTTTATTACAGTCAAGGGAAATATAAATATACAGCATGCGGACGGAAATGTGGTCACCGACCCGCGAGAGAGTAAAAGTGGGTCGGCGAGACCCGATTTGTGTTTCTTGAGAGACATAAAATACAAAATATAAAAGTACACAATATGTGGTTATACAAGCTTTATACACTGACGGAAAGCCCGCTGAATGCCTCTCTCAGGGGGAAGTAAGAACAACGCGAATGATGAATTATATACAGAGAAAATTATGAATAAGCGTTGTCCTTACAAATACTCCCCCCCTAAGACAATAATTAGGTATGATTGTTGGCTGACTTCTTTGTACTTCGGGTAGTCACTCGCGGAAGCGAGCTGGACGGCGGAGGGCGCCCTCTCGGGTGCGTGATATTAGTTGTTGTGGTAGATCCTCGGGGTTTTCCCGGGGACGGGATGCCTCCCCTGAGTGATCCTCGGGGGGTTCGACCCGTCTTTCGAGGGCGGGGCCGCGGCTACGGCTAGGAGGTTTGGCGATCGAAGGAGTCGCCTTTTTTCCGAGGAAGATTAAGGCGCCCTGTGGAATCCCGCGTCTGCGAGGTCCTCGTCCATGGATTGAATGGCTGGTTTTTTCAGGGCGATCGATTGTGACCCAGTCCTCGCGACCGTTGATGGATAAGAGATATGCCTTGTCAGTGCGTCGTAGGACGCGGAAGGGACCGCGGTAGGGTCTCGTTAGAGGCGGGCGGCGGGCGTCGTCCCTGACGAAGACGTGCTTGCACGATGATAGGGCCCTTCGGTAGGAAACGTTTGGTTCTGTCGGAGAAGGTTTTGACGCAGGGCGTGAACTTCCCGGCGGATTCCCGAAGCCTGGCGATGGAGACGTCAGCGTCGTCGGCATTGGTCGGGAAGAACTCGCCAGGGACTGTTAATGGCTCCCCGTATACCTTCTCCGCGGGTGATGCCTCGCCGTTTGCCCGCGGGGCAGTCCTGAGACCGAGGAGGACCCACGGTAGTTGGCTCTTCCAATTTTTCGGTCGGTGCAGCGCGCCATCAGGGAAGCCTTGATCGAACGGTGGACTCTCTCCACCATGCCGTTAGCTGCTGGGTTGTAGGCGGTGGTGGCATGTAGCGGACGTTCCCATTAGGCGGGCCAGGGCAGTCCACAACTCCGACAGGAAAACTGGTCCGCGGTCTGTCGTGATTTCGTCTGGCACTCCGAATCGACTGATCCAGCTGGCGAGGAGTGCTTTCGGCACATGCTTTCGTGGTCGCCTCCGACATCGGCGTTGCCGATCGGGCCATCTGGTGGAGCGATCGATTACCGTCAGGAGGTACCTGGCGCCTTCCGACGGGGCAGGGGCCAACGACGTCTATGTGCATGTCGCCGAATCTTCGTTTCGGCTGCGGAAATTTCCCCCCCCACGCCTGATTCCGTGTGCCGAACTGATTTTGCGAGTTTGGCAAGGCACGCAGGTCCTGGCCCACTCGAGGGAGTCCTTCCGAATTCCATGCCAGACGAACTTCTCCGTCAGGAGGCGCACCGTCGTCCGGCCCGAGGGGTGCGAGAGTCCGTGTATGACGTCGAACACGGCTTCCTTCGGGAGGCTGGGATCAGCGGGCTCGGGCGGTCCCGTGCTGATGTCGCAGAGGAGCGTCATGCCTGCGGGTCCGAAAGGCACGTCTTCCCACTTGAGGGCGGTGATAGCAGTGCGGTATGCGGCAGTCTCCGGGTCGGCAGCCTGTTCCCGGGCGAGGTCTTCGTAGTCGACCCCCCCGAGACGCACGGCGTTGATTTCTATCCTCGATAGGGCGTCTGCCACAGGGTTCTTCTCGCCAGGCACGTAACTGGATGGTGCAACCGAACTCTGCGATGGCTGCTAGGTGCCTCTGTTGTCTCGCTGACCAAGCGTCGCCCGCCTTGGTGAAGGCGTTGTACCAAAGGGTGAGGTGGTTCCCTCCTGATCGTAAAGGGGGAGCCCCTCGAGGAGTAGCGGAAATGTCACACTGCTTGGTACACTGCCAGGAGTTCGCGGTCGAACGTGCTGTACCTCGTCTCGGCGGCTGATAGTTTTTTGCTGTAGAAGGCGAGTGGCTGGGGCTCGCCCTGGACACCTGCTCGAGGACAGCCCCGCAGGCGACGTTGCTGGCGTCGGTGGTGAGGCGTAAAGGTGCAGGGGGGCAGGGTCTTTTGGGTTTGGGGGGCATTAAATGTCGGCCGCTCTGGGCGGGGGTGGGGGAGGGGTGGGGCCCTGCCTTCGTCTCGTTGAAAAGCCTTCTCTTGTTCGGCCTCCCACGTTAGGGCCTTTGGTTTCCCCTTCAGGACCTGTGTTAGAGGAGACATGGTGCGGGCGGCGGCGGGGATGAATCGCGGTAGTAATTGACCATTCCGATGAACTCCTGCAGGGAACTTGACCGTGGTTGGTGTTGGGAACTTCTGCACCACGCCTACCTTCGAGGCCATGGGGTGGGCGCACGCCCGTCGCGGAGATCTCGTGTCCGAGGAAGTCCACCTTCTCGGCGCCGAAGGTGCATTTGTTGTCAGAGTCCGTCGCTGGGGCGGGGGAGGCCCGGTTTCCCGCGAGGTTTCCCGCGAGGTACTGTTTGCGCCCATTGTCCTCTCCTATTTTCAAAAAAACCGGTCGACAGAGTCGTGAATGGCGGGGCCAAACCGTTTGAGGAAACGCCTGAAAAACACTTGGGGCCAGGTGGTTATGCCGCATTTAGTCCGTTAGAGGCGTTGGTTATTTCCACGGTAGGAGCTTTCAGAGATCTATACTGAGGCGCCGTATGAGTCCGTTAAAGATCTCTGTAGGTAGCGGCGGGTAGTGAGTCCCTTAATGGCTGAAGCCAAAACCGCTTGGGTCACCGTCACTCCGGGGTCACCAGTTGTGAGAGGTGGACAAAGAGGCAGGTAGAAGTGTACTGATTTTTATTACAGTCAAGGGGAAATATAAATATACAGCTAGCGGACTGAAATGTGGTCACCGACCCGCGAGAGAGTAAAAGTGGGTCGGCGAGACCCGATTTGTGTTTCTTGAGAGACATAAAATATAAAATATAAAAGTACACAATATGTGGTTATACAAGCTTATACACTGACGGAAAGCCCGCTGAATGCTCTCTCAGGGGGAAGTAAGAACAACGCGAAATGATGAATTATATACAGAGAAAATTATGAATAAGCGTTGTCCTTACAACGCAATAAATACTTACACTAAGTAAGTATTTATTCACTAAAACATTCACGAAGCCTTAAGCATCCAGTAAACATTCACTGAATCCTTACACACTAAACCCTTAAATTTCGAAAAACAGTCACTAAATATTTACTGACCAAACCTTAAATATTTGCTAAACTCATTAAACATTAACAATAAAAAAGGATTCACAATTGCGCTAATCCCCTGTTCGATTTGCAGGTTACCAGACCTTTAAAAATGGCTGCAAGGCTTTGCAGCGCTGCCCTAGTGGAAGACCACCAAAAACTACGTAGCATTGGTCTAACACTGGTAAAGACTATAGAGATAGCAACCATAGAGCATCAATCACTGGAGTGGTGATCTGCCTGCTGAGTGTGACTTCGGACGGCCATATTGAAAGGTCTAGTCCAGCCTCATAGTACTATACTTTACTACTGTTATTATTTTTTTCACTATTATTATTTTTATCGTTTTCACTATTATTATTATCTTATTTTTGTTATTAATATTGTTTGTTAATATTGTTTATTATTTTTAGTGTTGCTGATATTTATTTATTCTTATTATTATTATTATTATTTATTATTATTATTATTATTATTATTATTATTATTATTATTATTATTATTTATTATTATTATTTAACTGGGCCCCTATTTCACAGAGAAAAATTACCTTACAAAAACAGATTGGCCTAAAAAACTCCAACCATTGTGGTCAAGTGTGAGCATCTGCTCTTCGATCTAAGCAGTGTCAAGAATAAATGTTTCCTGTTAATTGCAGGACTTTTCTTTGCATACAGTCACTAAGCACTAACTAAACAGTAATGTACAATCACTAAAACACTAACATTCACAATGCACTTACACTCACACTTACATACAACTGACTAAACACACATACTTAAACATACACTCACACTGAATAACATTAAACACTCACTGAATTCCCAACACTCACCAGGCACTCACTACTAAACTTCATAAACAACTAAACTCACTAAATAATCACTTTACCTCAAACTCTTCAGTAAACATTCACTATACATTCACTCAATCCTAAACATTAAGTAACGCTAAACAATCACTAAACATTCACTAAGCACTCACTGTACACTAAGCATTCACTAAGTACTCACCACACACTAAACACTCACTAAACCCTAAATGCTCATTAACACCATAAACACTCATTAAACACTAAGCAGAGAGGCCATCCACTCATCACTCATTAAATACACAATAAATACTTACACACTAAACACGAACATTCACAAGATGTTCACTAAACACTCACTACACACAAACATTCATAAAACATTAACTAAACTTAAACACTCACTGAATATTCACTACATACATACACACTAAACATTGATCAAATCTTAACACTCACTGACTCCTAAACACTCAACATTCAAAAAAAAAAAAAATACCATTTTCACTTCGAATAAGGTAGTAGAAATGGTTTTCTGCGGTTTGGTCTTGAAATACTCTCACAGTAACATGTTAAAAAGACGAGACGTTGACACAACCAGCAACATACAGAACTACTTACTACTAAGTAAGATCGTTGTTCCTCTATATCATGTGGCATATCTAGGATTATTGATTGAAATTTCAAAAATCAAGTCACCGTTGCATTTATGTGCTGAAGATATAAGACGTGTTGACAGAGATGCGTATCCACAGCTAAGAAGACGTTTACCTGACTAGCGCAAGATTATGGTTGAAAAAATTTCATTATGCTTTGTTTACCTGCAAATTTTTATTCAATTTTCTCTGGAATTCCTGTGCCAGTTTTGGCAATTATAAGCTGCGCATTGTACAGTAAATAAAGAGAGGAGCAAATAAATAAATAACGCAATCGTACTAAGCCCTTGTTCAATTTGCGCCTAACTGGCTTGTCAAGATTAGATGACCGCAAGGCTTTGCGGCGCCGTCCTGGTGAAAACCACGTAACTGAGTAGTACTTTTATACAGATAACACCTCCAGATATTTTTTTCCTTTTATGGTCGCACCTGTCAACAGTATTTCCTCTGTTGCCTACTGACTGGGGTTCACTGGCTCCCTCTCAAAACTAGAATTATGTTTAATATATGAATAATGACTTATCAGGCTATCAAGACTGGCTTTGTCAAATATCTTGACTTACTACTTATACTATAATTCGACAACAGGTGAATTCAACGCGAGAAGAACTTCATAAGGTTTCTAGTTATTCAAGTTAATATGATATTCACATATTGGTTTTAGGGTCTTAAATTTGCCGCTCTACTGATTTCCCGCCAAACAATATCAGCCTAAAAACATTTATCTCTCAAGAAAAAAAAAATCAGAGGCCTTTTTGCCCTCTGATTATGACATTTTGGATTTGGCATATAGGTTCCAGAACATCTCAGCTTTATTATTGTGTATATATGACGAATTAGGGCGCTGGTCTCGCAGACCGTCATCAGTGGGGTGGTGTCCACTTAAGAAAAGAACAAAATAAGAATCTCAGAAGTCTTGCATTTAATAGTCAAAAGAAAGTCAAACGTGGCAGTATCTTATCATTTCTTCGAAGTGGAGAAATATAAAGAATTAAGTTGATGTGTTAGTTTTTTAAAAAGAATTAACCTTACATTTTAACAAGTATAATATTAGCCTCAAATAAAGAAATAACGTGCATGATTTATAGTACTGTTAACAATGAACTTAATTTCATCATTGACTATTCTTCATTTGTTCAAACTTCAACATAACATTAGTACATGACGCCAGGTTGCCAACGGAGAGACTGTGCTTTCATGTGTGTAGTGTGCACCAGATTCTGTAATTAGACAGGACGGTTTAGCAATGTGTTTTTCATGTGTTTATCGTTAAAGGTGCCAGAAAGTTTGTCATAGCATGTCTTACACATCTGCAGGTGTAGCCTACTGAAGGCCAGTGAATATGGCAGGCTCCCTGTGACTAGCCAGGCGACTTTCCTCCAGGTAGGTGTTGGTTTATTTTTAGCCTAATCAGAATTCAGATGCTGTGGCCATAAATGACGTGATAATTGTGGTCAGGATAGTTATTAGGCCATATAAACGTGTCTTTTAGGGCAAAGGCTTGAAGAGGATTCGTGGCCTTTGATTGCCTCATTAGGATCTGACATTGGTCTGACAGTGGTCATGTTGCAATCTAGGCATTTTGCCAACCCCTCATTGTTAGCCTCCACCCACCCTCAGTACCTAAAATTACAGAGTACCCTTATTATGGCAGGGTAGCCCATGGGCTACTAGGGTAAAAAAACCGCATGGTACAGGAGTGGACCATGTACGATCACGTGAACAACCCCAAAAAGAGTACCTTATAACGCGTCCTACACCGGAGATAGGGCATCAGTCGTGACTTGTTGTTGGTGAGAAATGGAGCTAAAGACCTCTACTCTCCTTTCGATGTAGGGTAGAACATCACGGCAGGCCAACCCTCATCACGGTGGACGGGTCTTATTCCACTCGATATTTAATTGGTGAAACAAGATACAATTGCAACTCTAAGCATACCATTTAAAAGACTGAAGTTTTTGTCAACATAATGTGATATATGAAAGCCCCATACAAACTAAAATAAGCATGTGAGCTCTTCGTAAAATATGTTTTCAAGGCAGTTTTGAAATCCAATATGGCGGCTACCGTGTGGATGGAAGGGTCTGGTCACTGATGGAGACCATCTTTCCTAGCCTTTCCAGCAACTCATTTGAACAATGTTAGCGTCATTAGCGGGTAGAACATCACAGCAGGCCAAGCAGGCCACCTACAATCAATGCAAGCCACCCTCCGAAAAAGTACAATTATAACGCGTCCTGACACCCGAGATGGGCATCAGTCGCGACTTGTTGTTGGTGAGAAACGGAGCTAAAGACCTCTACTCTCCTTTCGAAGTAAGTATTTTCTCCAAAGTTAGAAAATTAAGGCCAAATTTTAAGATTTAAACAGAGGTACTGAAAATGGCGCCCACGGCAGTGGAAATCTCCCACAAAACGCTTTAGAAATTTTTACTTACAACTAAAAATATTTCGAAGATTGACGCCATCTCGATGTTTACGGAGTCGCTTGTGTCAACAAACTTTCCATTTCCTGTGATAAATCCGCACACCACTTGTACCCACAGACGCTGGAGCACTTTTATCACAACAATCGAAACCACGATTTCTTTCTCACCAACAACAAGCCAGGAGTAAACAGCTGTTTTGGTAGAAGATGATAAGAAGCGTGCGTCTTAGCTAATTTTTAAATAAGTAGTAAAAACATCAATATTTTACAATATTTATGATGATTAATTTGAAAAAAAAAAAAATATTCGTTATTGAAAAAGTAACTCGACTCTGACTCAAATTTAAGTAATTATTTTTCTGAATTAGAACGTTCTTTCAAGTTCTGTATTATGACGTCACGACATCTTGACTTTCGTACCTATTGTAAATAATTGCTATACTCAACTGTCATTGCAGAACAGTTTTACCAGTTATTCATGCAGATTGTTATCAGCTATACAATGTAATTGTTATAATCGTAATGCGCATATATATCTTTATTATTTACTTTTTTGGATATATGAAGATGTTTTACTGCTGGATTATCGCCGTAGTGTGACGCAATCGTTTTCGGTCCATGGGGCCTCTGTCTGTTTTCGCACCTTAAGAAATTATGGGGCCGAATTTGCAATGACCAGAAAGTCGTTAAAAGAGGAAAGTTAGCATTGAGGGGCATATGTTTTGACTGAGAAAAATACAATTTGTTCATGAAACTTACCTGTCAGATATATATATAGCTGTATTTTTCCGAATCCGACAGAAATTTAAACACTTACGACACACGCAGTGGGAAGTCAGGTGGTTAGTACCCATTCCCGCCGCTGGGAGGCGGGTATCAGGAATCATTCCCATTTTCTATTCATAATTTTTCTGTCGCCGGTGCTGGAAACACCTGTTTTGCAGCACCTCCGTCCAGATTTTGGAAACTTACTAGCTACTTGAGTATCCCTTTTGGTTTTTCTTTGGTATCTGAATTGGATCGGTGGCTTGGCACACGTTGACTTTGGTTTGATTTGAATTTGGTATTGATTTTTCTTTGATCAAGATGTCAGGGTCTAGTTCTGCTAGCGCTAGATTTTGTCCATGTCTGAATGTAGAGGTAGGCTACTGAAAGCTTCAGTAGACCCACATTCTGTTTGTAAAGTTTGCAGGGGGAATGAATGTACGTTTGAAAAGTCGTTGTAAGGAGTGTGAAAGACTAACAGAGTCGGAATGGAAGGCGTATGAAACCTATCTTAAGAAACTTGAGCGAGATAGGTTAGGAGGTCTTCCTCCGGAGTGTTTCAGGTAGGCAAGATTTAAATTATTCTCCTGCTAACCCTCCTTCTAGATTATTGCTCCTACCCCTGTAGTGTTGCCTCCGGCCCCTGAGACAGTGTCGGTAGAAAGGTAATACATTATCGCTAATTCTTGAATCGATTCGTAACTTAGAATCAAAAGTGTTAGCTCTGGAGAGCAAAAGTGAAGAGAAGTGCAGTGAAAGTGCCCCTTGTGTAGTGGAGGGTGCGTCAGATCGCCTCATTCCGCCTCTAGACCTAGACCTCTGCTTGACTCCCAGATTACGGGGAGAGGAGCATGTCGAAAGTCGAAGGAGGGTTACGAGGAACCCCCACCGATCTGGCGTGCCCTTCGGCATTCTTCTGACGAACCTACCCAGACTGCAAGGAGCGTGCGCGTGCACGTCTTCTCAAGGATGCTTTTCTTCTTCTGAAGCTTCCTCCCCGCGCAAGGGGTGGAGCTCTCATACCGCATCACGTCCGCTGAAAAGGACGGCTCGCGTTCGGGACGCTTCACGTCCAAGTTGTTCTCCGGAACTTTGCTCGTCGCCTGATAGTGCGTTTGCTGCTTTTCCTCCGCAGAAGAAGCGTAAGGATTATTCGGAGGCGGAGTCTTCCCTAGATGTTTCTTTTCGAGCGCCGCAGTTGCTCTAAGGTGCGTGAAGTGGCGGTTCCTGGGAGTAGCAAGAAGGCTCCCCTCGCCACTCTCCTGCTCACAGGATCAGCCCCTCCCAGAAAAGGAGGCTTCACCTACAAGCAAGATTCGGTCCAGTCTCTTCAGCAGCAACTTCGAGATGTTTTTCCTTCGAGAGAGACTGTTCTACGTCGCCGTAAGAAGGATGACAATCTTCCTGTGAAGAGGTCGAGGCGTTCTCCCTTCTCCCTCTCCTCGCTCGTCTCTCTCGCCGTTTGAGTCTCCCTCTAGAGTTCGTTCTGCTCCCCAGCAACTTTCTAGAGGAGGCGAGAAATTCGTTTCCTCGCTATCGTGAAGCGGTTTGGTTTCCGCTGCTACGAAACTTGTGGATAAGAAGCGAGTTTCTTTAGATGCCGAGGCGCGCTTCTGTGAAAGTCAAACGCGCTTTAGTGGACGCCGAACGTGACTCGGTGCAAGTTTCGCGAGCGCCAGTGGACGGCTCAGCGAGTTTTTAGTGGAACGCTCGGCGCGCACCAGTGGACGCTCGGCGCGCACCAGTGGACGCTCAGCGCGCACAAGTGGACGCCAGGTGTACACCACTGCGGCTGTTGAGCGCGCTTCAGTCGGCGCCAGTAGATTGGCTTCGGACGCCAAGCGCGCGCCTACGGACGTCAGTTTTTCCACTTCCGCAAGCACAAGCGGAGGCGGGAACTCTTCCTGTCCGCCGTTCTTTCTCTTTTGAGAAAGCTCGCGGGACTCTTCTTTACTTCCTCCGACTTCTCCAGTGTCTGAAGAGGAAATTAGTGACGCTTTCGTCGAAGTGGACGAAGAACAGCAGTTGGCTCCAGTTTCGACGGACTACAAGGTTTTGACTCGTTTACTACAGTCAGTCTTTGCGGACACTTTCCAACCTGAAGCTCCACGCACTCCTCCCTCTCAGTTTTCGTCTTCCAAAGCTGCTAAGATCTCGGGCTTTGTGTGAGAATGAAGAAGTCGCTTTCGACGAAGCAAGCTTTTAGAAAGGTCCATGATTGGATGGAAAAGAGGAAAGCTTCAGGCAAGACTTCTTTCGCTTTACCACCTTCAAGACTCGGTGGCAAAGCTGGTATGTGGTATGAGACGGGAGGAAAACGTCGGAGTTAAGCTTCCAGCCTCAGCTCAAGGAGACTTTGGTAGCATTGTAGACGCCACCAGAAGATCTTTTTTGTCTTCCTCGAAGGTCTCGTGGACACATAGCGAGTTAGACTTTCACCTTAAAGGCCTCTTTCAGGACACTAGAGGTCTTTAATTTTTTCTTGACTGGTGCCTGGGTAGTATTGGATGCCAGGTCCAGGAGTTTCTGATTCCATCAGTCTGGGGGAGCTGTCCAGTGTATTGTCTTGCATGGGACAACGGCCGTCAGGGATGGTTCTGAGGAATTGGCTGCGCATTTCAGCACGGGACTGCTTAAGAAAAGAGCACTTTTATTGTAGTGTCTTACCGAACAATTATAGAGCCGTGATTTCCACGAGCGGCAGGATACTAAATTCAAATTTAGCGCGTCGGCGTCGCCAACACTGGTGGTGATGACGTCATCTCCCTCCACTCGCGGGGGAGAACCAGGTACAACTGCCCAGGTGAATCCAATTCTTTTCCTGCCGCGTCCGGTGAACATCGGTGGTCGGTGCGGTTGGATGACTTTGCTTCGCTTGTTTTTTTCTTGTGGAATTGATCTTCGAATTGGTGAAGTACTCTTTTTTGGCGTTGTTGTTATGTTGCTTTTTATTTAGGCGTTGCCATGTCGGATTCTAGTCCGTCGGGAGTTAGGTTTTGCATCTCAGGATGTAAAACTAGATTATCCAAGCTAGAGTATGATTCTCACACTAAATGTGTTAAGTGTAGGGGACAGGTTTGTTCAGCAGATCGAACATGTAACGAGTGTAGTGATTGGACTGATTCTCAATGGAAGTTTTTTAGTTCATACTCGGAGAAAATTAGCTAAAGACAGAATTAGAAAAGCAGCGCTTAGGGAAAGTAGACTTAGCTCTGCTTCGTCTTGCGATGCTTCTGTTCCTTCTCTCCTCAAATTGTTATGTCTCCTTTAACTACACCTCCTATTCCTCCTACTAATCCACTTCTCCGGCTTCCCGTGTAGTTTCTTCCGACACCCATTGCCAGTCTGGAATCGAGGGTTAGATCAGAAATTTTCGGGTACTAGCGAATACGGTTTTGCAACTTGGTAATTCAGTTGAGACGTTTTTTGGAGAAAAAGCGGTTCAGGTAAGAGTGTAGTTGAGGGTGCGTCTGTCTGTCCTGACACGTCTCCTAGACAAAGGTCACTGTCCAGCTCCCCCGCACCGGGGAGAAGACATACCGGAAGTCCAAGGGAGTCGATCGGGATTTGCCCACAGACAGGCGCCTCTCTTGTTGAGCCTGTTGCGCTTCAACAGGCTCGGTTAAGCGTTGGAAAGGTGTTGCGGTCAGACGCCTTTCGAATGATTCAAGCGATTCGTCTCCGGTCGCGCGGCGCTCTTGGCGAGTTCGCCCGTTTCGCGTCCCCTTAAAGAGGCGTTCAGGCGCCGATTCTTCGCCTCCTCCAGTCAAGCGGTATAAGGAGCCTGAGAGTAGGGTTGCGCCGCGGCCGTTAGCGGCTCGTTCGTCGCCCTCAATCTGTGCCTTTTTCGGCTCCATCTACTAGTAGAGAGTTGTGGTTTTAGCGCTGTAGCTAGCAGCTAAGGGTGTTTCTTTAGGCGCTTTTTTCGTCTGTTACGCTGATGCGCCTGTTTCGCCTCGAATTTCGGCGGCTCAGAGCGAGGCGCAAGTAGTTTTCCGCCTCCTGCTGAACATTTAGGCTCTTCCAAGCCTACGTTAACTGTTTTTGATTCGTCTCTGGCGCCTTTGCGCAAGCAGTTAGAGATGTTAACCAACGGGATGAATGTTGGTCCAAGGGTGGTTCGAAACCTTCAGATCCGGTTGTAGTTCCGTCTACTTCTTCGGCGGTATCGGAGAATGAAGAAGAAGTAGAGGAGGAGGATTCTCATCACCTCTCGTGTTATTCACGTCTCCTTAGATTTCTTTCTGGATCTTATCCAGATTATTTTTGAGAAAGCGGCTCCTCGCTCCCAACTTCGACTTTTTTGATGAGGAGGAAAACTTCAGACCCTCTCCTCCCAAAAACTTGTTCTATCTAAAGCGGTTAGACATTCGTTGAAAGAGACTGAAAAATGGATGTCTATGAAAAGAGACTTAGGGAAGGCTCTTTTGCTTACCCTCCCTCTAAGTTGCTTCGTAAGAGGTATAGGTTTTATGTAACTGGGGAAGCTCCTTCTCTGGGAGTTTCTGCCTCCTCCCAGGGAGACTTCTCCAGTTTAATCGACTCCTCTAGAAGATCTGCTTTCGCCGCAGCGAAAGTTTTCTTTACAGCGCCTGAGTTGGACCACGTTGTAAAGAATCAATTTAAACTTTTGGAAGTCTTTAGCTTCCTTGATTGGACTATTGGCGCTTTAGCGGCCAGATCGAAGATTGTCCTTCTCTTTCTCAGGAGTTAGCGGAGGATTGGATTGGTGTTCTGTCCTGTGCGACAAATCCATTAGGATGGATGTGATGAGTTAGCTTCGCTCATCGCCTTTGGTACCCTTAAGAATAGGCAACTTTGGTGCTCCTTTGCTTCTAAAAGGGTTACTTCCCAACAGAAGTCTGCTCTATTGTTTGCTCCGTTTGTGAAAGATAACCTCTTTCCAGACGATGTAGTGTTGTCAATTTCGTCTGCGCTAGATAAGAAATCTACTTCGGATTTACTGGCACAGTATACTAAGAGACCTAAAGCTCCTGTGGAGACTGTTCCTTATTCGGTTTCTCCTCTGGCCCAAGTGCCTTTTCGAGGGAGAAAACCCAAGCGCTTCTTTCGGCCAAAGTCGAATTGGCGACCTCAGTCTAAGGCCTCGGCCAAGGTTAACAAACCTTCCAAATGAAGCTCGGTTCTTCATGCACCAGTGGAGCCAAGCTGGCTTATGTTTTGTGAGGAATGGGAAAACAGAGGAGCAGAAGCCTGGGTAGTGCAAGTACTCAAGTTCGGCTATCGTATTCCTCTCGTTTCACCTCCCTCGCTCTCACCTGTGCCAATTCCATTCCAGGCATACTCTCCGGGCTCAGACAAATTTCTGGCGCTAGCCGCAGAAGTGGAAGCGCTTGTTCTCAAAGAAGCGATAGAACAGATAGAAGGGGATTTCCTCCAGGCTTTTACAATCGCCTTTTCGTAGTTCCCAAGTCATCAGGGGGCTGGAGGCCGGTTTTGGATGTGAGCGCCCTGAACTTGCATGTCCAGAAAACAAAATTTCATATGGAGACCACTCGGTCGGTTCTGGAGTCCATCAGACAGGGGGATTGGATGGTCTCTCTGGACATGCAAGACGCTTATTTTTCACATTCCGATACATCGCGAATCTCGGAAGTACCTGAGGTTCATGTTCGAAGGCAAGGTGTTTCAGTTTCGGGCGCTTTGCTTCGGACTAGCGACCGCTCCTCAAGTTTTTCACCAGGGTTCTATCCCCGATAGGAAGCTGGCTGCACATATTAGGAGTAAGAATCTCCCTCTATCTGGACGATTGGCTTCTCCGGTCGGAATCAGAGAGTCGGTGCATGAAGGACCTTGGAACAACTCTGGATCTTGCCAGAAAGTTAGGAATTCTGGTTAACAAAACAGAAGTCCCAGTTGGTTCCATCTCAGAGCATCCTTTTATTTGGGGATGATTCTGAATGCTCAAGTTTTTCGAGCTTTTCTGTCCCCGAAGAGGGTTCAAGGCTGTCTGGAGCAGTTCAGGAGTTCTTGGACAAAAAGGTAAGTTCTGCCAATCAGTGGATGAGGCTCCTGGGTCAAATTGACGTCAGTGGAGAAATTTGTGACGTTGGGAAGACTGCACATGAGACCTCTGCAGTTTTTCCTGAGAGCCTCTTGGTGCAGGAAGACACAACCAGACTCGATTACCTTTCCTGTCACAGATCAAATAAAAGAGGACCTAAGGTGGTGGCTCTCTCGAGCAAGGTTGGAAGAAGGGTTTAGATTTACGACCCATCCTCCCGAACCTACAGTTCTTTTCCAGACGCATCGGACACAGGTTGGGGAAGCCCTACTGGGAAATCAACGGACTTCAGGAGCTTGGTCGGAGAAGGAGAAGAAGTTCCACATAAATGTAAAGGAACTGTTAGCAATTTTCTTGGGGCTCAGACAGTTTCGGAGTTTAGTAGAAGGTCGAGTAGTGCAGTGCATTCCGACAACTCCACGGCTCTCTCGTACGTGCGGAAATAGGGGGGGACTCAGTCTTTCTCTCTGTACGAAAGTAGCCAAGGATCTCCTCCTGTGGTCAAACGAAGCGAAGGTTCAGCTAGTCCCGAGATTTGTTCCGGGAAAGATGAACGTTCTGGCGGACGAGTTAAGTCGTCAACAGCAAGTGTTACTCTGGAGTGGACTTTGGACAACAAGATTTGTCAGAAAACTTTGGCGCCTTTGGGGACGACCGTCAATAGACCTGTTCGCGACATCAAGGAACAAACCGTTCTTCCTCTCTTTTGTTCTCCAGTCCCAGATCCTCTAGCTTGGTCGGTGGACGCAATGCTGTTGGATTGGTCGGGTCTGGAAGCTAATGCATTCCCTCCGTTCGGTCTAATAAGAGAGGTGCTGAACAAGTTCATGTCGCACAGCAATGTAACACTAACGTTAATCGCTCCCTTTTGGTGGCCCAGGAAGAGAGTGGTTCCCGGACCTTCTCCAGTTGTTAGTAGACTTCCCCAGACTTCTTCCTCCAGAGAAGTGGCTTCTCAACAACCGCACTTCAAGAGGTTCCACCAAAACTTGTCCGCTCTAGCTCTGACAGGGTTCAGACTGTCCGGAATCTTGTCAGAGCGAAAGGATTTTCAAGAAGAGCTGCAGAAGCTATCGCTCGTGGTAGGAGAGAGTCTTCTAACAAACTCTATCAAGGGAAGTGGAGAATCTTCAGAGAGTGGTGTAGAAGTGCTAAAGTCTCTACTCTGCGACTCTTTAACAGAAATAGCAGATTTTCTTCTATTTCTTAGGAACTCTAAGAACTGGCTCCTTCGACGATCAGAGGATATAGAGCCATGCTCTCTTCGGTTTTTCGACATCGAGGTTTGGATATTTCCTCCCAATTCAGATCTGTCGGACCTCATTAGGTCTTTCGGAAACCACTAAGCTCCCGCAAGATACAGTGACTTGGAACTTAGATGTGGTGCTTAAGTTCCTCATGGGGCCACCGTTTGAGCCTTTGAAGTCGGCTTCACTCAGGAACTTGACTAAGAAGGCACTTTTTCTTATTGCACTAGCTTCTGCTAAGCGTGTCAGCGAATTGCACGCTATAGACAAAAGAGTCGGTTTCTCTCAAGGCAAT
>NC_061089.1:6261080-6276338 GCF_015104395.2 Macrobrachium nipponense
CCCTGTCTAGTCCGCGATACCTTGTTGGTCTTCCCAAGCAGTTGCTGTGTGTATGTGTGTATGTTTTCCCCCCCCTTTTTTTTTCCTTCAAACTCCCATGAATAATATGTCTAGTACACTGTCCCCTGGATCCCCCGACTCTTTGGCACTGTTGACAACCTTAGGCTTGGATAAGGACCTCCCTTTGCCATGTCCAACCTCCTCCAATGAAAACATCAAAGATTCTTTGATTGTTACTACAAGCCCTTATGTAGTTCAGAACAGAGGAAAGAATAGCAGATTTAATAATAGAAATAAGAATGCTAATCCTGATATTGGAATTTTACTTGGATCTCAAGAACCTGAGACTTATATTAACTACCTTTCTCTTGACCTCGACAAAAGCATAAAAGAACTGAATATATTTGATGTCCATAGAGATATTGTAAAATGCATTGGCAGAGAACCAAAGATAGCCTCTCAAGGTGAAGGAAGCTTGCTTGTAGAAGTTTCATCACCAGATGAAAGTAGAAAATTACTGTCTATTAGTGCTGTAGAAGAAAGCACAGCAAAATGCACTCCTCACAAAACAATGAATCGGTCTAAAGGAGTAGTGTATAGTACTGAACTCCTACATTATTCTGAGGACACTCTCCGAAAAGAATTTGCTGATCAAAAGGTGGTTGATGTGAGACGAATCAAGAAAAAAGTATTGGGAATATTACATCCAACAACTTTGATACTCACCTTTGATTGTTTGAGACTCCCTAAATTTCTGAAAGCTGCATGGCTTCACCTGCCAGTTAGACAGTATATTCCCGCTCCCAGAAGATGTTTCCATTGCCAAATGTTTGGCCATTTGATAACAACATGCAGGAAAAAAGAAAGGAATGAACCAACCATATGCTTTAACTGTGGCAGAAAAGAGCATGGGAATTGTGAACTTACTCCATGCTGCCCTAATTGTGGGGGAGACCATAATGCAGCACATAAATCATGTATCAAATATCTCATTGAAAAAGAAACACTTTGTATCAAGACTCAAGAGCACATTACCTTTAAAGAAGCAAGACAAAAGACTTTGCAGAAATTCAACACCCAGAAGTCATTTGTAGATGCAGTAAAAGGAAATGAGGAAAGACAAAAGAAATTGAATCTCAAAAAGTGTAATGAAGATAAAGAAGAAAAAATGGATGCTGGGAAAATTGTCAACAAGAGGACTTTAAGTGAAGGGTCTGTAACAATGCCTGAATCAAAAGTCAAGCACCTTGAGAAAGGAGATACATCCGCAGAAAAAGTTGAATCAAAACAAAAAATGAGTAAACCTTCACCATCCTGTGGTTCAGCTGACCCTCATAGAACATCTGAATTAATGGAAAATAATGAGTCATATCCCGCTATCTTTATCATACAACACAGCAGCAACAAATGTAGAACCTAAGGCAAACAAAATGTTAGACTTAGTTCAGCTTGGTTTAGACGATAAAATTAGACTAGCTGAAAATGATAAACCAGATACTGCAAGGGTCGAAGATAATACTAAAGGTATTGCTGTTTCAAATACCATCATAAGTGATCACTTGGTACATTCAAATGACCCTCTAAGTACTCCTTCGACATCTGGAACTGTACCAAAAGTCCGTCACAAAACTCAGACGTCATCTTTGAAGAAAAAACATAACAAAACGATCTTGGACAGGGGATCATCCTCTAGAAAATAGGTACTTTCTCTGCTATATTGCAATGGAACTGCCAGGGACTTCGCGCCAAATATGAAGAGCTATTATGTTTGATTAATACTTATAACCCAGTATGCTTAGCACTACAAGAGACTATGCTAAGCAACAACAAAATGCTTACTCCTAAAGAGTTTTTTGCATTCCACTCCCAATTCCCTATACAGGGAAATTCGGGTGGAAGTGCTCTTCTTGTAAGACGAGATATTGCTCACTCAAAATTACAGTTGCAAACTCAATTACAAACGTACACAATTTGTTCATTGTATCTCCCTCCTAATAACCCAATACTTGAACGACAGTTAACACACTTGTATGAACAGCTACCCCGACCATTTCTGATATTGGGAGACTTTAATGGTCGACATGAACTTTGGGGTGACATTTTAACAAATCAAAGAGGAAACCTTATCTTATCGTCAATGGAAAATTCAGATATGACCCTTTTGAATACTGAAAAACCCACCCATTTTCACATTCAGACTGGTGCATTTTCATGTATTGACTTATCTATCACCAGTTCTGATACATTCATTGACTTCAGCTGGGAGGTGTTGGAAGATCTATACGGCAGTGATCATTTTCCAATTGTCATCAGAACTGAGAAATATGAGCCAGTATACAGAATGCCTAGGTGGTGTACCAATAAAGCAAATTGGCCCCTTTTCGAGGAACTCAGTATACTGAACTAGATGCAAAAGATATGCCAACAATAGGAGAAGCAGTGTTCTATTTAACAATGATTTTTATGTTTGCAGCAGAAAAGGCAATCCCAAAAACCAGTGGAAAATTGCATCGGAAGCCTGTTCCATGGTGGAATGTTCAATGCAAAATAAGACATAAAGCCATGAAAGCAGCTTTTACTAGGTACAGAAGACATCGCTGTGAATGCTACTTTATCTCCTTTAAAAAGGCTCGTGCCAAATTCAGATGGCAAATAAAACATGCGAGACGAGAATCATGGGCACTTTTTTATATCAACAATTACCTGGAAAACACCTATGACCAAGATCTGGACAGTTATTAAAGAAAATAGCAGGAAAGTACAATTCTAGTCCCCTTCCAGTTTTAAAAGTCAACGTTGACTTTATAACAGACTCAAAGGCTGTAAGCAATGTTTTTGCAGAACATTTTGCAATGATATCAAGTAGGGATGAAAATTCTCCATTCTACAGGGAGAGAGTGTTAGCAGAGTCTGAAACACTTGATTTTACCTCTTTTAAATCTGAATCATATAATATGCCTTTTACCATGGAGGAATTTTTATTTGCTCGTAGTAACAATAAAAACACTGCACCTGGACCTGATGAAATTTTATATGAAATGATCAAGAATACTTCAAAGGAAACTAAATTTTTTACTTTAAGTATTATTAATAGAAATTTTAAGGAGAGTGGTTACCCTAGTGTTTGGGAAATAGCGACATTTTACCCTTTGTCAAGCCAGGGAAAGATTCATCTGTCCCTACAACCTATAGACCAATAGCTTTAACTTCCTGTTTTTGTAAACTTATGGAAAAAATTGTAAATTTTAGGTTGGTATGGTTTTTAGAATCAAAGATTATATCATCATCTCAGTGTGGCTTTCGTCGTATGCATTCTTGCACAGATGTATTGATACGTTTGGAGAATGCAATTTGTCAGGCATTTTGCTTCCAAGCAGCATTATGTGGCGGTTTTCTTTGACCTAGAAAAGGCTTATGATACTACCTCGAGGCATGGAATTATGAAAGTCTTGCATGAAATTGGTCTGCGGGGAGAACTACCACTTTTTTTATTAGTCTTTTTAAAAAATCGTTATTTTAAAGTCAGAGTAGGTAGTACTCTGTCTAATTTGAAAGAACAAGAGGAAGGAGTACCACAGGGAAGTGTGTTAAGTGTCACTCTGTTTGCCTTAGCCATGAATGGGATAGCCTCAAAAATTCCAAAAGATGTAATGTCAACAATGTTCGTTGATGATTTATCTATTTCATGTGCTGCATCTAAAATGTCTGTTGCAGAGCGAAAACTCCAGTTGGTAATAAATAAAGTTAACAGTTGGGCAGCTGAGCATGGTTTTAAATTTTCCTCTGCCAAAACAGTTGTTGTGCATTTTTGTCGTATCAGAGGGGTTCATCCAGACCCAGATCTGTTTTTAAATGGACAGAGACTCGCATGTGTACAGGAAACAAAGTTTTTAGGCCTCATCTTTGACAGCAGGTTAACATGGGAAGCTCATATCAGGAGCCTTAAAGTCAAATGCATGAAGGCCTTAGATGTTTTAAAAATCTTAGGTCATACAAATTGGGGGACTGATAGAAAGCACTTGTTACATGGTTATAAAGCAATAGTTGCTTCAAAATTGGCATATGGGTCAGAAATCTACTCGTCAGCTATGACAAGGAGATTAGATACTTTGAATGCAGTTCACCATGGGGGAATTAGAATTGCAACAGGAGCCTTTAGATCCTCCCTAATATCTAGTTTATTAGTGGATGCAGGTGAACTGCCCTTAGATTTGATAAAAAAATTTGCCCTGTTGAAATATTGGTACCGCATACAGAGAACTCCTGAGTCCTTAGCCTACAATACTGTTTTTAAAGGCAATTTTTGTATTTATGAAAAATTTGATTCATATCCAAAGCCTTTTGGATACAGGGTAAAATGTGCATTAGAGGAGCTCAATGTAATAAAAGGAAAAGTAATTCCAGCAAAATTTTCAAGATTCCCTCCATGGAAGTTACCCTCTGTGAAATATTGTAAATGGTTTTCTGGTTGCAAGGCAGACTGTTCTGGTGATATTCTTAAGCAGAAATTCCTTTGCCATGCTGAAAAACATGATAACTCGAGGCAATTCTTTACCGATGACTCCAAATCCAATGCAGGTTTAGAGTGGTATACCCTGACAGTAGTGTTAGTGGTGCATTACCAAGTTGTGCTTCTATTTTTACTGCTGAACTTGTTAGCATTTTAACAGCACTGAAGAAAATTGTAACTTTAAAAGGAGATAATTTTACCATTTTTAGCGATTCCAAGAGTGCCTTGGAAGCTTTGGCATCTTTTAATCCAGTACACCCTGTGGTACTGGAAATAACAGAGTGGTTGTTTTTATTAAAACAAAAACAGAAGGCAGTTAACCTCTGCTGGGTTCCTTCACATGTTGGTATTGTTGGAAATGAACGAGCTGATGGATTGGCTAAGTTAGGTACATCAAAAAATCCAAGAAGTATAGCAATTCCCTGTTCAGACTACATTCCTGAAATTAAAAAGACGGTAGAATCAGTTTGGCAATTCTATTGGACAAAAGAGAGTAATAATAAAATTAGAGAACTCACTGATGTAATCAACCCCTGGCTTTATATGTTAGAAGACCGTCGGAAAGAGACTGCATTATGTAGGTTACGGATCGGCCACACACGGATTACTCATGGGTTTTTAATGAACAATGACCCTGAACCATTTTGTGAGGATTGTCTTGTTCCCCTCACAGTAAAACATTTAATAGTAGAATGCCCCAGCTTAATATCAGCAAGGAACCGTTATTTTAACGTAGTTAGAAGAATGGATCTTAAACTGGATACCATTATAGGTAGAGATTTTAATGAGGATAGCCTTTTTAGTTACCTTCAAGACCTGCTTACCTTCAAGAAGCAGGTCTTCTTGAAAAAATTTAGGTTAGTTTGATCAAGATATTTGAGTTTGGGTATGTTAGTATGTGTCAGTGTATATCATTTGCTTTCAAGTCTTTTTAGATCAGGAAATTTTTATGTACATAAAATTTACCTCCAATTGATATATCTATTACCATATATAATGTTTTAGTACTTTTAATATCTATTTATTTTGACAGAACTCTGTAGAATTGGAAGTATGTGGGGTGCTTGTGTTGCTTATATTTTTTTGTGTACAATTAATTTGAAATAGGTGTGTAGGTGAGATATGTATTTCGTGTGTTTTTGGGTTCTCTGTGGTTCTCTGACAGATTTAATATAAACATATTTATAGCATTTTAATTGACTTTTTCCTTTGCAATTCCTTTTAATGATACGGCTTTAATAACCTCGTCGTTGCGACGCCAGTAAGAATTAATAAATCAATCAATCAATCAATCCCTGCCACACTCGAATGTTTACAAACCGAAGGAGCAGTGGCTACCAATCGCTCCGTGTTAGAGTGAAAAAGTTCTTGATTTAGAGTTTTCAAAAGGTGCATTAGGTGGGTTTTCTTTATTTTATGTATAAAATAAGTAATATTAATTTTTAAACATAATTCAGTCGTAATAATAAAATAAATATGACGAAAACTTTGTTAAAAATTACGTATTTATGTTGTGAAAGAATGCGCTTGGTAGACCTGCTAGAGTGACCAGTCAGTCAGCTGATGTGTGAGTGAGTGGTGAGTGCGGGGTTTAGTTCCAAAATTCAAGGCAAGTTGCATGGCTCTGTACTTGAGGGTGAAAACCCATTTTCATATATTGCAAAATTGAACCATATCCTCATCAACAAAATATACACTCACTTACACCATTCGAAAGAGGAAACGAAGGGGATTCCAGATGTACGGTAAAATGCATTTCTCAAATTTGTGGTGAGTGTGGGTTTTAGCACTGGACACCTCAATTTATTTACAGGTGAGCTCAGATTACTAACAGGTGTGTTGACGGATTTGTAATGCGCGACCGACACTGACACAAAAATGACATGATCTGACCCGGATTTGTGTTTCTTGACATGCTAATTTACATGAATATTATTTGCTACACTGAGTTAACATACGTGAATGAAATGTTGGTGGTAAGGCCGCAAAGTGCTTAATATAATGATATGATGTACAACGCCGACAAGAAAACTACATCTGTACATTTAAGCAAAAAGTGTTATCCTTACACACTCATTGTTAGCCAGGAGAGGATGCAGGTTAAAAAATATAAAAGAAATCCAAAACAGTGTCGCAAATGTTTTGAATATGGCGACATTCAAAACTTGTGTAAAAACAATAAAAGATGTTCTGTGTGCTCTGCAGACCATGATAGTCTTGAGTGCAAAGCAGTCCAATACTGTTTTCTATGTAAGGGTGATCACTTTCCAAATTCTAGGGTTTGCCTCAGACATAGATTTAAAGAATTATTGGCAGTGGCTAATAATGAACATCGCATTGGTGAAGCGTGTGATAATGGGAGCAAACAAAAGTTCCAACTCACCTATGATTTTGTAATAAAACTTATGAAAAATTCCAGCAATGCAAGGCTACCAATATACCAATAACTGCATCTGATTGTAGTCATCACACACTTGCTACTCCTCGGACTGTATAAAAGAATATCCCCAATGTGTCTAAAACTTTTTATCAGCTAGTGCCTCGGAGTCCAATACCAAAAGTTGTAATTCCAGATGCACGGAAAACTCATCTCTCAAGGTCGATACAAAGGTGACTAATATGATAGTTGCAGGCTCACCTCCAAAAACAATGGAGCCAAAATCAATTGATAATTTTGGAAGATGTTCAAAAAATTCCAATAAGAATAAGCCAAAAGAACAAACCTAATTAAAATAGAACTAGTTTAGAGCCATCAATTGTCACAGCCACAAACAAGAATGAAAACAAAACTATAATTACAACCACCAAGAAGCTCGCAAGAAATACATCCCCAAATAATGATAGCTTTAAAATAAAAACCTCAAATGGGTTCAGTGTTTTGGAAGAGAGATCTCTGCCTAGAGAGGTGGTTCCAAAAGCAGTTTCAGTCCAAAAACGTGTGAGTTCTAACCAGTCTTGCCACATCAAGACAAATAAACTTGGTGGTGCACAGAATCACAGTGGAAATTCTGTATAATCCTGGACTAAATTATTCAATATTTAACTCCTATCCCCCAATTTGTGATCGTGCCCATGGAGGTGCTGCAATTATTGTTAATAGATATCTGCAGCACTCCATAATACAATTAAATACAACTCTGCAAGCTGTTGCTATTTCAGTTATCTTGGAAAAGAGGATAATAATCTGGTCCTTATACCTTCTACCAAATCTTACTTTTATTAATGAAGATATTCAGTCCTTAATTAACCAACTTCCAGCTCCTTTACTTCTAAGAGATTTTAATGCCCACAACCCCTTTTGGGAAGTCTCATTCTAGACAGTAAAGGGAAATTAATTGAAGACCTTATTGATATGAATGATGTTACCCTATATAATAATGGGTCAATGACTTTCCACAGCATTCATGATCATCATATCTCTGCACTGGACCTTAGTATCTCTTCAAAAAGTATCCACCTTGATTTTAATTGGTTTGTTAACGAAAATTTAAATGGGAGTGATCATTACCAATCCAGTTGAAATATGCTGTGAGTGGTCCATCTGAAGTTTTACCGAAGTGGAAGGTACATTAGATGACTTGGACTGGGATAAATTCAGTAAGGGTGTCAATCTAGATAGGGAGTTTGAGTCATTTCATTCTCATCTAGATGTCTATGATTACTTTATTGAATATACTCTGAAGAGTGCTGAAGGCTCGATTCCAAAAACAAAATGCAAACCTCATAGATCTACAGTTCCCTCCCTGGTGGAATAAGACTCGTGGTATTTTGAGGAAAATGAAAGTGACTATAGTCGATTCATTTAAGGTAGATTCTTGCGCCTACGAGACGTTTGTTTGGCGGCCTCTGATTGGCTGGTAGCGGGAGGCAGACTGCTCGCTCAGTGGGTCATATTTTCGTTTGTAGCTTAGAAAACAAGCAATATGTTTTACATTTCTTCATTTATCTCACGTTTACAAAAGATAGGAAAGTTTTGGTCATACCAAAGGATTCAGTATTCAAATGTACAATTAAGGATGACTTTTCCTGAAATCAATAAGTTAAAATACAAAGGAATTACAACGAGTAGAAGTGAAGGGAGAAACATTTCATTCTTTATACCTGTTTTTATTCATCATCGGATTTTGCATAATTCACGAGATCAAGATAAAATTAAATCTTGTGTTTTTTAAAACAATAAAATCACCCTGAATACGCTGGTGCTTTTCAGATTTTTAAATGCGTGTAATATGTAAAGAGAAAATGAAGAATATGTCTTATTATGTTGCATCCGTGCTTGACTCGGTTTGACAGTAGTGCCGAGACACATCGTTGGGTCCTCTCAGCTAGAGCCGTTGGCGTGTTGGCAGTTGCCAATTGTTTGTTTTTGTTTGTATGGTGCTTTTACGTTGCATGGAACCAGTGGTTATTCAGCAACGGGACCAACGGCTTTACGTGACTTCCGAACCACGTCGAGAGTGAACTTCTATCGTTGCCAATTGGCGATATGAGAAGTTTGCAGTTTCGAGACTATGTATTTACCGAATTATTATGTCATTACATTTTCTATAAATAAATGCATAGAATTCCCCACCATATGACTTTCAAACATTTTTACTAAAATATATATGTCCGTATTTTCTGGACATATCTGATAAAAGAAAAGTAAATAATCAGATGGATGCATCTGGGTGTTGGCTTCAATTTAGTCTAAGTGAGAAATGTACATGCTTTATGAGGATCACTGATAAATAACAGAACTTGTTTCTCTGGCCAATAACATCAAAAGCTTATGGTTTTCATATGTTCACTCAATAAAACAAAAATAGTAACGAAATGTTTATTTTTTTTTACCAAATAAAATTTGTTGACGATATGTAACGAATATAATATAGCTGTCTTTTTCAGAATTGCTTGAGTTACTCTTACACCAGAATGTTTATCTCCTTTATATACATGTTACACTTGACAACATGTCTACAACAATGTTTAGGAAAAATTTGCTTAGTTTTCTCCTGAGGTAGTTGATTATTCTTGAATCACTTGATTCATACCTGAGTTAGAATAGCTCCCGTAACCGTTCCCACAGCCCTGCATAATTGTATGTATATATAGTACATATAGGATAAGGAGACTAATCAGAAGACTGTTATATCATCATCTTTTTATACAAAAAGAATGGAAATTCATGCAGATATATTATATCATGAACACAAAAGAAAGTCATACACATTAGGCTTACATTAGGCTATCGATATGAACAAAAAGAAATTAAAATCTTACAAATTTTCTTACGTCATCATTATTTAAAAAATAAAGGAAAATCATACATATATACATAGTCATGTCATTACCTATTGGAACAAAAAGAATGGGAAATTATAGATACATTGATATCCCCTTTTCTATTAAAACCAAGTAAAAAGAATTTATAAACAGATATGTACATTGTTATGCCATTAAATATTAAAAAAAAGGAAACTCATATGGATATACTGTAGTTATGAAATTGCCTCTCTAAAAAATGGAAAACTATAGAAACACTATTAGGTCTTCAACTTTAAAAAAAAAAATAATGGAAAATCATTGATATATATCATCACTGTCAGTCTCATCCTCCCTAATATCAATATCATCACTGTCAGTTTCGTCATCTCCAATGTCAATAACAAAACTTTCAAACATATGCTCTCTAGCAACATCTTTCCTCCTATAATCATCTTCTAATTTCTTAACGTGGTGAAAACATTTCTTCCAGTCTTCTGTTGTAACTTTGTCTATCGCCAGTCTCGTAAGCTGCTCAACAGTTTCCAAAGATTGATTGGCATTAGAGTTATTTTTTCTGATATCCCCCTTTATTTGAGCCCATATAAGTTCTATGGGGTTAAACTGACAATAATATGGTGGCAGTCTGAGCACATCATGACCATTTGCACGGGCTATCTCATCTATCACATACCTCTGTTTTTCTTTGTGACACTTGGCAATCTGCAGCAATTTTGGCTTTGTTGCTGATGGGTCGTGGGTGACGTTATTAGAGGAAAGCCACTCTATGACTTCACTTTTTCTGTTGCTGGTTGTTGGCACTTTATTTTCTATTTTGCTATGGTAGGGAGCATTGTCCATTATGATTAGAGATCTATCTTCTATATTAGGCAATAGTTGTTCCTTAAACCACTTTAAAAACCTTTCATGGTCCATTGAATCATGGTAGTCCCCTTTGGCACCATTATTTGACCTAAACAACAATAGCGCATCTTTGACAAACCCCTTCTCACTCCCCGCGTGCACCACAATAAATCTTGACCCCTTTCCAGTCTTAAGTTTGGGTCCTATTTCGCCTTCACCCGTGTCCAACACTGACGTACACATCATTTTGGTTTATCCAAGTTTCATCTAGGAATACTTCAGGTTTACGTTCAGTTGGACTACAATTCCTATTCTTTTCAATTAACCGTAGATATTCAGTTCTCGCTGCCACTATATCATCACGTTCCATTAAAATTGCTCTTCCACTCGTCACTTTTTTGTACCGGAATCCAATCACTCTCACAATTTTCCATAACGTTGTCCTTCCACCATTAAACTTTACCGGGTCTTCCTTCACTTTTTCCAGTAGGGCATCTAACGTTGGGAGCTCTCCTCTCTCGTAAAAAGACAAAATCTCCTTCCGAATACACTCATTTTCAAAACTATCCACCTTGTCCTTCACTCGGATCCTCTCCTGGGATATAACAGGTGAAGCGAAGGGGACGTTACCACACTCAGATGACTGTCGCTTGATTTTTTTCAGTGTGTTGGTTGGCACTCCTGTAGCTTTGGCGGTCTTCTCAAATACTTCATTTCTTGAGTCTGCTCCCCACTGTGAGCTGAAGTAACGATGAACATTCATTATAATGTTGCGAGCTTGACTTGCAAATCTGGAAATGGTGCTGTCATCTCGAGACATCTGCTTGAAAAGAAAAAGAAATCGTGCTTAGTTCGTTTGCTGTTTATTGCTCCCACTGAGATTATTTATTTCATATCACTCAATTAAGTCTCTGATATCTCTTTCGTTTGAAAATATATTCATATAAGAAAATTAGAAACAATATGTTGAAACCAACCTCATTAAAACTAAGGATGAGCTGAAGAGTGCGAAGTAGGTCCGTAGATTTCAAATTCATTCCTGGACTGAATTTCCCGCCCGCGGGCTGCGGCCAGCCTACACCTCCAACGATACCAGATACATCCATCTGATTATTTACTTTTTTTTATCAGATATGTCCAGAAATACGGACATATATGATATTTGAGTAAAAATGTTCGAAAGTCATAATGGGAATTCTATGCATTTATTTATAGAAAATGTAATGACATAATAATTCGGTGAATACATAGTCTCGAAACTGCAAACTTCTCATATCGCCAATTGGCAACTGCCAACACGCCAACGGCTCTAGCTGAGAGGACCCAACGATGTGTCTTGGCACTACTGTCAAACCAAGTCAAGCAAGAATGCAACATAATAAGACATATTCTTCATTTTCTCTTTACATATTACACGCATTCAAAATCTGAAAGCACCAGCGTATTCAGGGTGATTTTATTGTTTAATAACACAAGATTTTATTTTATCTTGATCTCATGAATTATGCAAAATCCGATGATGAATAAAAACAGGTATAAAGAATGAAATGTTTTCTCCTTTACTTCTACTCGTTGTAATTCCTTTGTATTTTAACTTATTGATTTCAGGAAAAGATTATTTAATTGTACATTTAATACCGAATCCTTTGGTATGACCAAAACTTTCCTATCTTTTGTAAAACGTGAGATAAATTAAGAAATGTAAACATATTGCTAGTTTTCTAAGCTACAAACGAAAATATGACCCACTGAGCGAGCAGTCTGCCTCCCGCTACCAGCCAATCAGAGGCCGCCAAACAAACGTCTCGTAGGCGCAAGAATCTACCTTAAATGAATCGACTATAGGATGTGCTACAGACATTACAAAACTAGTGGCTCTCCTTAGTCTAAATTAATCTACAAACGTGCTTTAGCGGAATTTATGATGATGGCTATTGGCTTGGTTTTGGACATGATTAGACTTATTATTCGGATTTGAAGGAGGGTGAGGATGGACGGCATGCCACCTCACCCGTAAAACTCGAGTACCTGACGTGGTCGAGCGAGGGAAAAGTTTAATGTCAAACCCTATCCTCAGTGCCGGGTCTGATCTCGACGGACATCACAACGCCTTAGCACTGAGGGTGTGGTGTATATCCAGGTAATACCCCTAGGGCGGCCTTTGTAAAAGGGATGACCCCGTCCTCTAATTGTGGCTCCTTGGTGGGTATGGGGATTACGCGGACGAATTATATCCTTACGCATATATGGCAAACCCCCCTCTTTTATCTGACTCAGGCATGGAAATGGACTTGGCAATGGATAATTCAGGTTCGAACATCGTTACGATGGAACCTTTTTCTTCTCCTGTTTTGGAAAGAAAGAAAAATGCAAAAGTGAATTCAAGGAACTTAAATATTCAAAATAATAAGAAAGGAAAAATGGAGATTCTTCCTGGTATGTATGAATTAGTTTCATACAATAAGTTTATAGTTCTTAGGCTCGAAGATGATGTATTGCAGAATATCAGCGTATTTAAAGCAAGCAGAGAAATTAATAATGTATGTAACAGTGTACCAAAAATTCGTCCACAGAATGATGGGACCCTGTTAGTCAAAGTCTCCTCACCTGAACAAAGTGAAAAATTGCTCAAGATGAATACCTTAGTAGGGCAAAAAGTTACGTGTTTCCCTCATCCTATTCATAACCAAAGTCAAGGAGTAATATATGCTCCCGAACTGCTCTTATTAGACAACGAAGAAATTCAGCAGGAATTAGAGGGACAGAATGTGGCAAAGGTGGTCGGAATGAGAAAGGAGGTGGGAGATCAGATTGTTCCCCTGGCAACGCTGATCCTCACTTTTAACACCTTTAAATTACCTAATGCTATCAAGGCAGGATGGCTGAACTTCAAAGTCAAGCCATACATACCATCACCTTTGAGATGTTACCACTGCCAGATGTTTGGCCACTTGATCCAGAAATGTAGAAAGAAAATGAATGAAGAACCAGCTTTATGTTGTAATTGTGGCGAGGAAGCACATGGACCATGCAGTGAGCCACCGTCTTGTGTTAATTGTATAGAAAACCATCCTGCATCCTCAAAAAGTTGTGTAAAATTTATTTTAGAGAAGGAGGTGCAAACAGTTAAAGTTATGGAAAAGATTTCGTTTAAAGACGCTTGAAAGAAAGTACTAGAACTTCAAATAAGACTGGGAGTTACATTTTCATCAGTAATTAAGAAGCCACAGTCCAGTGTACAAGTCCCAGCTACTCATACAATGCAACAGCAACCATCCACAGCAGTCACAAAGCCAAACCAGGCTGAGACAAAGCCACGTGGAGAGGAGCATGGTGATGATAAACCTAAAGCTGGATGTTCTTTAAATAGTGAAAATAGCACATCACTCCAGCAACCAAAACCACAGGATCTTAAACCATGTACAGCAGAGATAACTAAAGGAATACAGTCGACTACATCCAATAGAACTCGGCCCAAGTCAGATCACAGAGAACATCAGAAAAAAGAAAAGATAAAAGTGAAAATGAAAATAATGAACTTTCCTCTCAGAAATCCATCGTGATCAAGAGCAATATCCCCAGGTTAAAACGTGTAAAAGATAATATTTAATTATTTATCGTAATGGATCGCAGGCTTTCAATTTTGCAGTGGAACTGTCAGGGGATGCAAGCTAAATATGAATCTCTACAAATTTTAATTAAAGAAAACTAACTTACCAATATGCATTGCCCTGCAAGAGACTATGCTTGGACAAAAAATCATATGTCCTAAAGAATACATTTTTTATCATTTTGATTATGATGTGCAAGTAGGGATTCATGGTGGAAGTGTAATGTTAATTAGGCGAGATACAGCTCACAAAAAATATCCACTGCAAACAGATTTACAAGTAGTTGCTGTTCAGATTTTTCTGAAAAAGAAATATACCATATGTTCACTGTATTCACCTCCAAATAGAACATATCATAATTTGACTCGAGAATTAGAGGAATTAATAAATCAGCTTCCAAGGCCTTTTTTTTATTGTTGGTGATTTTAATGGAAGACACCCCGTGTGGGGTGATGTAATCTCCAATCCTAGAGGAAACAATATTTATAATTTTATTGAAGACCAAGAGCTTGCAATCCTTAATTCTGGAGAACCAACACATTTTCATATTCAAACTGGGACCTTTTCTGTGATAGATTTATCAGTATGCAGCCCTGATTGTTATGTAGACTTTTCTTGGAATGCCATGAGTGAAGGATTAGGAAGTGATCATTTTCCAATCTTTAATAATGTAGTAGGTGAAATTGCTACACCAAGATCACCTCGGATTCTGGATAAAGCCAACTGGGCATTATTCAAAACCCTAACTTTTTTAGAAATAGATGTTGAGGATTTCCAGTCCCTGGATGATGCCCTGGATTTCCTTTGTAAACTAATTATTGATGCTGCCCAGAAGACAATTCCTCGTACAACTGGAATATTTAAAAGAATGCCAGTTTCGTGGTGGAACCTACAATGTCAAAGAGCTCGTAAAGCAATGCGAGCAGCTTTTACACGCTATTCCAGAAGTAATGTTCTTATTATTTAATCATATTTAAGAAGGCACGAGCCAGATTTCGATACCAAGTAAAACAATCCAAACGTCAGTCA
>NC_061089.1:6276838-6330227 GCF_015104395.2 Macrobrachium nipponense
ACTAACTGAATATTTTGCTGGTAAAAATCTCGATTCTTGGCATATTAATTCACGGACAATAGAATTTACTCTAAAAGAGAATGGATGAGGTTGCTTGGGGTGATTTCATAAAATTGCCAATGCCTTTCATTTCTCATACAAATGCTGGTTAAAGACTTAGGTAGCCTCTGGAATCTATACCAGCTCCGAACCAGCAAACACTTATAATGAAGATCCAGTGACACCTCATCAGCATCTACAACCATGCTCTCGGTGGGAGATGATTTAAATGCTCCAGTACACAACCGTATTCCGCCATGATGAATTGAGTTGAGCATTTTAAGGCTATTTGGCTTCGCAGAAGTGTACACCTCACACCCATAACTTAATTTGTTTGAGACGACCAAGGCTTCATATAATATCAACATCTGAGTTCGGTCTGCACCCCACGAAGTGTGGGGACACGACTTTCAGCAAATTCATTGCTTTTAAGCATTTTGCCTTAATATATTTCAGATGTGGAATCCAGGTCAGCTTGCTATCAAAAATCAAGCCAAGAAACCTTGTTTCACCAACACATGGAATTCTCTGCCTATGAATGAATAGATCTGGATCAGGGTGGATTCCCCTTATACGACAAAAGTGCACAGTTACAGTTTTACTGGCGGAAAATCTTAAACCATTAACCTCAGCCCACTTTACTATATTATCAATGCAGAGCTGAAGGCGGCGTTCAGCCACTGCCATCCTTGATGCTGCAAAGGAAATCGATAGGTCATCAACAAATTATTATTATTATAAGAATAGTTTTAACCAGACCACTGAGCCGATTTTCAGCTCTCATAGGGCTGGCCCGAAGGATTTGATAAAATGCCAGGTCTAGGCCAAAGGCAGGAACTGGGACCAAATAAGTCATATAATATACTACTCAATAAATTGAAGGACAAAAAAAAAAAAAAAAAAAAAAAAAAAAAAAAAACTGCACAGAGGCTTAGACTTTCATACTAGAACACAAACAGGCAATAAAATACATTTACTCACAGTTCCATACATACTAGGTTATAAAATTAACAAATAGTCAAGAAAATTAAAATTTTATCTAAAATTCATTAATTGCTCTGAGGTTTTTTTTGTAAATATAGTTATTTTTTATATTTTATTATTAAATCAGAGTTTCTTAGAAACGTCATAATCGGAACGACTGAAAATGTGAAAGATTCTGACAAAATTTCTTTTATTGGTTTACTTCCAAAAGTTGACATTCTGCTGGTTTCAAACTTTGGACAATCACACAATACATGTCTAACAGTTATCAATACCTTGCACTCTGAGCACTCCGGAGCAGGGTCATGTGGGCTGCTCATTAAGTGCCCATGTGTTAGACGAGTGTGGCTATACGTAGACGTGTAGGATTACTTGCGCATGTCTTTCTCTCTGGTATATGGAGCTCCATTTTGTAACGTCAGGTTTTATTTGTTTTAGTTTATTACTTTCAGGTTCTCGTTCCATATATTTTGCCATTTATTTACAATTATGTTTTTATATAAGCTACAGTGTCACTAATAGGGATGTTTACATTTGTTCTCACCTTGTGGATTGCTTCCTTGGCTGCTTTATCAGCCTCTTCGTTTCCTTTTATTCCGACATGGGCAGGGATCCAACATCAATTCATTTTTTTCCTTTTTATATAATTTATAGAGTAAAAAACTTTATCTGCTGCACAATATTATTTTTGGGATTATAACTATTAATGGCTTCTATAGCATTCTAGAGTCGCTATAAATCACGAAATTATTAAAGTTCCTCGCTGGCCGAGTGGTTTTCGAGCTGGGCTGCCAATCCGGTGGTCCAGGTTCGATTCTCGACTCGGTCAACGCCGGAATCTAGAAATTTATTTTTCTGGTGATAGAAGTTCATTTCTCGTATAGTGTGGTTCGGATCCCCATAAGCTGTAGGTCCGTTGCTAGTAACCCAATTGGTTCCTAGCGACGTAAAAATATCTAATCCTTCGGGCCAGCCTAGGAGAGCTGTTAATCAGCCTCAGTGGTCTGGTAAACTAAGATAATACTTAACTTTTTTAACGAAATTATTAAGTAGTGTTCTTTGATTATTTTTATGGCCAATGTTATTGCACAATAACTCTGCTGTAAATACTGAGGCATTATTGGGAACGAGAACTGCATGTTTTATCTTGGGACACTGCAGCATATCCCACTCCATATTTTGATTTGGATCCATCTGTATATATTGCATAATGTGGACCTTTTCGGCTTATGTGCTCTATTGTATGTTGTCTCTGATGTTCTGGGGTATAGGAATGCTTTTTTGATAGACATTTTAATTTTGTGCAAAACTTTTATTTTATTCATAATCCAAGGAGGAGGTAATTTACTATTGGAGGTAGTTGGATATTTATATTCAGTGACTCAAACAATCTTCTTGATCTAATTGGAAAAGGTGGTGAATGATTGTTAATAAATACATCCCTTAGTTCAAATAATTTTTGGTTGGTGAATCACTTGACTGAATTCTTACGGCACTTTTCATTGTTACTAACTCTCTATGGATAGAGAGAGGTAGTTCACCACATTCAACCTGTAAAGAAGAGGTTTGGTGACGATTTAAAAGCTCCTGTACATATTCTGAGTCCTTCATTATGAACTGGGTCCAACATTTTCAGTACTGCGTTCGAAGCCGAGCCGTATATTTCACTCCGTAGTCAATGATAGACAGCACTGTTGCTTTATATAGTAATGTAAGGGTTTGTCTATCAGCTCCCCAATTAGTGTTTGATAATTTTCTAATTAGATTCAATGCTCTTTTACATTTTGATTTCACATATGTTATGTGGGCGTTCCAGTTCAAGTGAGTATCAAATACTAATCCTAAAATTTGCAGTTGGCCAATTTGTATACTTTGATTTCTGATTTTCAAAATATATTCTTCACCTTTCTTCCATCTTTTATCTTTATAAAATAAAATTGCCTGAGTCTTATTAATGGACAATCTAAATCCTACAGATGAGGTCCATTCATCTATTTTTACTATAGATTTGTTAATGATGCGCTCTGCATGTTTTAATGCGAGATGCTGAATAATATATGGCAAAATCATCCATATAAAGGTTGCTTTTAATTCCGGTGGGTAGATTTTTACTAATTTTCATTAATTGCTAGGGTAAATAGTGTGCCACTAAGGACACTTCCCTGTGGAACACCATTTTCAAGTGGGAATGTTTCCTGGACAACGCATCATCAATTTTCACCTGAAAACTTCGATTTGTTAGAAAACTTTGGATGAACATGGGTAAATGTCCACGGACGTTATGGTTTTGTAATGTCTTCAATATAGGATACCTCCATGTAGTGTCATAAGCCTTTTCTATGTCAAAAAAGACTGCTACAGTTATCTGTTTTCGTTCAAATCCTCTGCGTATATGGTCTTCTAGGATAGAGAGAGAATCTAATGTAGACCTGTTACACTGTGACCCAAATTGAGTGGAAGTTAAAATTTTGTTTTCTCGAATGTGCCATGTTAGTCTAGCATTTACCATTTTTTTCAAAGTAATTTTGCATAAGCAACTTGTTAGAGATATTGGTCTGTAATTATTAACATTGCTTGGATCCTTTCCAGGTTGGGATAGGAATTATATAGCTTTACGCCATTCATCAGGAAATAGATTCTGAAGCCATAAATGATTATAAAATTGTAATAAGTATGACTTTGCCAGAGGTGCTAAGTTGGTCGATCATCTCAAAGCAAATATTGTCACCTCCAGGAGCAGATTTATTGCTATTCAAGAGAGCATATTCCAACTCTTCCATATTAAATTTTCTATTATAATATATATCTTCTTGTGTTTCGAAATTTATTGTTATTAGTTCTTCATTATTTTTTCTTTGTGCGGAAGTGTTCATCTAAATTTTTCGCTACTTACAATTCGCTAAGTTTTTTTGCTCCTATTATATTACTTATTTCTTTTGATCAAGTATTCTTTTTCCATCTTTCAATATGGCATGTCTAGGTGGTTTAACTTGGGTACCGTTTATTTTTCTGAATTTTTCCCATATTTTTTGTATGGGAGTATTATTAGAGAGATCTGAAACATATTTCCTCCATGAAATTATTCTCCTTGAATTACTTCCTTTTTAAATTTTGCATATATTTTGTTATCATATAGGCTTTAATGTATCAATTTCTAGTAATAATATAGTAATTTTTTGTAAAGTTCCTTCTAATTTATTGGTAATTTTTTATTTATTTTACTGAACGTTCTATTTAAATTATCTAGTCGTCTCCCTATTGAGTGTTTTACTTTAATTAAGTCTGTCAGTTTATCAGACCACCATGGGACTTTGTGCTTTGTTGGATGGGGCTTTGACTTTGGTATTGCTTGATCAGCAGCCTTTTTAATGAAGTCAACAAGAATTTTGTTAGTTTCATTATGGTCTTTAAAAAATATTCAAATGATTGGATATTTCTTGTGTGCATTTCATATTTTTCCCAATCTGCTTTATTAATGTTATAGTGAGGAAACATGTTTTGCAGGATTATTATGTAATAATGATATTAATATTGGGAAATGATCACTGGTGTGCAAATCATCAACTATATTCCAATCTATTCTGTCAATTATATTTGTTGTACAAAGAGTTAGGTCTACTGAAGAAAATGTTCCATGTGTTTTTTTTTTTTTGAAAAATATGTACTAATTTCGTCATCATTATACAGCACATGTCGTTTGACTCCATGAACTCTTCAATTTTACTCCCTGCTCTATTTGAGATTGTACAATTACAGTCCATATCGGGTTGTGAGCATTAAAAATCCCCTACTATCAATGTAGGTTCTCTGGCATTGCCAAACAAATCCTTAAGTTTTTCTATGTCGTAATTTTTGTTAGGTTGGTTGTATATGTTATAAATTACATAATTATAGTTTTTTATTCGTATTTTGATGCTCGATATTTGCAAGTCAGCAAAGTTTACAGGTACCTTGTCATAACATACTTTGTTATGTACATATATAGCAGTACCTAAATTTCCTTCTTCTTCTCTAGATGTAGATACTAAGGTATATTTACCAATTGTTGATACTGTTTTTATTGACATGTGTAAACATATCATCATTGGTTCGTATTCTTTGCAGTAAGCGTTGTAATTCTCCCAAATGTAATCTGGTCTGAAGACCATTTATGTTCCATTGTATTATATAATTATTGTACTAACTATGTTAAGAGTGTTCAAGCATTACTTTCTTGTTGTGTTTATCTAGTTGCATTTTTTCTAAAATTTTAGTTACGACATTTATTTGCTTTTCCTTATAGGAAATTAGGTGTCCAATGCACATACAGCCTTTTTTGTGAGTCTCTAGACTAGTGGTTTCTTTACTTCTATATTTTATAAAATTTCGTATAGTGTTGTTTAACTGTCTTTTGTTATATTTCTGTTTTGTTGCATAATTCGATGAAACATTCATTACATCCACATGTGTTCTTATGTGTCCTTTTTTCATTCACTTTTAGTGCACCAATTACTGGTGAGGAGTAATCTCTTCTCCCTTCACATACTCATTTTTGTCTATGGTGTTCTCCTCTATTATTTCTTTATTGTTCTGGGTATTTCCATCCATTTCTTTTATTATTACTTTAGGAGACAAGGGTATGTTTTTTATTTTCTTGTCTGTCACTTTTGTGGATCTTTGTCTTTACTTTAACTGATACCTCTCTAATAATTGTTGGCTTTTTGGTTTTGGGTGGAGTTTCTCTCTAAAGGCACCTCTTTTTATCTTTAGCTTCCAGCTCATTATTATCTTGTAATATTTCAGTTATACATGTATTATTCTCTTGTGATTCCATTTCCTCCAATATCTCAAACAAATGAATTTGAACACACAGTTGCACAAGTATCTTGATTTCTTGCTATATGTTTCTTGTAAAGTTATTTTTTCTTCTGATTTATCTATTAGGGGTTTGTTATTTGCTTCCATTTTTTGTTTCATTCTTTGAGCTCGTTGCAGCAGAGAACATTTGCTTCCTAGCGGGATCATGCATTCCTTAACTCTCAACTCTAGTTTGGCTTCTCTTATTGGCATTCCTGATCTCTCTTGAAGTAATTTCAGTTCTGTATTGTATATATAGTACATACACTCCTTAGACCTAGCATGGTGGTTTTTGGCCACAGTTTACACATTTTGGTTCACCACACTTCCACTGCGTGGTATGTTTGTCAGATCCACAATACGCACAGATCGATATATTTCTGCAATTTTTCCATGTATGCCCATATTTACTGCAGTTTTGGCACTGTAGAGGTTTTTGGAACATAAGGTCTCAGTTCTCTATTTTGGCCCATGATTTTAATTTTGAAAGGCAATTCTTGGCCTTCAAATTTTATTTTTGCTATTTTCAATGTCTTTTCATTACTTTGTCTACTGGTTATACTGTATACTTCACAATCTTGTACATTGTGTACCTTTTTTTAAGGGAATCCAGCAAAATATTTTTCTCTATTGGCTCTTCACTTTTTTAGGAAGTACTACATTGTACCCTGTACCCAATGTTCATATTGTCCCGTGCTTTCTTATCGTTACTTTATATGTCTATGTTCTTTATGGTTAAATAATTTTCAGATTGATTTTTTTGTAGTGGTTTCTATTAACCACTCCGTTCTTTTTATTTGTCTAATGACATTCTGAGGTTGGGTGCCTACTTAACAATAATTTTCCAATCTTAATGCTGATATTTTTCTGTCAGTTTCCAAGGTCAAGAACCTTGCCCAACTTCCACTCCCAAAGAGGGAGTCGAAGTGAGTCAAGGTTGGGTCAATTCTAAATTTGTTTTTTCTTTGTGGCTTGTATGGTATTAAAGTTTTAATACCAGCCTGTTCTTCATTACCTGGGTTTTCCTTAGAACAGTCCCATTGCCATTCCAGAATCGTAGGGGTTTTTTGTTTTAGTTTCCATATATATAAAGTTTACCTATTTCGTCCTATGGATGAGATCCCTCTCACCAAGGAGGCCCAACTGGGGGAGGAGCAATACTGTTACGCTATGGTAACTGCCCTGGGACACTCACCTGGATATACGCCATACCCACAGTGCCTTAAGGGTCGTCAGTCCCAAGAGATCGGACCCAGCACTGTGGGCATGGCTTAAAAAAAAAAAAAAAAAACATAAAAAAAAAAAAAAATTTCTCGCTCGCCCCGTAAAAAAATAAAAATTTCCCCTCGCTCGACCACGTCAGGTACTCTAGTTTTACGGGTGGAGTGGCATGCCGTCCAACTCCACCCTCCATCAAGTTAAAAGAGCAGTCAATTCAATAGTCCAAAACCTTGCCAAGGTCGTCAACGAAAGAAGAAGAAGGGAAGGGTGAAAATTTATAAGAGGAGGAGTAAAGGAGTTAAAGGTCCCAATGTTTTAGTTGGATCCACGCAGAGAGTGTAGGCGTAAAGGGCCATACTCTCTCTGCAGTGGATCCCTAAGCCCCCCACCTCGTCAAGGATTTGGGATCAGGGGGGTCATCAACAAAAAGGGTATATGTTATATCTGGGGGAATTATTTTAGAAACCCCATTGATTACCAAGGCGAACAAGGTTACACTTAAAACACTTCCTTGTGGTACTCTTCTTCCTGATTGAATACATCTGACATTGTTGCTCCAACCTGAACCTGAAATAGCCTATTTTTTTAAAAAAAGTCTTAATAAAGAGGGGCAAATTGCCTCTCAGGTTGCATTCATAAAGGACCCTCAAAATGCGATATCTCCAATGTTGTATCATAAGCCTTTCTCTAAGTCAAAGAAAACAGTGATGTGGTGCTGCTTGTTGGCAAAGCTTCACATTGAAGATTCCATTCGTACCAATACATCAGTTGTGGAGTGCATACTCCGAAAACCACACTGAGCAGGCAAAAGCTATTTACCTCTTTCCAAGTACCACATCAATCGTGTTCACCATTTTTTCCATGATCTTACACAAACAAGATGTTAATGCGATAGGACGATAATTTTCTGTCTTGAATGGATCTTTTCCAGGTTTCACAAATGGCAGTAATTTTAACTTCTCCCAAAGCTTGGGAAAGATATGTTCTCGGTAAACTTCTGTTTTAATTAGGCTTAATATGAAAAGTCTGGTATTTTCAGGGGTGATGCTTAATCATTGAATATGTTATATCGTCCAGTCCAGGAGCTGATTCATTACATTTATTCAAGGCTGATTCAAATTCTCTAATAGTAAAAGGAAAGTTGTATTGCTCATGTCTTAAGGTATTAAAATCAATTTCGACCTGTTCCATTATCCGTCTTTGAGCTGAATAGGGTCTATCATCATTTTTCTTCGCAACATTAGCAAAATGATTAAACTCATTTGCCACTAACTGGGGGTCTGCTAACTCGCAACCATTCACCTTGATAACTGGAGGTTGACAAGGAGTAAACTTGCCTGCTATTTTTCTAACTCTCTTCCAAACTAGAGTCAGAGGAGTTTTCGAATTTAGTGAAGATATGAAAATAGTCCAAGATTCTTTCGTGCTTTTTTGATTTCCATGCGAAAAATGAGCTCTCGCGTTTTTCGAAATTCTACACGATAATACTCACATTTTCGTCTGCGGTGTAATCTGGTGAAGGCAGATCTCATATTTCTATGAGTTTCCTGGCATTTACGTGTACACCAGGGACTGGTCGGCGGACAAATTTCCCCGAAAAGTCCTAGGTATAGATTGAAGACCAGCTGAGAACATCATTGTATTCAAAAAGTCAAGAGCGTCATCTACACAGGGAAAGTCATCAGCAGAGTCATCTATTGAGCTGTGCTCCTGGAATGTTGACCAATTAGCTTTACCAATGTTCCATTTGGGTAGCCTTGAGATGGAGGACTTGATGCTACACTCACCACTATCGGAAAATGGTCACTGGTAAATCTATCATTCATAGTTCTCCAATTAAAGTCAATAAAGGACAGTCATCACTACATATAGATAAATCAATTTCTGATAACGTGCCTGTTTGAACATGAAAATGCGTAGACTCCCCAGAGTTGAGGATCCAACATTTTCATCTTCTATGATGGAACCTAAGCACCTTCCTCTTTGATTGGTGATGATGTCACCCCAAAGAGGATTTCTGCTATTCATATCTCCCAAAATAACAAAAGGGCGTGGTAACTGTTGAATAAGAGATTTAAATTCATTGATGGGAAGGCTTCATTAGGTGGTAGATAAAGAGAGCATATTGTATATTTTCTTTGCAAATGGATCTGCACACCTATCCCTTGCAATACTGATTGGATACTGATAGGATTTTGTGGGGTGTCATTTCGAACATACAAAGCGACACCACCATGGCTTCCAATATCAAATTATAGGTGGAGTGATAGGATGTATACTCTCGTGGGCTGGGGCACATATTATTACCAATCATTGTCTCTGCAGAGCTATACAAACAGGAGACACTTCTGATATGAGCAGCCTTTAATTCTTCCCATTTAGCTCTTAATCCCTGACAGTTCCACTGTAGAAAATGAATGAATTTACTTCCCTTTAGAGGCTGTTAAATTAGAGCCTCTTTTAAGAGCTTTCAGCTTACTGACTTGCTCCTTATTTCTGGAAGGAGACCGATTATTTATGGCTGCCTTCCTTTTCAGAGGGTTATTGTCTCAGGAACACCAGACAAAGATGATGCTGCCTGAGGAGGGGTGTGAAGGTTGGACATTGGTGCATTCTCCAAAGGATCGGAAAGCACCATTTAAAGCTGGTACAGCCTCCAGTGAGGTGGAAGTGTCAGGTACACCTGGCACAGCCTCCAGAGAGGCAGGAGTCCCAGAAATCATTGGTTCTGCTTCTAAAGAAGCAGAAGTGCCAGAAACCACTGGCACTGCCTCTGAAAGAGGCAGGGGCGCCAGGAATTACTGGCACTGCCTCCGAAGAGCAGGGGCACCAGGAATTACTGGCGCGGCCTCCGAAGAGGCAGGAGCGCCAGGAGTCACTGGCGCAGCCTCCGAAGAGGCATGAGCGCCAGCAATCACTGGCGCCGCTCCAAGAGGCACGAGTACAGGTCGTAACTGGTGTTTTTTATTAACATTAGTTTTGGTGACATTGATATTTCTTCTTCGGTTGGAAGCAACACTGGAAAAGGATATTCCTGGCTAATGTACTGACTCAACACTCTCTCCAAATGTGATACGTTCGGTCACCCTTAATGTCTGAATTTCTTTTTCCATGATGTATACATCGCAATTAAGTGAAGATGATGGATGATTTTCTCCACATGCACACATCTGGCCTCCTTATTACATATGCCATGCTCTGGCTCACTGCATTTAACACAAGTAGCAGGCTTGCCTTGTAATTTCTGTCCTGCCTCGGACCCCAACATGTGTCCAAATTCTTGACAATAAAAAACATCTCCTCGTCTTGGGATATACTGTTTAACCTTCAAAACGTAACCAGGCTGCTTTCACTATACTAGGCAATCGGGTAGAATTGAAAGTAACAATTAAATTGGGAAGCGGGACTAGGACTCCATTTATCTTCTTCATTCTTTCAATTCTTATTACCCCTTGATCCCTTAATTCCTCTACGAGCCTTTCTCAGAGTAAGTCACAAGCTGGGGTGCATATATCATGCCCTTGGAGTAATTCCAAAAAGCATTGTACGTACATCCTACTTTAACTCCTCCAAGGTGAGATAAATGTTTTTTAGCTTTTCACTCTCTTTTGCCGATGCAGATTCCACTGTCAGCTTTCTCGCCCCTCAGAAGAAATCTTTGGCTCTCGGCCACAGCACCTGACAATATCTTTATATACATTAAAAATGTCACATATCAGAGTCTTTCCAAATTAAAAGTCAAATATTTATCATACGAGTTTTCTGTAACTATATTTTTACTAAATTTCCCTTACTCCTGTACTGGAGCATAGGGTTTCAGTGTGATTACACTGGAAGGTTTTTTGGAGTTTTCCAGAGGAAGGTTGCTAGTGGAGGTTCCTGCAGTCATCAACTGTGCCGATTCATTACCATCAAAAAGGTCCAGGGGTTACTTGATTCTTTATTTGTATTATTCATAAAGATCAAAGTAGTGGTAAAAAAAAAAAAAAAAAAAAAAAAAAAAAAGATAAATAAACCTGAAAACCTTAAAAAAGACATCATCAGCCTTTCATGAAGTTTTTATTCTTCCACTAATGGCACAAGTGAGAACCGCCCAAATGTCCGCGTCCCTACCTACCCCACAGGGGATGGCAACAACATGATTAGAGTGGCCCAAGTGTAAGCCAAACCCGCTTGATAGGACTGAGAGTATTACCAGAATACAATCATCCCCACCCCAATCACATTATGGGCAAACTGGACAGAATGCCAAGAGTCCTATCCGCAAGTTCCGCCTGATATCACTCAGGTCCGAACATTATCGGGCAGTTGATGGTCCTGCCACAGTTCCCACTATTTAGCTTCAGATATAAAACCCAGTCCCCAGCTATGATATCTTTTCTGTTTTACCAGGTCCAGTAAATTTTATCAAAGGTGGAAATTCCACCAATTAATCCAAAGGAAAAAAAAAAAAAAAAAATTAAAATTACATGAAGGAGGAAGGATGTAGTTAAGAATGAAAATATTGCAGAAAGAAGGAAAAGTTCTGACTAATTTAGTTGGATCAGCAGCTGAGCCCCAAGGACCAGTGAAAAAGGAACCCACCAGGCATCACGCACAGCTGCTGGTCCCCAAGCCCCCTACCACGCCAAGGGGTCAGCATCTAGGGGGAACACTGGTGGAGGTGTTGGTACATATTTGCCACTGATTTTTCTTATTTTATTCCAGACTTCAGGTAAAGGGGTTTTCCAATTAATTTTTGAGATAAAATCTACCCATGACTGACGTTTGGCTTGTTTTACTTGATATCGAAATCTGGCTCGTGCCTTCTTAAATAAGAGTAAATAATAAGAACATTTATGGAATAACGGGTAAAAGCTGCTCGTATTGCTTTACGAGCTATTTGACATTGAAGGTTCCACCAAGGAACTGGCTTTCTTTAAATTTTCCAGTTGTACAAGGAATTGTCTTCTGAGCAGCATCAATAATTAGTTTACAAAGGAAATCCAGGGCATCATCCAGGGACTGAAAATCCTCAAAATCATTTCTGAAAAAGTTAGGGTTTTGAATAATGCCCAGTTCAGTTGAGCTTTATCCAGAATCCAACGAGGTGATCTTGTGTAGCAATTTCACCTACTACTTAATAAAGATGGGAAAAATGATCACTTCCTAATCTTTCACTCATTGCATTCCAAGAAAAGTCAAGATAACAATCAGGACTGCATACTGATAAATCTATCACAGAAAAGGTCCCAGTTTGAATATGAAACTGTTTTGGTTCTCCAGAATTAAGGATTGCAAGCTCTTGGTCATCAATAAAATTATAAATATTGTTTCCTCTAGGATTGGAGATTACATCACCCCACAGGGGGTGTCTTCCATTAAAATCACAAACAATAAGAAAGGCCTTGGAAGCTGATTTATTAATTCATCTAATTCTCGAGTCAGATTATGATATGTTCTATTTGGAGCTAAAATGCAGTGAACATATGGTAATATTTCTTTTTCAAAAAAATCTGAACACCAAAACTAATTGTAAATCTGTTTGCAATGGATATTTTTTGTGAGCTGTATCTCGCCTAATTAACATAGCACTTCCACCATGAATCCCTACTTGCTCATCATAATCAGAATGATAAAAAATGTATTCTTTATGACATATTTCTTGTCCAAGCATAGTCTCTTGCAAGGCAATGCATATTGGTAAGTTTTCTCTGATTTAACAATTTGTAGAGATTCATATTTGGCTTGCATCCCCTGACAGGTTCCAATGCAAAATTGAAAGCCTGCAATCCATTACGATTAATAATTAATTATTATCTTTTACACGTTTTAACCTGGGGATATTACTCTGGATAACGATGGATTTCTGAGAGGAAAGTTCATTACTTTCATTTCCACTTTTATCTTTTCTTTTTTCTGATGTTCTCTCTTTTCCTGTGATCTGACTTGGGCCGAGTTCCATAGGATTTAGTCAACTGTATTCCTTTAGTTATTTCTGCTGTACATGGTTTAAGAACCTGTGGTTTTGGTTGCTGGAGTGATGTGCTATTTTCACTATTTAAAGAACATCCCGCTTTAGGTTTATCATCACCATGCTCCTCTCCACGTGGCGTTGTCTCAGCCTGGTTTGGCTTTGTGACTGCTGTGGATGGTTGCTGTTGCATTGCATGAGTAGCTGGGACTTGTACACTGGGCTGTGGCTTCTTAATTACTGAAGAAAATGTAACTCACGGTCTTATTTGAAGTTCTAGTACTTTCTTCCTAGCGTCTTTACACAAAATCTTTTCCATAACTTTAACTGTTTGCACCTCCTTCTCTAAAATAAATTTTACACAACTTTTTGAGGATGCAGGATGGTTTTCTCCACAATTAACACAAGACGGTGGTTCATTGCATGGTCCATGTGCTTCTTTGCCACAATTACAACATAAAGCAGGTTCTTCATTCATTTTCTTTCTACATTTCTGGATCAAATGACCAAAAATCTGGCAGTGGTAACATCTCAAAGGTGATGGTATGTATGGCTTGACTTTGAAGTTCAGCCATCCTGCCTTGATAGCATTAGGTAATTTAAAGGTGTTAAAAGTGAGGATTAGCGTTGCCAGGGGAACAATCTGATCTCCCACCTTCTTTCTCATTCTGACCACCTTTGCCACATTCTGTTCCTCTAATTCCTGCTGAATTTCTTCGGTGTCTAATAAGAGCAGTTCGGGAGCATATATTACTCCTCGACTTTGGTTATGAATAGGATGAGGGAAACACGTAACTTTTCGCCCAACTAAGGTATTCATCTTGAGCAATTTTTCACTTTGTTCAGGTGAGGAGACTTCGACTAACAGGGTCCCATCATCCTTTGGGCGAATTTTTGGTACACTGTTACATATATTATTAATTTCTCTGCTTGCCTTAAATACGCTGATATTCTGCAATACATCATCTTCGAGCCTAAGAACAATAAATTTATTGTATGAAACTAATTCATACATACCAGGAAGAATCTCCATTTTTCCTTTCTTATTATTCTGAATATTTAAGTTCCTTGAATTCACTTTTGCATTTTTCTTTCTTTCCAAAACAGGAGAAGAAAAAGGTTCCATCGTAACAATGTTCGAACCTGTATTATCCATTGCCAAGTCCATTTCCATGCCTGAGTCAGATAAAAGAGGGGGGTTTGCCATATTTACGTAAGGATATAATTCGTCCGCGTAATCTCCATACCCACAATTAGAGGATGGGGTCATCCCTTTTACAAAGGCCGCCCTAGGGGTATTACCTGGATATACACCTCACCCTCAGTGCTAAGGCGTCGTGATGTCCGTCGAGATCAGAGGATAGGGTTTGGACTGAGGTAATAGGGTTTTTTGACATTAAACTTTCCCCTCGCTCGACCAAGTCAGGTAATCGAGTTTTACGTGAGGTGGCATGCCGTCCATCTCACCCTCCTTCATTATTATTATTATAAAAATAGTTTAACCAGACCACTGAGCTGACTTTCAGCTCTCATAGGGCTGGCCCGAAGGATTAGATAAAATGCCAGGTCTAGGCCAAAGGCCAGGAACCGGTACCAAATAGGTCATGAAGTATAATAAATAAATTATAAAACTGCACAGGGGCACAGACTTCCATACTAGAACTCAAACACGCAATAAATACATTTACTCACGATTCCATACATACTTATTAAAAAGGTGTATTAAAATTAATAATGATTCAATAAAATCTTAAAAATTTGATCTAAAATTCATTAATTGCTCTGAGGTTTTTGTATCGTTATTATATTTTATTAATTAAATCAGATTTCTTTAGAAACGTTAAAACGGGAACCACCGAAAATGAGAAAGATTCTGACAAAATTTTTTTCTTTTATTCTTTTATTACCAAAGGGTTGATGCCTCTGCTGGTCATACCTTGGGCACTCACACAACACGTGTCCGACAGTTATCAACACCTTGCACTGTGGGCACTCTGGAGCAGGGTCACGTGGGCTGCTCATCAAGTGCCCATGTGTCAGACGAGTGTGGCCTATACGTAGACGTGTCAGGATTACTTGTGTGTGTCTCTCTCTCTGATATATGGAGCTCCATTTCTTAACATCAGGTTTTATTTGTTTTAGTTTATTACTTTCTGATTCCTCTCTCCATATATTTTGCCATTTATTTACAATGATTGTTTTTAAATGAGCTATATAGTCACTAATAGGGATGTTTATACTTTTTATCTCATCATGTGGACTGCCTCCTTGGCTGCTTTATCAGCTTCTTCGTTTCCCTTTTTTTTTATTCCGACATGGGCAGGGATCCAACATATTTCAATATTTTTTCCCTTATTATATAATTTATGGAGTAAAAACTTAATCTGTTGCACAATATCATTTCTGGGATTGTAACTTTTAATGGCTTCTATAGCGCTTCTAGAGTCGCTATAAATCACAAAATTATTAAAGGGGTGTCTTTGATTATTTCTATGGCCGATGTTATTGCACATAAAACTCTGCTGTAAATACTGAAGCATCGTTGGGAAGAGAGAACTGGTATGTTTTGTCCTTGGACACTGCAGCATATCCCACTCCGTATTCTGATTTGGATCCATCCGTATATACTGCGTAATGGGGACCTTTTCGGTTTATGTGCTCTATTGTATGTTGTCTATGGTGTTCTGGAGTATACGAGTAATTTTTTTATAAATATTTTAAGTTAGTGCAAATTTTTATCTTATTCATATTCCATGGAGGCGGTAATTTTACTATTGAAGGTAGTTGTGAATTTATATTAAGTGACTCAAACAGTCTTCTAGCTCTTATTGGGAAAGGTGGTATATGATTGTTAATAAAGGTATCGCGTAATTCAAATAGTTTTTTTGTTGGGGAATCACTACACTGAATCTTAGGGCACTCTTCCATTGTCACTAACTCTCTATGGAGAGAGAGAGGTAGTTCACCACATTCAACCTGTAAGAAGAAGAGGTTGGTGATGATCTAAAGGCTCCTGAGCATATTCGAAGACCTTCATTGTGAACGGAGTCTAATAATTTCAGTGTTGTGTCTGAGGCCGAGCCGTATATTTCACTGCCATAATCAATGATAGACAGTACAGTTGCTTTATATAGCAATGTAAGGGTTTGTCTATCTGCTCCCCATGTAGTGCTTGATAATTTTCTAATTAGATTTAAAGCTTTTTTGCATTTTGATTTCACATATGCTATGTGGGCTTTCCAGTTTAAATGAGTGTCAAGTACTAATCCTAAGAATTTTGCAGTTTGGCCAATTGGTATATTATGACTTCTGATTTTCAAATCTATTTCTTCATTTTTCATCCACCTTTTATCTTTGTAGAAAGCGATTGCTTGTGTCTTATGTATGGCTAATTTAAATCCTACAGATGATGTCCATTCATCTATTTTTCTTATAGTTTTGTTAATAATGCGTTCTGCATGTTTAATGCGAGACGCTGAATAATAGATGGCAAAATCATCCATATAAAGGTTGCTTTTAATTCCAGTAGGTAAAGTTTTACTAATATCATTTATTGCAAGGGTAAATAGTGTGCCACTAAGGACACTTCCCTGTGGAACACCATTTTCAAGTGGAAATGTTCTAGACAATACATCATCAATTCTCACTTGAAAACTGCGTTTTGTCAGAAAGTTTGGATGAATTTGGGTAAATGTCCACGGATGTTGTTATTTTGTAAAGTTTTTAATATAGGATACCTCCATGTAGTATCATAAGCCTTTTCAACGTCAAAAAAGACAGCTACAGTTACCTGTTTTCGTTCAAATCCTCTGCGTATATGGTCTTCTAAATAAGAGAGAGAATCTAATGTAGACCTGTTTACATTGCGACCCGAATTGAGTAGGAGTCAAAATTTTATTTTCGAATGTGCCACGTTAGTCGAGCATTCACCATTTTTTCAAGTAATTTACATAAGCAACTTGTGTTAGAGATATTGGTCTGTAATTGTTAACATTGCTTGGATCCTTTCCAGGTTTGGGGATAGGAATGATTATAGCTTTACGCCATTCATCAGGAAACAAATTCCGAAGCCATAAATGATTATAAAATTGTAATAAGTATGACTTTTTGCCAAAGGTGCTAAGTGGCATATCATCTCAAAACAAATATTATCACCTCCAGGAGCAGATTTATTAATGTTCGAGAGAGCATATTCCAATTCTTCCATATCAAATTTTCTATTATAATATATAACTTCCCTTGTTTCAAAATTTATTGTTATTAATTCTATACTATTTTTCTTTGTACGAAAGTGTTCATCCAAATTCTTATCACTACTTACATTTGCTAAGTTTTCTCCTATTATATTGCTTATTTCTTTTGGATTAAGTATTCTCTTCCCATCTTTTAATATCGCATGTCTATGTGGTTTAACATGGGTACCATTTATTTTTCTGAATTTTTTCCATATTTTTTGTATGGGAGTATTATTTGAGAGATCTGATACGTATTTCCTCCAAGAAATTATTCTTCCTTGAATTACTTCCTTTTTAATTTTGCAGATATTTTGTTATATACAGGTTTTAAAGTATCAATTTCTAGCAATAATATAGTCATTTTTGCAAAGTTCCTTCTAATATTGGAAATTTGTATTTATTTTAGCGAATTTTTTATTCAAATTATCTAATTGTCTCCCTATTGAGCGTTTTGTGTTTATTAACTCTGTTAGCCTATCAGACCACCATGGAACTTTGTGTTTTGTTGGATGGGGTTTGGTCTTTGGTATTGATTTATCTGCAGCATTTTTAATGAAAACAACTAGAAATTTATTAGTTTCATTGTGGTCTTTGAAATATTCAAATGGTGGATATAGTATGCTTTTTATATTGTTCCCAATCTGCTTTAAAAATGTTATAATGTGGAACATGTTTTACAGGACTATTATGCAATAAGGAAACCAATATAGGAAAATGATCACTGGTGTGCAAGTCATCAACTGTATTCCAATCCAATCTGTCAACTATGCTTGTTGAACATAGAGTTAAGTCCACCGAGGATAAAGTCCCATGTGTTCTTGAAAAATATGTGGATATTTCATCATCATTTTTACAGCAAATGTCGTTTGAATCAATTAAATCTTCTATTTTACTCCCTGCTTTATTTGAGTTTGTGCAATTACAGTCCCATATTGGGCTATGAGCATTAAATCGCCTAGTATTAATGTAGGTTCCTTGTATTGTTTAATAAATCTTTAAGTTTATCAATGTCATAGTTTTTATTTGGTTGGTTGTATAAATTATAAATCACATAATTATCATTTTTAGTTTGTATTTTAATACTTGATATTTGCAAGTCAGTAAAGTTTATAAGTACTTTGTCATAACATACTTTGTTATGCACATATATAGCAGTACCTAGATTTCCTTCTTCCTCTCTAGATGCAGATACTAAGGTATATTTACCTATAGTTGTTATTGTTTTATTGACATGCTGCAAACATATTACCATAGGTTCATATTCCTTAAGTAATCGTTGCAATTCTCCCAAATGTAATCTGGTCTGGAGGCCATTTACGTTCCATTGTATAATTTAATTGTTGAAAATATTATATTAGTGTGCTATTTTCTCTTTGTGGATCATCAATTTGCATTTTCTCTAAAATTTTACTTACGACATTTATTTGTTTTTCTTTATAAGATATTAGATGTCCAATGCACAGACAGCCTTTTCCGTGAGTGTCCAAACTAGTAGTCTCTCTACTTCTACATTTTATAAAATTTTTTATTGTGTTCGTTAAACTGTCTTTTGTTATATTTCTGTTTTTGTTGCATAATTCTATGAAACATTTATTACATCCACATGTGTTTTTGTGTGGTGTTCTTTTTTCATTTGCTTTTGCTGCTCCTATTATTGGTGATGGAGTAATCTCTTCTCCCATCACGTAATTATTTTCGACTATGGTTTGTTCCTGAGCTGTTTTCTTTGATGTTCTGGGTTGTTGCTTCCATTGGTTTTATTACTATTTTAGAGACAATGGGATATTCTTACTTCTTGGTTTGTGCTCTTTCGTTGGGTAGTTAGTCTTTGCTTTAACAGACAATTCTCTAATGATTGTTGGTTTTTTGGTTTTGGGCGGAGTCCTCTCCAGGGGTCTCTTTTTATCTTTAGCTTCTAGTTCATTATAACTTTCTTCTAACATTTCAGTGATACATGTATCATCTTGAGATTCTATTTCTTTTAATATCTCAAAAGAATTTGAACAAATATTTGTGCATGTTTCTTGGTTTTTTGCTAAACTGTTTTCTTTATGCAAAGTGGTTATTTTTCCTTCCGTTTTTTCTGTTAGGGTTTTAATATTCTTATCCTTTTCCATTTTTGTCTCTTGTTAGAAATTATAGTAGAAAACGTTTGTTTTCTAGCAGGATCATACATTCCTCTGACTTTTAATTCTAACTTGGCTTCCTTTATGGGCATTCCTGTTCTTTCTTGAAGTAATTTTAATTCTGTGTTGTATATATAATACCTACACTCTTTAGATCTTGCATGGTGATTTTGCCCGCAGTTCACACACTTTGGCTCACCACACTTCCACTGTGTGGAATGTTCGTCAGATCCACAGTATGCACATACCGCTGTATTACGGCAGTTTTTCTTTGTATGTCCATATTTACTACAGTTTTGGCACTGTAGTGGTTTTGGATGTACGGTCTTAGTTCTCTGCTTTGGCCCATAATTTTAATTTTTAAAGGTAATTCTTGGCCGTCGAATTTTATTTTTGCTATTCTGAGTGTTTTCCATTACTACTTCTACTGTTTATATTGTAAATTTCGCAATCTTGGACATTATTATATCTTTTTTTAAGGGAATCTAGCAATATATTTTTTTCTAAAGGTTCTTCATCATCAGGGAGTACAATGGTACCCTGTACACTGTTCATGTTGTCATGATTTTAATATGTACATTTATATTGTCAATATTTTTTATTGTTAAGTAATTTTCCGATTGGCTTCTAGTTGTGGTTTCAATTAACCACGTTTGGTCTTTTATTAGTCTGAATGACATTTCTGCAGTTGAATGTCGATTCAACAAAAAGTTTTCCAGTTTCAATGCAGATATTCTGTTTTCGGTTTCCATAGTAAGGAATCTTGACCAACTTCCACTACCAAAGAGGGAGGCGAAATGGGTCAATGTTGGATCAACACGATATCTGTTTTTTCTTGTTGGTCTATATGGTAACCAAGTTTTGATGCCTTCCTGCTCTTCTATAACTGGGGTCTCTTGGGGATAGTCCGTTGCCATGCCAGAAGTCATAGTGGGGTTTGGTGTATTTTCCATAGAATAATAATAATATTTTCGTCCAAGATGAGGTCCCTCTCACTAGGGAGGCCCAACTGGGGGAGGAGCAATTTTGTTACATAGTGGTAACTGCTCTGGGATCCTCACTTGGATATACGCCATACCCACAGTGCCTTAAGGGTCGTCAGTCCATCGAGATCGGACCCAGCACTGTGGGCATGGCTTGACATAAAAATTTCCCCTCGCTCAACCGCGTCAGGTACTCTAGTTTTACGGGTGGACGTGGCATGCCGTCCAACTCCACCCTCCATCAAGTTAAAAGAGCAGTCAATTCAATAGTCCAAATCTATACAAAGGTCGTCAACGAAAGAAGGAGGAGGGAAATGGGAAAATTTAAGAGAGGAGGAGTAAAGGAGTTAAAGGTCCCAATGATCAGTTGGATCCACAGCATAGAGCGTAGGCATAAAGGGGCATACTCTCTCTGCAGTGGATCCCTAAGCCCCCCACCTCGTCAAGGAGTTGGGATCAGGGGGTCACCCTCCTTCAAATCTGGAGAATAAGTCTAATCATGTCCAAAACCAAGCCAATAGCCATCATCATAAATTCCATACCTTATAGGGGGAAGAGGCAGAAAGATGAAATTTTTTAGTAGAAGGAAAAGGGCTGACTTATTTAGTTGGGTCAGCAGCTGGGCCCCAAGGACCAGTGAGAAAGTAACCCCACCAGGCATCACAGCCCAGCTGCTGGTCCCTAAGCCCCCACCCACGCCAAGGGGTCAGCATCTAGGGGGAGACTTTGTACAAACCTCAAGTATTTGAATAAAATGTGACTTTGTGCAAACCTGAAGTATTTATCAAAAAGTTACTCACATACACCAAAACGCCGCAGACAACATAAAATAGAGTATATAAACCGAAAAGTTCAACATTACACAATATATACATATGGATCCAAATCAGAATACAGAGTCAGATAAGCTGCAGTGTCCCAAGCAAAACATTTCTCATCCCAATAATGCCGTCAATATTGAAGATTAGAGTTTTTATGACTAACAATAACATCAGCCACAAAAATAATCAAAGAACACTTATCTTATAATTTCTGATTTATAGCGACTCCAGAAGCGCTATGGAGGCCATTCAAAGTTACAATCCAAAAAATGTATTGTACAACAGTTTTTTTCCTTTAGTAGTTATATGATAACGGATACAACATTGAAATATGTTGGATCCCAGCCCATGTAAGGATAAAAGGAAACAAAGAGGCTGACCTCTAAAGAAGCAGTCCACATGATAAAAGCAAATGTAACCATCGCTATTAATGAATATATAGATATATAAAAGTAATCATTGCACATACTATATGGCAAAATGTATGGAATGAAAAACCTCAAAATGATAAATTGAAACAAATAAAACCTGATGTTAGGAAATGGAGTGCATCATATCAGAGAGAGACACACAAGTAATCCTGACACGCGTCCATACAGGCCATACTTGTCTGACACATGGGCACTTAACGAGCCGGCCACGTGGATGGATGGATGTATGATATTTAGGGCTAAGCCCAGGCACTGGGGCCAAGAAGGCCATTCAGCGCCATAATGAAGGTTAATTAAGTTGAATTATGGTAAATGAATGAATGAATTAGTGAAAGAAATGATTCATAAAATTAGACGTGACTGATAAATAAATTAAAATATGAATTTTAGTGAATGGAGTAATATATATTTAAAATAGTTTGTCTTTAAATATCTGTATATGATTTATAAAAATTTATCTAAACATTATAAAATTTCTTTCATACACTTTAAAAAGGAGACGAGAGCAGAAATGTCTGCTTCATCTCCCAAGATATTTGAGAGGGATTTACCCTGGAAATATCTTTCCCTTTGGTTAAAATATCTGGAGCCAACCATCAGAATGTGCTTCACTGTTTGTATCTTGTCACAGTAAGCACACAATGGTGGGCTGCTTCCTTCTAAAATAAACTGATGGGTTAAATAAGTATGCCCAATCCTTAACCTCGTTAAAATAACCTCTGCTCGTCTGTCAAGCTGGAATGACGAAGGCCACGGCTGTATATTTTTCCTAAATACTTCTGGTTACTTTACTGTTATTGGCAAGAAGAGGAGAAGTCCACCTTTCTTGCCACTTACTTAATACAAAAGACCTAATAGGACCTTTTAGGTCTGTATGAGGCACTTTCCTGAAGGTTGTTTCTGGCAGAGCGCTAGCAGCTTTTGCTTCCCTGTCTGCAGTCTCGTTTCCGTGAATCCCCACGTGAGAAGGAACCCAACAGAAACAAACCGACTTACGCAGACAATATATACGAAAAAGTGACTCCTGAAGCTTTTGGATTAATGGATGAAAGCTATTAAATCTTTTGGTAGCTTCTAAAATGCTTTTAGAATCAGAGTATATGACAAAATTAGTGTCACTACTTTGAAGAACTAAGTCTAGGGCAGAGACTACAGCTGTTAATTCGGCAGTGAATATTGATGCAAAGTCAGGTAATTTAGCTGTATATGCTGTATCACCAAGGATAACAGCACACCCAACACCACTATTTGACTTTGATCCATCTGTATAAATCTTCACATAATTGGCATGGGTAACGTCGTGCTCCAAGAATTTTCCCCTAATCTCTTCTTCAGTACAATCCTTCTTCTTAAATGATTTCTTGCATACTAATGCTTCAGGAATAAGCCATGGAGGATTTACAGGATGTTTTACTTCCAGGACCTTTCTGGGATTTGAAATGGTTATCCCTAACATCCTCATTCAGTCGAATTTGGAATGGTTTAGAAGCTCTTGTACCAGAGAAATTCCGCGAGTCTGTTTCCTTAAGTACTTCAAATGAGGGATTTTTGGGAGCACTTTTCATTCTAGCCACGTATCGCAACCCTAGCTCTTGCCTTCTTAGATCTAGGGGAAGATGATCTGTGTCGACATATATGCTTTCAACAGGAGAAGTTCTAAAAGCCCATGAGCATATTCTCAACCCCATGTTCTGTACAAACATCCAATTCCTTTAGCTTGGTTTTACAAGCTGAGGAATAGATCTGACAGCCATAGTCTAGCTTGGAGCGACACAGTGAGTCATATAGCCTCAAAGGGTTTTTTATATCAGCCCCCCAACTAAAACCAGAAACAACCTTTAAAATATTCAAAGATTTTTTCACATTAATCTTAGGGCATTTATGTGGCTGGCCCATGTTAGTTTGTGGTCAATAATCATCCCCAGAAATTTTACTTCACTTTCATAAGGAATGATAGATCCTCTTAAACTAAGTGTGAGAACTTCTTCCACACGCCGGCATCTGGTAAATCTTACTGCAACTGTTTTGGAAGAGGAGAATTTAAACCCATTCTCATCAGCCCACTTAGTAATTGCGTTAATAGACCTTTGCAGATGTTTACATACTGACAATGAATCATATCCAGTGCAGTATATTGCAAGGTCATCAACAAAAAGTGAGCATTTAACAGGAGGCAAGATTTTGTCAACCACACTATATTTATTGCCACTGAAAAGTGTTACACTTAAAACGCTTCCTTGGGGAACTCCTTCCTCCTGCACAAAAGGTTGGGAGAAAGTGTTTCCCACTTTTACCTTAAAAAAATCTTGTCCGTTAAAAAGGAATATATAAATCTGATCATTCTTCCACATATGCCCATCTTGTGCAATTTTTTCATGATGCCAATTCTCCAGGCACTGTCCATATGCTTTTTCGAGGTCAAAAAATACTCCAATGGTCTGACATTGTTTGGCGAATCCTTGCTGGATTTGGTTGGTCAGCCTCAGCAACGGATCAAGGGTGGAGCGGTTTTTCCTGAAACCAAATTGAAATGATGATATTAATCCTTTAGTTTCTCTAAGTGCCAACTAGTCTAGTATTTAATCATTTTCTCCATCAGCTTACACACACAGCTGGTTAGAGCTATTGGTCTATAGCTGGTGGCTAGGGAAGCATCTTTATTAGGCTTTTTACCTGGAAACAACTATGGATATTTTCCAGTCGTTGGGTAAAATTCCAGTTTCCCATATTTTGTTTATAATCTTCAGTAAATATTTTTGGCATCGTCTGGGAGGTGTTTTAGCATTTCATATATGATTGTATCCTCACCTGGAGTTGTGGATTCACTAGAGGAGAGCGCCTCCCGTAATTCTCTCAAGGAAAACCTGTAGTTGTATGGTTCAGATTTTCCTGAATCGAATTCCAGAATCATTTCAGAATTCCTAATTTTTTGAAATTCTCGAGAATAATTCTTGGCGCTGGAAACTCAGAAAAGTGTTTTCCTAGCTCACTGGCAACTTCAGTGGGCTCTGTGATCAGAGTGTCATTTATTTTTAATGAGGGTAATGGGGACGCAACAAATTTCCCACTCAGTTTCCTTATTTTGCGCCACACCACTTTCAGTGGAGTCTTTGAGTTTATTCCATTAATATAGTAGAGCCAACTTTCTCTTTTGGCTCTCTTATAAAAGCGCCGTTGCTTGGCTAAAGCACGTTTGTAGATTAATTTAGACTGAGGAGAACCACTAGTTTTGTAACGTTCTGTAGCACTTCCTAGTAACTTTCCTCAGAATACCACAAGTCTTATTCCACCAGGGACTGCAGGTCTACGAGGTTTGCCTTTTGTTTTGGGAATCGAGCCTTCAGCACTCTTCAGAGTAGATTCAATAAAATAATCATAAGCATCTAGATGAGATTGAAATGACTCAAACTCCCTATCTAGTATGACACCCTTACTGAATTTATCCCAATCTGCCTCCTCTACCTTCCACTTCGGTAAAACTTCAGATGGACCATTCACAGCATATTTCAAATGGATCGGGTAATGATCGCTCCCATTTAAATTTTCGTTAACAGACCAACTAAAATCAAGGTGGATGCTTGTTGAAGAGAATACTAATGGTCCAGGGCTGGAGAATGATTATCATGAATACTGTGGAAAGTCATTGACCCATTATTATATAGGATAACATCATTCCTATCAATAACGTCTTCAATTAATTTCCCTTTACCGTCTAGAAACCGACTTCCCCAAAGGGGGTTGTGGGCATTAAAATCTCCTAGAAGTAGAAAAGGGAGCTGGAAGTTGGTTAATTAAGGCCTGAATATCTTCACTGATAAAAACAAGATCTGGTGGAAAGTATAAGGAGGAGACTTTTATCCTCTTTTCCAAGATGACTGAAATAGCAACAGCTTGTAGAGTTGTATTTAATTTTATTATGGAGTGCTGCAGAGCTTTATTAACAATAATTGCAACACCTCCATGGGCCCGACCACCACTTGGGGGAGAGGAGTTAAATATTGAATAATTTAGTCCAGGATTATAGGTTGTTACCTAACATTGTCTCCTGAAGGCATATAATCCCTGGATTGGATTCATGAATTAAGACTTTAAGGTCTTCTGCACGGGCTCTGAGACCTTTACAGTTCCACTGAAGGATATCAAACATGAATGTTACGGTGGTAAAAAGTGCTACTTCCCACTCCTTAGAGGGGAAGTACTGTTCCTAGTGTGGAGAGGAAAGTTCTCCTTTATAAGTGACTGTTTCTTTAATCCCTTTTCATTTGAATTGGAATTTAGAGTTTTTGGCTGATCATATTTTTGGTATTGATTCTGATCAGAATTTCTACTGTGATTCCGCGAATCACAAGGTTCATTTGTCTTAGGCCGGCAAGACTGATCAGAACTCATATGGTTTTTGGGGATCCTGAAACTGCTTTTGGAACCACCTTTCTAGGTGGAGAGATCTCTTCCAAAACACTGAACCCATTTGAGGTTTTTATTTTAAAGCTGTCATTATTTGGGGATGTATTCCTTGTGCGCTTCTTGGTGGTTGTAATTATAGTTTTGTTTTCATTTTTGTTTGTGGCTGTGACAATTGATGGCTCTGAAGTAGCTCTATCTAATTGGGATTGGTCCCTTGGTTTATTCTTGTGGAAGTGTTTTTGGAACAGCTTCCCAAATTGTTGATTGATTTTGGCTCCCTTTTTTTGGGAGGAGAGCCTGCAACTATCATATTAGTACCTTTGTATTGACTTTGGTAGGCGAGTTTTCTGTACTTCCTGAAGTACAACTTTGGTGTTGGAGTTCAAGGCACTAGCAGATGAAAATTTCCTGACAGAATGGGGATTTTCATAATTTACAATCCGTGGAGTAGCAGGTATGTGATGCCTATTATCAGATGCAGTTGTTTGTTGTCTTACATTGCTGGAACTTTTCATAAGTTTTATTACCGAAGCATAGGTAGAGTTGGCACTTTTGTTTGCCCCATTACCACACGCTTTGCTCCGCTAATGCTGACATGTTCATTGTCAGCCACTGCCAATACATCTTCTTCAAATCTGTATCTGAGGCAAGTCCTAGAATTTGGAGAGTGATCACCCTTACACTGAAAACAGTATTGGGGTTTGCTACACACTCGTCAAAATTATCATGCTCCGCAGAGCACACAGAACATCTTTTGTTGTTTTCACAAGAGTTTTGAATGTGGCCATATTCAAAACATTTGCGACACTGTTTCGGATTTCTTTTATATCTTTTAACCTGCATCCTCTCATGGCCAACAATGATAGTATCAGGTAAGTAACTGGAGGAGAAGGTTAAAAGGATAGCTGCATCCCCTCCTAGCTTTTTTATGTGAGATACACAAGGAGGACATCGATTGAGAATCTCCTCCTCTTCAAAAACATGCAGGTCTTTGAGTATACTACTCCATTTAGTGTGTTAAAGAATCTATGCGATGCAATACATTCGATTTTTCCACTTTCAGGAGGTTTAAAATTCGCTAGCAAAATTGCTTGGGTTTCATTACCAGCTTTTATTAGCAAATTCTTTCCATAACGCTTCAAGTTTCCAATGGGAATGGAACCTACCTTGCTCTCGATGCATTCAGCAGCCTTTATCAAATTTTTTTCCTCCCTCCTTGTAGCTAGCAACATGCCATATAGGGGGTAGGAAGCGCTCTGGTACATGGGGCTGGTCCATGTTCTTCATTCTTAGGGATAAAATCAAATGGCTCGTCATTTAAATTTTTCACTGAAAACACTTTCGTGCTAAGAACCGAATCATTAAGAATGTGGCCATGGAGTCTTTGTTGTGCCTCACTAGCTTCCAAGGGTGAGGAAAATTTAACAAAAGCAGAAAATGACTGCTTGTCTTTTTCCAGAACTAATTTAATTCTTTCCACTTTACCAAATTGTTTCATTACACTGTACAAACGTCATAATCTAATGACAAGTTTATATTAGTGCAATGAAGGACTTTACTATAAGGATCAAATCCACCAGATTTACTAATATCCTGGTGTCTCAGTTTTTCATTTTGTCCGATAGCTGAGCTCATATCCATCTTCATGCCAGAAAGGTCGTTGCCAGTGCCAGTAAGTCGTCGGATCCAGGGGAGGGAGAACTAGTAACCAAATCCATAGAATTATGCCAGTTCACATTCAGAAGTCCAAAAGTGCGCACCCAATACCCAAGAGCCCCGCTGAGATCCCAGCCAGCACATCAGAAAGGGAAATCAAGGCAGCTCTAATGCCCAAACTCCCCACCCCAACAAACCGCACAAGCCCACAAAGCAATCCCAGATACTAAGCACGCACACACCAGACCACCTCACACAAACCGGCTCACCTACACACCCAAAACTGCTTGGTTTTACAAGAAAGTGTCGTGGATCAGTCAGGTATCACATTCTCACCAATGGCACAAGTGAGAGTTGATTCCTAATAGTCCACCCCATACCCTACCCTTACGGGATAGCACCAATACGCTTACAGTGGCCCAGGTATAAGCCTATCCGCCTGCTGGGAGTTCTGCCCCCACTAATGGGGACCGACTCCCCACTCCAAACGTATTGGTGGGCTTCCGGACAAAAGCCAGGAGTCCATCCCAAACACCAGCCCCCCCATGGATTCCTATGGGCTGATGTTTTGGAGATGGTTCCGCCCTCAAGGTAGCAATGGGAGGGTCCCATCACTATCTCTTGGGTCCAAACCATATCAGGTGGCGACTCAACCACCACAACTCCCACAATTGGCTTTGAATGTAAACCCCTTCCAAAACACGACCCCTTCTCAGACTTACCTAAGCAGTAAAATTTAACAAAAGTGGAAAATTCCACATAATTGATCCAAATGCTAATAAAAATATTACATGAAGGAGAAGGATGTCGTAAGAATGAAAAAACTTAATTGCAGAAAGAAGGAAAAGTTCTGACTAATTTAGTTGGATCAGCAGCTGGGCCCCAAGGACCACTGAGAAAGCAACTCCACCAGGCATCAGAGCCCAGCTGCTGTCCCTAAGCCCCCTACCCACGTCAAGGGGTCAGCATCTAGGGGGGCCGGCCACGTGGCCCTACTATCGAGTCAGTGTCCAAAGTATGACCAGCAACGACTGTCAACTTTGGAAATAAATCAATAATGGATATTTTGCCAGATATTGATTTTTAAGAAGAATTGTGAATTAATTAATAAAATATAAAAATAAGTCTATAATAAAAGCACAAAAACCTTAGAGCACTTAATGAATTTCAAAACATAAGTCTTTGTGCAGCTTTTAATTTAATTTTACTTAATTTTAATTTATTCTACATCATACTGAATGACCTATTTGGTCCCAGTTCTTGGCCTCAGGCTTAAACCTGGCATTTATTCTACTCCTTCGGGCTAGCCTTATGAGAGCTGCAAAGTTAGCTCAGTAGTCTGGTTAAACTACTTTTATAATAGTAACAATATATTGCTTAATGGTCATAAGTGCACTATAGGAATCGGAGAATATGGTGAAAGTATTACCCTACAGAGTAGAAACAATCCCAATAGATTTGTCTAATACAGTTAATTCAGCTGTAAAAATAGAGGCATTATTGGATAGTCTGCACACATATGAGCTATTACCATGAACAACAGCACAACCAACACTACTTGATGTCTTTGATCCATTAACAAATAGTTTAACAGAACATGAATGTATTTGGGCGTGATCAAGAAAATGGTCTTTTACTTCCTGGATATTAACCAATTTTCTGGCCGCATCTTTTTGACAGACTGATGGTTCTGTGGTCAACCAAGGAGGCTACTTAGAGCAACGTATTGCCTTAATTTTTTGGTCTTTAATAGACACACTGTCACCTGCAGCATTAATTTTTATATGAAAAGGCTTGGATGCTCTGGCATTTGCAAACTGCTGTGGATCGTTTTGGTTAAGAATAGATGCTGCAGGGTTTTCTGGGGAACCTCTTTATTTGAACATATACTGCAGTCCCAGTTCCTTTCGACGTAGGTCTAGAGGGCGCTCCTCAGTGTCGGTATATAGACTTTCAACTGGAGGTGTCTTAAATTTACCATTCAACTGGATGTATCTTAAATTTACCAGAGCATATTCTTAGACCAGCATGATGAACTACATCCGACTCCACAAGTTTGCTTGTACTTGCTGAAGAGTAGATTTGGCAACCATACTCAAGCTTTGATTTACATAATGAGTCACATAACCGTAAAAATGAACCCCTTATCAGCACCCCAGTTAAAAACTGGCACTACTTTTAAAATGTTAAGGGACTTGTTTACCTTAATTTTCAAGGACTCAATATGACTAGCCATGTTAGTTTCTTATCAAAGACCATCCCTAAAAACTTCACATCCTCTTCATATGGTAATGGTGTGTCTCTCAGCTTAACATTTGAGATGGTTTCCTTTCGAGTACTGCTATTAAAACTAACTGCTACAGTTTTGGAAGGGGAGAATCGAAAGCCATTGTCATCCGCACATTTGCTGATTGCATTAACTGACTTTTGCAGGTAATTACAAGCTGCAATAGCATCATAACTAGTGGCATAAATAGCAAGGTCATCCACAAACAAAGACGCCTTTACTGGAAGTTATAAACAGCATTCAACAATGCTGTTTATAGCCACAGCAAATAAGGTGACACTCAATACACTGCCTTGTGGAAAGCTTTCCTCCAGCTCAAAAGCATTAGACTAGGTATTTCCAATTCTAACTATAATATATCTATCACTTTGAAATTACCTGATGAAATTTAACATATTACCTCGTATTCCCATGTCACGAAGCTGTTTAATAATACCAAAATGCCATGTAGTGACATAGGCTTTTTCTAGATCGAAGAAGACTCCAATAGCCTGACAGAGTTTTGAGAAACCTTGCTGATTGATTGATTGAGCTATAAAGAATGTTATCATTTCCGAAGGATGCTGATTCACATGATGATAGACCATCCCTTAATTCCTTTAAAATTAACTTAGAATTATAAGATTCACAATTTCCAGAATTTAAATTAAGGGAAATGGTTGAAACCTTGCTGAATTTGGGTTGATAATCTTAGTAGTGGGTGCAGAGTGGAACGATTTCTTCTGAATCCAAATTGGACAGATGGTAACAAACCATTTTTCTCTAGATGCCACATTAGTCTAGAATTCACCATCTTCTCAAACAATATGCATACACAACTTGTAAGAGAAATCGGCTGATAGCTTGTAGAAAAACGTGGATTTTTCAATGGTTTCTTAACAGGAACAATAATTGCAATCTTCCAAGAAGGGGAAAGGATGCCAGTTTCCCATATTTTGTTAAAGATTTTAAGGAGATAAGATTTAGCCGAATCTGGAAGATTTTTCAGCATGCTATAAAGAATGTTATCATTCCCGGAGGATGCTGATTCACATGATGATAGAGCATCCCTTAATTCCTTTAAAGTTAACTAAGAATTATAAGATTCACAATTTCCAGAATTTAAATTAAGGGAAATGGTTGAATTCCTAATATTCTGGAAAAGAGTTGAATAGTTCCTAGAACTTGATATTTCTGAGAAATGCTCACCCAGTTTTTCAGCAATTTCATCTGGCTTGATGACAAGGTCTCCATTGATTTTCAGCCAAGGCGTTGGTGTTGGAACATATTTGCCGCTAAGTGTTCTAATCTTTTTCCATATAAACTTGGTTGGGGTCTTAGAATTCATGCCATTTGTATAAAAAAAACAAATGCATTTGATTTTATGGTGAACAGATAAAGTCTATATTCAAATAAGTTGTACAAATTAACACTAAAAGCATAAAAGCTGAGGTTCTGCAATGCACACTGAAGAAAGTAATTGTAAGCTTAGAAAAAATAGTTTTCACCGTGTTTTGCATTGTAACATCATAATGCTATTATTAGGCACGCAATGTCCTATTTTGCCAGCACTCCACAACTGTCTATAGTGTATCCCCACCCATTTCAGAGAAACAAACCCCTTTTTCTGTGTATGTTTCAGTAAATTTGCTAAAATGTATCAGGAATTATTGGCTTGGCTAGAAAGTTATTTATAAAACAATGAAGTTCCCTCAGTTCTATTTTGTATGTAAATAATTTGGAAAACGAAATTCATTATCCACCATTCAGACCTTTGAAAAACTTCATGATATAGAAGTTTACTCTTTGAACATTCATATAAACTATCATTAAAAGCGTTATCTCCCTACACCTCTGAGAAACAAAATGTTCATTTAGTTTTACAAGTATTCAATGAATATCTCATTCAAGCCTTACTAACTCTTGGAAAAAATCACTGTGCCTTTTTATTTAGGATGCAGAATGTCAAAATTATACATTTGATGGGCAATCATAAATGTAAACGTTCAAAGGTCAAGGGTTAAATAATAAATATGCTACTCAATAAGTAATGAAGGTTATAGTACAGAAAAACATAGAAAAGTAATATGGGTTTCTACTAGCGTTTTATTGTATAATTGTTGTTCCCAAGAAAATCAACTAAATTGTAGCCAATAAAATCTTGACTAAAAAGAGAAAGTTGGAAAATTTAACTACCAAATTATGGCTGTATGTAAGAGAATTATTACATTCATAAGGTAGATTGAACCATGGTTTTTTTTTTTGTGATGTAAACCAATGCACTGCCGTCTTGCAATTTGACTATTAATGTATATTTTTTAATTACGATAAACATGTTTGTTCTTTGGTATACATAGCGCACTGTATTGTAACTAAATAAATTACTTTTGTTCAGTATTTTATATTAATCTCACAACTTGTGTTTCCAGTAAGTATTATTTGGTGCACACTAATAAGTGTAAGCAAGAAAAATAAGGAAATTAATAACAGGCAAACATAAAAATGGTTGATTTTGGTGAGGTTTTGTTTACATGTCTTTCGTCTGGCAGCAAAGTCAGTGCTAGCAGCTCGGACCATCCTTGCTTACGTCACAAAACAACGAACAGGCCTTGTCTCTCGGTGGTCTTGGTGGAACACCATTTTCAAGTGAAAATGTTCTGGATAATACATCATCAATTCTCACTTGAAAACTACAATTTGCTGAGTTTTGGATGAACCTAAGTAAATGTCCATGAATGGAATGGAATATGAAGTTTAGGCTTGAAGCCAAGCACTGGAATCCATAGGGATTATTCAGCGCTTTAATGAAACTGGTTTGACATGAATATTTGTTGATGATTTTATAAACTAAATAAATACAGGCGATTTTAAAATTATGATAAAAACGGATATCCGTCAATAAAAATTATAACTTCGCATTTCGTGAATGCAAACAAGAGTAAAAAACTTATATATACATGTACCATACACATACTCATATTCATATAAGTATGCTTATATAAACAACTTTAGTGTATACACTACACTTTGCAACGTACTGGGCGGTCAATATTAAATTTCATTAAAAGATTAATGTCTCTAAGGAATCCAACAATTCTATTAACAGCTACATCCGGACCAAGCAGTTTCTACTATATCCCTGCCCACTAACCCATGTCTCTGTCGTGCCGCAGAATACTTATGGCAATGGCATATAATGTGTTCCACAGTAAGAGGAGAGTCACACTGCATACAGACTGGTGCAGGTACCCCCTCCAACAGGAATCGGTGGGGTCAATCGAGTATGGCCAATTCTTAGACGACATAATACAGTTTCTACCCTACGATTTTGTTGGAAACCAGAGGGCCAATGTTCAATACTTTGTCGGATCTTCTTGTACTTTTTATTGTTGGTCAGATAGGAAGATGACCAACGTGCTTGCCATTTATTTTTAACATATGAACGAATAGTCCATTTCATGTCAGTGGAAGGAATATGGTGGAAGAGAATGCCTTCTTTATTAATGACATCTCTTGCTTCATGGTCAGCAAGTTCATTACCAGCAATACCCACATGGGAAGGAACCCAGCAAAACTGGACAGATTTGAATTTGGAGGCAAGCCTATATAACCATTCTTGAATACGTTGAACAATTGGATGTTTAGGGTTATACTGCTGAATGGCCATGAGTGCACTATAAGAATCTGAGTAAATGGTGAAATTATTACCTGTAGAGTAGAAGCAATCTCCAGAGATTTGGCTAATGCAGTCAATTCAGCTGTAAAAATGGATGCATTATTTGAAAGTCTGCCCACATACGAGTTATTACTATGAACAACAGCACAACCAACACCACTTGATGTCTTTGATCCATCAGTGAAAAGTTTAACAGAACCCGAATGCTTTCGGTCATGATCAAGAAAACAAGCCTTCACTTCTTGGACATTAACAGATTTTTTAACAACAGTTTTTTTACAGACCGATGGTTCTGGGGTCAACCAAGGAGGCAGCTTAGAGCAATGTATTGCCTTAATTTTTTGGTCTTTAATAGGCACACTGTCAGCTGCAGCATTAATTCTCACATGAAAAGGCTTGGATGCTCTAGCATTTGCAAACTGCTGTGAATCGTTTTGGTTAAGGATAGATGCTGCCGGGTTTTCTGGGGAACCTCTTAGTTTGAACATATACCGCAGTCCCAGTTCCTCTCGACGTAAGTCTAGAGGGAGCTCTTCTGTGTCGGTATATAAGCTTTCAACTGGAGATGTTTTGAATGCTCCAGAACATATTCTCAGACCAGCATGATGAACTACATCCAACTCCTTAAGCTTGCTTGCACTTGCTGAAGAGTAGACTTGGCAACCATACTCAAGCTTTGATTTACATAAAGAGTCATATAACCGTAAAAGTGACCTCTTATCAGCACCCCAATTAAAACCTGAAACTACTTTTAAAATGTTAAGGGACTTCTTCACCTTAATTTTCAAAGAGTCAATATGACTACCCCATGTTAGTTTCTTATCAAAAATCATTCCTAAAAACTTCACCTCCTCCTCATATGGTATTAGTGTGTCTTTCAACCTAATATTTGGGATGGTTTCCTTTCGGGTACACCTAGTAAAACGAACTGCCACAGTTTTACTAGGGGAGAATCGAAAGCCATTGTCATCAGCCCAATTGCTGATTGCATTAACTGACTTTTGCAGAAAATTACAAGCTGCAACAGCATCATAACTAGTGACATAAATAGCAAGGTCATCTACAAACAAAGATGTCTTTACTGGAGGAGACACACATTCAACAATGCTATTTATAGCCACAGCAAATAAAGTGACACTCAACACACTGCCTTGTGGGACACCCTCCTCTAGCTCAAAAGCATTAGACAAGGTGTTTCCAATTCTTACTTTAATGAGTCTTTCACTTAGAAATGACCTGATGAAATTTAACATATTACCTCGTATTCCCATGTCATGAAGCTGCTTAATTATACCAAAACGCCAAGTAGTGTCATAAGCTTTTTCAAGGTCGAAGAAGACTCCTATAGTCTGACAGCGTTTTGAGAAACCTTGCTGAATTTGGGTTGATAATCTTATTAGTGGGTCCACAGTGGAACGATTTCTCCTGAATCCAAATTGGACAGATGATAACAAACCATTTTTTTCTAGATGCCACATCAATCTAGAATTCACCATTTTCTCAAACAATTTGCATACACAACTTGTAAGAGATATTGGCCGATAGCTTGTAGGAAGATGAGGATCTTTCAATGGTTTCTTTATGGGAACAATGATTGCAATCTTCCAAGAAGGGGGGAGAGTACCAGTTTCCCATATTTTGTTAAAAATTTTAAGAAGATAAGATTTAGCCGATTCTGGGAGATTTTTTCAGCATGCTGTAAAGAATGTTATCATTCCCAGGGGATGCTGATACAGATGATGACAGGGCATCCCTTAATTCCCTCAAAGTTAATTTGGAATTATAAGATTCACCATTTCCAGAATTTAAATTAAGGGAAATGGCTGAATTCCTAATATTCTGGAACCGAGTTGAATAGTTCCTGGAAACTCGATACTTTGGAGAAATGCTCACCCAGTTTTTCAGCAACTTCATTAGGCTTGGTGACAAGGTCTCCATTGATTTTCAAACAGGGTGTTGGTGTTGGGAACATACTTGCCACTTAGCTTTCTAATCTTTTTCCAGATCAATCTGGTTGGGGTCTTGGAATTTATGCCATTTATATAAAAAAGCCAGGATTCTCTTTTTACTTTTTTAAAATATTTTCGTTGTTTTGCCATAGCTCGTTGGTAAATAGATTTTGCTGTTGCAGACTGACTGGATTTATAACGCCTGTAACATTTCCTGGTAATTTTCCTCAAATTACCACAGGTTTTATCCCACCAAGGGACAGCAGGTCTGTGTGGTTTCCCCTTTGGTTTTAGGTATTGAATTTTCAGCACTATTCAATATTTCGGAGGCAAAGTACTCATAAGCCTTTATATGGCATTTGAAGGATTCAAATTCCTGGGATAGGTTAATGCCTTCTTGAAATTTTACCCAATCTGCTTCCTTTTCCTTCCATTTGATAGGACAAATCGAGGGGGCATTTCTCACAAACTTAAGATGAATGGGAAAGTGATCACTGTCATGTAGATACTCATCTACAGACCAATTAAAATCAAGATAGAGAGAAGAAGAGCAAATACTTAAGTCTATAACAGATGAACCACCTGTGTAGAGATTATGGTATGTCATAGTACCATCATTAAAAAGTGTAAGATCATTATTATTAACAATGTCATCAATGATCCTACCCTCTGTGTCTAAAAAATCTCCACCCCAAAGTGGATTATGAGAATTAAAATCACCAAGTAGTAAAAAAGGAGGAGGTAGTTGATTGATTAATCCTTGAATGTCCCCAAGAGTGAACCTACATCTTGGGGGAAGGTAAAGAGAGCAGATTGTGATTTCACGGTCAAAAGTAGCCCGGATAGCAATTGCTTGAAGCTGGGTGTTCAGGGGAACCATAAAATGTTGCAATGCTTTAGTAATAATTATTGCAACACCTCCATGGGCGCGATCCCCATCAGTGGGGTTCATTTTGTAGATTTCATAATTTACACCTGGATTGTATACTGAATCCCCCAATTTAGTTTCTTGAAGACATACAACCCCTGGGTTATGCTCACTCAGTAATACCTTTAATATTTCTGAACGAGTCCTTAGTCCTTTACAGTTCCATTGTAAAATGTCCAGATTGAATTTTAGTGCTAGGATCTACCAAGGGAAATTCTATATTGATCTATACTAGTTTTTTTGTTTATTTTCCTTATGGACTTTATAAGAGTTTCTTTAGATAGTCTTGAGATATGTGGCTTATGATTATGTTTTTTATTAGTTTTTTGATATGGAGGAGAGTGGACTTCCACTACTATTTTCTTTTTATCAAGGAACTTGATTCCTTGGTTGTTTCAGGGGCAGGAGCATCTTCATTTTTGTTATATTTTTTATGGAGTTTGGATATCTCCACCTTTTGAGCAGGTGGAGGAGAGGATGAAGGAGTTCTCTCTCTCTTTGGCCTTCTAGTTTTTTCTTGTTCCATTACATCATGGGTTTCTTGCTGAAGAGATGGAATAGACACAGGGAGGATTTCATCATCTGGAGAGGAGTCTATAACAGCAGGCACATCTTTCTTGGATAGGGGTGCTTCAACCCTAGCCGGCCTGTCATCTAGATCAGATGACTGGGTTTCAATAGTTCCTAGGTTTTACTGCAGGTAGAGGTGCTTTAGTTTTCATGGGGGCTACAGAATTTAGAGCCATAGCATAGGTCTTTGTCTGACCAATTAACTTCCTGGCGTAACTAATACTTATATGTTCAGCATTAGCTTTACATATAGCTGCCTCTTCATGTTTATATTGGCTGCACTTTTTATTGAATGGGGTATGATTCTCTTCACAGTTAATACATTTTGGATGTTTCGAACAAGGACCATGTTCAGGAGCCGAGCAATTATTACAAACTTTATCGTTTTTACAGAATCTGGATGGATGGCCATATTGAAAACAGTTGTAGCACTGCAGAGGTTTGGATAAAAATGGTTTGACTTTGACCCTTTCGTTTCCAAAATTGATGTAAGATGGTACATCAGAGTCCTCAAATGTTAAAATAACCATATTTGCCTTTGGAACCTTTTTATCTTCCATACAGAAGTTGGACTGATTTCTAATATTTCTCTTTCTGTCAGTTCACAAAGGTCTCTATCAAATACCACTCCTTTACCATAACTAAAATTCATGTGTGGTCTAATTTCTTTTATCATATCATCTTTCTCGAAATTCTTCATTGTCAGCATGTATGACTGTGTCTTTTATTTAGCATGAAGTAGGACACTGCCTTTGCCAAACCTTGAGATGTTCCCCATGTCAATACAGCCAACCTTTTTTGGGTATATTTGCCAAATTTGTAGTAATTATAATTTTCCTCCCTAGCAGTTACTACCAACCACATTGGAGGTTTTGGTGTTCTTTCAAAAGTGTTGTCGTCATTCAAATTTGGCTGAGCCACTTGTACCCATTGTGATGGTCTGTAAATATCCATATTTTTAGGGGCCCTGTCAGTCAGTGCTCCCTTGACAATCTTTTTACAAATTGTTATGTTATTGATACTGCTGCTGGCTTTGTTGAGTGCAGCTTCATGTTTTTCAAAAGTCAGCCATGCCTCCCATTTTTTCTCACTTTCATCGTAGTTTCATCCTCAATTCTTCTATTTTGCCATAACTACCAAACGAAGCAGAGAGCGTCTCATAGTCACATTCCAAGGGAATGTGCTTTACATGCAACACCCTCAAACTATCCACTGTGTTCCCACAATGGTTTCTTTTCAATTTGTGATGACTACCCTGAGAGGTAGTACCACCACTGGAGCATTCCATATCCACGGTCAAGTTCATGTCACGGGTCGTCATCAGTGCCAAATCATCATCAAAAGGACCAGGGGTACTAGAATCCTTGTGGTTACTAGTCATAAAAGCTTTATTTTAAAAAAAAGAGAAAAATTAAACCTGAAAATATTAAAAAAATATCATCAGCCTTTCATAAAGTTTATTCTTCCACCAATGGCACAAGTGAGAGCCGACTCCCAAATGTCCGCGTCCCTACCCTACCCCACTGGGGATGGCACAACATGGTTAGAGTGGCGCAAGTGTAAGCCAAACCCGCTTGCTAGGACTGAGAATATTACAAGAATACAATCATCCCCACCCTAACCATGTTATGGGCAAACCGGAAAGAATGCCGAGAGTCCTATCCCCAGGACTAGACCCCCCTGGAATCCGTGGTCCAGCCCTGAAGAATAGTTCCGCCCTTGAGTTATCAATCTGATATCTCTCAGGTCCGAACATTATTGGGTAGTTGATGATCCTACCACAGCTCCCACTATTTAGCTTCAGATATAAACCCAATCCCAGCTATGATATCTTTTCCCATTCGTCAGGTCCAATAAATTTTACTGAAGGTGGAAAATTCCACAATATTACTCCAAATGAAAATATACAAAAAAATATGAGACTCTTGGACGCAAACCCGGGAACTAATTCCTGGGGTCAAGAGCCCCCTCACCACGTCAAGGTGGTCCCATATCGAGGGGGTAAATGTCCATGAATGTTGTTCTTTTGTAAAGTTTTTAATATAGGATACCTCCATGCAATATCTAAAGACAGCTACAGTTATTTATTTTTGCTCAAATCCTCTACGTATATGGTCTTCGAGGTTAGAGAGAGAATCTAGCATAGACCTGTTACACTGTGACCTGAATTGAGTGGAAGTCAAAATTTTATTTTCACAAATGTGCCATGTTAATCGAGCATTTACCATTTTTCCTTGAAATTTACATTAGCAACTTGTTTGAGAAATTGGTCTGTGAGTTAGTTTATTTACCTTACTTGGAGCTTTTCCATGTATGGGGATAGGAATTATTATTGCTTTACACCATTCATCAGGAAATATATTTCTAAGCCATAAATGATTATAAAATTTTAATAAGTATGGCAAAACATCTCAAACAAATACTGTCACCTCCAGGAGCAGATTCATTGCAGTTTGTGAGCGCATATCCCAACTCTTCTATATTAAATTTTCTATTATAATATGTCTTCTATAGTTTCGAAATTTATTGTTATTAGTTCTATATTATTTTTCTTTGTGAGGAAGTGGTCATCTAAATTTCTATCGCTACTTACATTTGCTAAGTTTTCTCCTATTATATTACTTATTTCTTTTGGATCAAGTACTCTTTTTCCATTTTTTAATATGGCATATCTAGGTGGTTTCATATGGGTACCATTTATTTTCCTAAATTTTTTCATATCTTTTGTATTGGAGTATTATTAGAGAGAACTGCGACGTATTTCCTACATGAAATTATTCTTCCTTAAATTATTTCCTTTTAAAATTTTACAGATATTTTGTTGTATAGAGGCTTTAATGCATCAATTTCTAGCAATAATATAGTCATTTTTTTGTGAAGTTCCTTCTAATATTGGTAATGTTTTTTCATTTATTTTACTGAACCCTATTCAAATTATCTAATTGCATCCCTATTATGAGTTTTATATTTATTCATTCAGTTAGCTCATCAGACCACCATAGACCTTTGTGCTCTGTTGGATGGGGCTTTGAGATTAGATTATAAAATTTTTTGCACATAGCCAAGCGCTGGAGCCGAGGGGCCATTCAGCGCAGATATATCTTAAGAACAAAAAAAGTCACTGTCGCACAAACAAACACACACACAACCGATCTAACATACAAATCATTCATTCATAAAAACCAAACAAGAAACCTAAAACAATTAAGAGAAAATTACAATTCATAAAAAAGACCAATATTTTTTTAAAATGTCATAATTTGCTCTGCCTGAGCACCTTCACCTAAAATATCGCCAAGAGTCTTATTTGCCAGCAAACAAGCTCTACGTCTGTTTTCAAAATGAGGGCACTCCACCAAAATATGCACCTCAGTCAAATCCACATGACAGGTGGAACAGCAAGGAACCTGCCTATCCGCTCCACTCATCACTAGATACCCGTGAGTATATTTAGTGTGGCCAACACGCAATCTAGCTAAAACTATCTCAGACCTTCCATCCATCCAGCTATAAGGCCAAGGATGAACAGAAGGCCTAATCGACTTTAATTTAAGATTATTATCTAAAGTAGACCAGTGGGCCTGCCACTGGTCTCTACAATAAAATCGAATGGTACTTTTAAAATCGGAAACAGGGACGCCCATGTTGGAAATGTGCCTAAGCCTAGTTGCAGCCTTAGCAGCAGTGTCGGCTCGCTCATTCCCAACAAATCCAACATGGGACGGAGCCCAACAAAACCTAACAGAAAATCCTCTTCTATTAATTAAAATATAAAACCAATCTTTTACTTCTTGCACTAAAGGGTGGCAAGAGACTTGGCTTTTGAGAGAAGATAAAACACTCAAAGAGTCGGTAAAAATGGTAAAAATCTTGTTAGTACAAGAACTATAAAAAATATATTTAAGAGCAGTCAAAACTGCCAGAAGTTCAGCTATAAAAACAGAGGAATTAGATGGAAGCTTCTTTATAATGATATTATCATTAGTCACTACAGAGCAACCAACACCATCAGAACCCTTCGAGCCATCAGTATATATATGATGAGAATCACCATGTTCAAAAGCATGATCCAAGAAACTTGCCCTCAACTGATCACCAGAACTGTTGCTCCTGCTGTCCCTAATTGGGCAGATCTCAAGGCATGGTCTATTCCAAGGAGGAAACTTTGAGGGCGGAATTTCAGCAACTGCAGGAGGTGGTAATCCCACCTTCCTGGCAGAGCTGGCTAGTCGAACTTCAAGTGGCTTTGGCAGTCTAGGTCTATTTGGGGCTCTATCAGTTGGTTCTCTAACATTCTTATAGTTGGGGTTCGCTTGAGGTAAGTACTTTTGATATGACTCTCAAGTCTAATTCCTCCCTACGGATAAATAGTGGGGGAAAACCTGACTCAACATATAGGCTTTCTACTGGTGTAGTTCTATAGGCTCCCGTACAAATGGACAACATCTAATTTCTGCAGTGTGTCTTGCACGCACAACCATAAACTTGACAACCATAATCAATTTTGCTTAGGCATAAAACCTGGTACATCCTCAAAAGGATGATTCGATCTGGCCCCCAATTAAAATTAGACACAACCTTAAGAATATTAAGACGAAGCTTCACGTTACATACAATTTCATTAACATGTTGAGTAAAAGTTAATATTTTATCAAATGTAACACCTAGATACTTAATGCTATCTTCATAAGGTAAAATCGAATAATTTAAAAACAGCGTAGGGATCTCTTCCACTCTTCTTAATCGACAAAATCACATAGCTTTGGTTTTTTTCTGGTGAAAATTTGAACCCTTTAGCACTGGCCCATGATGTTGAAGCACTAATAGCAGTCTGAATCAGTTGACAAGCTTCGACAGCTGTAGACTTGCTACAGATAATTGCATAATCATCAGCAAAGGCCAGACCATGCACCCGACAGGAACTTGTTCTAGTAGGCTGTTGACAGCTACATTAAAAGAGTGTTGGACTAAGGACGCTTCCCTGAGGTAACCCTTCTTCTTGAGGGTAAGCAGAAGAAATGTAAGAACCCACTCTTACTTTCAGGTAACGTTCTGACAAAAAATCTTTAAGACAATAGAACAAATTACCCACAACACCTCCCATCTACAAGTTGCAAAAGAATACCCCCTCGCCAGGTAGTGTTGTAGACTTTTTCTAGGTCAAAGAACACTGCAACAGTCTGGTTTTGCACAGCAAAAGCACTCTGTATCTCCCGAGTAAGGAACATCAAAGTGTCAGATGTACTTCTATTTTTCCTAAAGCCAAACTGCTGATTAGATAAAAGATTCTTTGAATCCAAATACCACACAAGTCGAGCATTGACCATCCTCTCATAAATCTTGCTAACACAACTAGTTAGAGCAATTGGCCTATAATTCTTAGGAAGGAAGGAATCTTGAAAAGGTTTTAAAACATGTACAATAATCGATATCTTCCAAGACTCTGGTGAAGTTCCTGAAAGCCAAAAACTGTTGAAAATGTCTAAGAGAAATTGTTTTGTAACTTCTAGGCAGATTAAAAATCATTGAGTACAGTATATTATCTTCCCCAGGAGATGTTGGGGAAGATAACGAGATTGCATGATCCAAATCTTTCATGGTGAAAGGAAGATTATAAGACTCTAAATTTAAACTAACAGCAGGAACAACCGTGGTACCGTCCCTAATATTCCTGAATGCAGGAGAGTAATGTAGGGCACTAGATATATTGGAGAAATGTCTACCAAAGGTTTCTGCAACTTCTGAGGAAGACATCAATTTTCAATATAGGCAAGGGAGGTGGAGAAAATTTCCCTTGCAGCTTTCGGATTCTGTTCCAGACTAATGACATAGGGAAATCATATTTTAATTCACTTATATATCTGATAAACGATTCCCTCTTTGCTTGCTTACATGTTTTCTTTTGCTTAGCAAGAGCTCTTTTATAGATAATTTTATTGACCAAGCAAGGAAATCTACGATATCTCTTGTAGCAAGTTCTTGTTATCTTTCGGCTCAAGGCGCATGCATCACTCCACCAAGGTACTAGAGGACGCCGAGGTTTACCAGAAGTTCGAGGAATAGACAGTATGGCACCACACAGCAATATACTGAATAAATACTCATAAGCAGATGTTGGGCTCTGAAAATCTTTTATCTCCTTGATCAAACTCAGTAGATTTTTTTTAATAATCCCCAGTCAGCCTCCCCTACCTTCCATTTTGGTAAACATGGAGATAAAATATTTTTCATAAACTTTAAGTGAATGGGCCAATGATCACTGCCATGATCATTCTGGTCTACTACTCACTGGTAATCTAACCTCAAAGACGAAGAGCAGATAGTGAGGTCAATGGCTGAATCAGTATTATGAAAAACATCATGTCTTGTAGGGGAACCATCATTCATTAAAGTGATGTCATTTAAGTCAAGCAGCTGTTCTATTATTAAACCCCACCGGTCGCAGTTTGGCTCTCCCCAGAGGGTGTGCTTGGCATTAAAATCCCCCATCAGAATGAAGGGTTTAGGAAGCTGGTCTATCAACGTCTGTAGATCGGTTAATTCTAGCTGACGGGGATTACCCTGTGCATCCTGCAATCTATTTTCCAATGATGGATCAAGGTAGAGAGAACAAATTGTGATCCATTTATAATTGAAAATTTGAACTGCACAAGCCTGCAACACAGTGTTCAATTGAACAACTTTGTGATTAACAGACTTACGGACTATGATGCCTGTGCCTCCCTGAGCACGTACACCTATCAGGTGTGGAGACCTATGAAATGAATAATTAAAACCCACGTTGGGAGTGTGCTCTCCCAACTTTGTCTCTTGTAGACACATCGCAAATAGATTATGTCCTTAAACAGAACACGCACTTGCTCTCTATTTGGTATAAAGCCACGGATGTTCCATTGCATGAGAGCCATTATTTAGAGGATGGGATCTTAAAATTTTCTTATCAGTTTTACCAGAACTACTTGATCTAGATCTAGGAGTTATAGATCTTTTAGATGATGGGCCTTCACTTGCCCTTCCAGTTTTGCTTTTATTTTTCCTATGATGGCCGAGAGACCGAGAATGCGGCGAAGAGGGAGAAAGGGCCCTCTTCTGACGAATAAAGAGGGCCTCCATCTCCTCACCGTCATCTCCACGGTGCACTGTAATGACAGGATCAGGTGAGGGCTCAATGTCAGGCAATGTCCCTGTCAGAGAGAAGTCGTCAACATATTGAGATCTGGCTTGAACCCTTGAACTAACAGGGTCCCTTGGCTTGACCAGAGGCTTTTGCAACATAAGGAGCCCCTCCAAAGGGGGCATGAGAAGCCCCACTAGGGGGGCCGTGGAGAGCCCCATCAGGGGGGCCCGTGAGAAACCCCACCAGGGGGGGCACGGGGAGCCCCGGCATGGGGAGCCCCACCAGAGGGGGCGTGGGAAACCCCATTAGGGGGTCCCCAGGGAGCACCACCTGAAGGGGCACAAGAAGTAGCAATATCGGACTGTTGTGCCTTCAAGGCATCTGAATAAGTTTTCCTTCCCAATAGCTTCTTGGCCTGTCCCACACTGATGTGTTCAGCAATAGATTTAAGTAATGCCTCCTGTTCTTTTTTGAATGCACTGCATTTCTTATCTCGGGCTCGATGTTCACCCTTACAGTTCACACAAATTACCGGTCCAGAACATTCCTCGTGCTCAGGCTTGCCACACGATTCACAAAGTTTATTCCTGGTGCAAACATTAGAGGAGTGTCCAAAGCCAAAACATTTAAAGCACTGGAGCACTCTCGGTCTATAAGGACGAACTTTCATAATTTCATTGTCAAGAACAATTTCAGATGGCAAAAAAGGACTTACAAATGTTTAAAAAATCATAGACGAGCGGGGCACCTTCAAAACCTTCCAAACCACATCTGGACACATCATAATTTCCTCTTCATCCATTTCATGTAAATCTTCATTGAAGATGACACCCTTTGCATAACTAAAATTATAGTGAGGTTTTACCTCTTTTATCATACCCTTGGGATCAAGCTTTAAATTTAGGAGCATTACTGATTGAACATTGGTCTTGGCATGAACTTCTGGACTCCCAACATTGCCGATCTTCTGGCTTACCAACCTTTTCACCTTGAAGAGATTGCCTCTCTTACCATGTAATGTAACAATCAACCACTTAGCTGGGTCTGGTGATCTGGAGGTTTTACTTATTTTACTGGAATTTTTAGTTTCAGTTGGTGGTTTATATATCTCAAGATACCTAGGGACCTCTTCTGCCTCTACAAGTCCAACACTCATAGAATCTGGCCTAAACTCTCTGTAGGCTCTGAGCTTCCGATTCGTTGTTGAAAAATATCCAAAATTCAAAACAACCATAATTTTTGGCAAGTCTATTCCGTAATTCTTTTACGTTCCCAAATTTACAAAATTCATTAATAGGGTTTCATAATTCCAGTCTAAAGGGACTGGTTTTACATACAAAATGTTTGTAAAAAGGAGGTCCTTTGAAAAAGGCTCCAAAGTTACAATGGAGGAATTACCAGGTTTTTCCTTGTCCTTATCCTTGCCTAAGTCATCAACCGAAGATCTAATTAATGTCGCCATAAGACGAAGAATTTATGATTCGTCCAGGTAGCCCCCCACCCACCATGGAGCCACATTTAGAGGACAGTGTTATCCCATACAGGGCTGCCCTAGTAACACCCAGAATACACCCCACCCTCAGTGCTTAAGGCGTCATGATGTCCGTCGAGATCAGACCCAGCACTAAGAGCAGGGTTTGACATCTAAACTTTCCCCTCGCTCGACCATGTTAGGTACTCGAGTTCTACGGGTGAGGTGGCATGCCAACCATCCTCACCCTCCATCAAATCCAATGAACAATCCAAATCACGTCCCAAAAACCAATCCCCCTTATAGGGGGAGGAGGCAGAAGGATGAAAAGTTTTAGGAAAAGGAAAAGGGCTGACTTATTTAGTTGGATCAACAGCTGGACAACAAGGCCCAGCGAGAAAGTAGTTCCCACCAGGCATCAGGGCCCAGCTGCTGAACCCTAAGCCCCCATCCTCAGCAAGGCTTCAGCATCTGGGGGGATGGGGCTTTGAGGTTCGTATTGCTTTATCAGCAGCATTTTGTATGAACTAGAAACTTATTAGTTTCATTATTGTCTTTTAGATATTCAAATGGTGGTAAACTGCATTTCATATCGCTCCCAACCTGCTTTATAAAGTGAGGAACATGTTTTGCTGGATTATTTTGTAATAAATAAATTAATATTGGGAAATGATCACTGGTGTATAATTCATCAATTGTTAACATAGAGTTAAGTCTACTCTTATCACTTGTGTATAATTCATCAATTGTTAACACATCAGAGTTTAAGTCTACTGTTGAAAATGTTCCATGTGTTTTTGAAAATAAGTGCTAATTTCGTCATAATTTACAAGCACAGGCTGTTTAAATCCATAAATTCTTCTAATTTACTTCCGTTCTATTTCTGAGTTTGAACATACAGTTCCATATTGGGTTGTGAACATTAAAATCACCTAATATTAATGTAGGTTCTTTGGCATTAAGAAATTCTTCAATATCGTAATTTTTATTTGATTGGTTTGGCATTGTTACGAAATTCTTCAGGTTAATCAATACCGTAATTTTTATTTGGTTGGTTATAAATTATTACAGAATTACAGAATTATTTAAAAAAAATAATAAAATACAGGTAATTATAAAATAAATATAAAAAAGGAATATAAAAAGAAATGCAATTATTATAAAAAAAAAAAACACACACACACACACACACACATATATACTATATATATATATATATATATATATATATATATATTATATATATATGAATAATTATCACATCGAACCGTGATCCATTTATATATCAATTCAAGCTACAAATGTCCTTTAATATCTAAATTCACTTTACCTTCGGTACATATATGAAAATATATCATTTGGGAGGTAAAGTGAATTTAGATATTAAAGGACATTTGTAGCGTTGAATTGATATATATATATATATATATATATATATATATATATATATATATATATATATATATATATATATACAACTATTTCAATAAGAATAAAAGTATATGAACTATTTTAATAAGAATAAAAGCAAGGTACACACAAGTGTTATAGTTTATCTAAAATACCAGTGTTTAAAAAGAAATCCAAGTAAGCCAGTCTTGTTAAAAATCCCATTTGCTCCTAAAATTTTTGACAACTTAAAACATTATTCTCCTTCCCAAAGTATAGATATTGATTATGTTGTTCCACCAAACTGGGGCACTCAACAAACAAGTGCATAACAGTCAGTGGAACTAGGTAATGTTCACAGTATGGTTCGTGATCACGAATCATCGAGTAGAAATATGCCAGCTTAGTATTTCCAATACGCAAGCGGCACAGAGCCGTTTCAAACCTTCTTCTGGGCATAAAATTGTACAGCCAAGGATTGATTTGATTGCATGTGCAATTGTTCTTATTTTTGTTACATTAGTAGGTTAAATTAAGACCAAAATATTTTGCCAAAAGTACTTTATGCTTCTCTCTAATTGGAGGATATAAATCTCTGTACGGCAGCTTAAATGATCTAGGCTCAATCCGAAAAACAGCCATCAGTGCGTTCATTCCCAGATATTCCAATGTGTGCTGGAACCCAACAAAATTCAATATAAAAACCATTCTAGAATACTTAAAACTACTGGATGTTTGGAATAAAAATCTTTCAGTGACTCTAGAGCGCTTCTAGAGTCACAGTACACAAAAAATTCTTATCACTACTTTTTAACATTTCTTTGCATTATTTAAAATTCCATATAATTCTGCAGTAAATGCAGATACATTACTTGAGAGCCTTCCCACTAATCTCAAAGGACGGAAAACTATGCCAAAACCAGCACCTGCACTGATTTTGGATCTAACGGTAAAAACTGGAGTAAAAATTATCATGATGTGACATATGATCTAAAAAGGTACAACGTATTATTTTATCAGAGACATTATTTTTTGGTTGATTAAAGTAGTTACAAATCTCTACTGCTGAGAATTTCCAAGGGGAAGAGACAGATGTCTTGACCGGTAGTACACATTTGTCTGGAATGTTCAAGTCTTGGAGGGTTGATTTCAGTCTGAAGGCAAATGGACGTGGCATCTTTGGATAACTTCCATAAAAGCTATCAAATCTTCCATTTCTTAACAACCGACATACTAGGGATCCAGGAAGTCTTTGGAATCTGAACCAGCTTCGAACCAGTAAAGCCTGGTAATGTAAGGCTAGGGGCATTTCCCCAGCATCTACTAACATACTCTCTGTAAGGGAAATCTTTAGCCGACTTGGGGTAGCTGAGGTGTAAACTTCACATCCATATGTTAATTTTGATAAAACCAAGGCTTTATACAATCTTAATAACTGGAGTCCTATCTACTCCCCAAGATGTACTTGACAAAACTTTCAAGATATCCAAAGATTTTCTGCACTTAGCCCTGAGATTTAGGATATGGGGAAGCCACGTCAACCGAGCATCAAAAATCATTCCTAAAAACCTTGTTTCGTTAACACAAGATATTCTCTGGCAATTTACATATAAATCTGGGTATGCATGTATCCCTCTAATTCTACAGAAATGCATGGTTACAGTCTTTGATGAGGAAAATCTGAAAGCATGCACTTCAGCCCATTTCACTATCTTATTTATTATTACTTGTAGATGACGTTCAGCTACTGGACATACGCGCAGCTGCAAAAGATAAAGAAAAGTCATCTACAATAGTGTGCGCATAAAACATCAGCCAGGTATTTGCTTTTACTATGGTCATTAATTGCTAGAGCAAAAAGTGTTACACTTAACACACTGCCCCGAGTAACACCTTGTTTACATACTTCAGAAAGAACTGCTCCTACTTGTACTTGAGAATAACGATTTTTTAAGAATAGCTTCATAAAAATAGCCAATTCTCCTCTTAAACAAACCTTCATGGACTACTTTCAAAATTCCATACCGCCACGTAGTATCATAAACTTTTTCCAAGTCAAAGAAAACCGTGATACAGTGGCGCTTAGAGGCTAAGGCTTCTCATATTGCAGACTCCATTCTAACTAAGATATCAACAGTGGATCACATACTGCAGAAACCACATTGGGTCGAAGAGAAAAAGTTTCCAACTCTAAACGAGCATCAACATTTTCTCCATCAGCTTACAATAACAAGATGTTAGGGCAATTGGACGATAATTTCCTAAGAAAGAACTATCCTTTCCAGGCTTGACGAATGGAAGGTTTCTTGCTAGTTCCCAACATATAGGGGCAGCAATGCTCTTTATAAATTCTGTTTATTATACTGAGGATAAATCTTTTAGTATTCCGAGCAGCATGCTTGATCATAGAATATGAAATTTCATCAGGACTAGGAGCAGATTCTTTACACTTTGAGAGAGCCATTCAAATATACAAGGAAAAAAGTCTCTATATGGTAAAGCAATTGGCCGTGGTATCATATTGGTTGCTGCTGATTTAGCTAGTTGGTCTGCCTTTTCATTTCCATATATATTTACCTTAAAAATATATCATCAGCCTTTCATGGAGTTTATTCTTCCACTAATGCCACAAGTGAGAACTGACTCCCATATGTTCGTCATAGGAGATGGCACAACATGATTAGAGTGCCCCAAGTGTAAGCCAAACCCGCTTGATATGACTGAGAGTATACAAGAATATTAATCATCCTCACATAATCACATTATGGGCAAAGCGGACAGAATGCCGAGAGTCCTATCCGCAAAACTAGACCCCCCTGGAATCTGTGGTCTAGTCCTGCAAAATAGTTCCGCGTGATATCTCTCAGGTCCTAACATTATTGGGCAGTTGATGGTCCTGCCACAGTTCCCGCTATTTAGCTCCAGATATAAACCCAATCCCAGCTATGATATCTTTTCTGTTTAACAGGTCCAATAAATTTCTGCAATAGTGGAAAATCAATAAAAATTAACTACCATATATATTAACCATCTATCACTCATATATTCTATAATTAATATATATAACATTATAGAGATAATATATATTATATATATTTATATATATCTATATATATATATATATATATATTATATATTATATATATTATATATATATATATAGTATAATGTAGTGACTCTTGGGTTTGGACCAGGGAACAAATTCCTAGGATTCGAGAGAGAGAGAGAGAGAGAGGAGAGAGAGAGAGAGAGAGAGAGAGAGAGAGAGAGAGATTAAAGGGTTAGATTCTCTGACAATCAAATAACTTGGTGTCAACATAACGCTCTAGTTTATTCCTGATTCTCCTTCCGTGTTAAAAGTGACGTGGCTCTCTATCCCTCTCCTCTTGATAGCAGTGTCCCTCAGGAGTCCCCTTATTCATTGCCATCCCTTTTTCTCCTCTCTAACCTGCACCCTCCTCCAGACCCTTTTTCATCCCACCGTCTCATTTGCAGATGATTTTGCTCTCCATAATTTGTTCCTTTTCATTCCCCATTTCCTATGAAAGTCGTTCTCGGTGGCATTTAATCTCGTTGGGATCTATTAACATAGATCTGGAATGTGACTCTTGACTGCATTCGATGAAGGAAATCCTTCCTGTCTTTTCAGTGCTGCTTCAGATTTGGGAATTTTGGAATTAGCATCGAGGGCTCGCAAGCGAAAGGCGACACATATAGGAAGGGTTTCTTGACTGGGCTGAGCCTGCTGTAGCTAATAGGGTGATATCCTTCTAACTGGCATTTCTTTTTTGTTTATGCAATTCAGGCTGAACTTTAATGGCGCCTATACTTCTCTGATGTGATGATGTGCTGCTCAGTTCCAGTGGATACATTTCTTCTACCATAATTAACTGGAAACTTGATTCACACGCACTGCACGACTCAACTTTTAGTCCAAGGGCTCGGTGTGTCCATATACGACCTTTAGCAGCTAACGTTGCTTCTAAATACTCGGAATATACGAAATGTAATATCAATTTTGACAGTAAGACACTTTTCATAAAAGCATGAATTATTCCCGTTTTCCAATTAATATTTCTAACAGATAACGCCTCTAAGTAAAATAAGGTCTTTTATTGCCCATACCATAAACCTGGCACAAAGAGCCAGATATGACTGGTACCTTGGCCTTTCAGACTGATATTTCTTTATCCAAACTAAGTTTTGTGAGCAGAGTAAAACCAGAAACATATTAACAATATTACTCAATACATACAGGTAGAAATTCCTTTCTTGATCAACTTTCTTCCTATAAAAACATTTTTACAAAACTAAACATTAAACATTCCTCAGATAATGTATTAAGCAGCCTTTGTAAGGATATGGCCTTTTATTCTATGTATATAAAAGCAGTTTAACCAGAAAACTGAGCTGACTTTCAGCTCTCACAGGGCTGGCCCTGAAGATTAGAATAAAATGCCAGGTCTTGACTTGAGGACAAGAACTGGGACCAAATAGGTAATTCAGTATGGTGTTGATTGATTGATTGATTATGGAATTTAGGGCATAGCCCAAGCGCTGGGACCTGCAAAGGTCATTCAGCGCTGCAGTATTATATGATTAAATGAAATGAATTGGATGAATGAACACATGAATCAATTAAAACCTCTCACACAAATGACCAACTAAAACTGCAATTAAAAACACCGAACGACACACAACAACCAGGACCAAGACGATCTCACATCACATATCAACTAAACCAAAACCATTCACTCTCACTCAAAACCACTCACACTGCAACCAAAGAATCCCACAGCAAAGTCACACAAACACACACAAAACCAAATACATAAATAAGAAGAAGAAAAAAACTGACATGCATACATCCATTCAACACCATTTAACCTTTATTAAAAACAGCAAATAAAATTTTTAATAACAATCAGGTACTAAAAATGATGACTATGAACGAAAAATAAAAAATAAAATCAATATAAAATAAAAAAAAATCAACACAAAATAAAATCAATGAGATAAAATTTGCCATCAATTAAACTTCATAAAAAATCTCAATACATTTTAAAAAACACATAGTGCAGAAATATCTGCTTTGTCATCTAGAACATCGGCAAGAAATTTTCCATGAAGGTGGAATCTCTGCCTCTGTTCTCTGTAATTTATTCAGTATGGTGTGAATAAATTAAAAATTATATCAAAACTGCACTAAGACTTATGCTTCCATCCTGGAACATGCACAATAAATACATTTACTCGTACTTTTATACATACACACTGAAAAGGTATGATTGATTGACTGATTATGAAATTTTGGTCTTGAGGACCAGGCGCCGGAACCCATCGGGATTATTCAGGGCCCTAAAGAAAGTGAAAGATTTAAATTAGTATGATAAATTTTTTACGTTCATTATATGAACGTAAAAAATGAAGAATGATGTAGATAAAACCCAATAAATAAGATATAAAGAAATTTGATACTAAGAATATACGGTTACAAAATAAAAATTTACTAAAATCTTTACGAAATATACTGAAGTCATATCTTATTAAAATATCCAGATTCTTTCAGATAACCCATAAAGTTATCCACCTCAACACCATAATTTTAAATTTCTAAAATAGTCTTCTCAGCTATTAAGTACTGTACCCTAAGGCGATTAAATCTAGGACAGTGCACCAGCAAGTACTCCATGTTATTATTATTATTAAAGAAAGGAGCTTTACCAGCCCAATGAGTCAAACTTGACTCTCACAGGGCTGGCCCGAAAAAAATCGGGATATAAAGAATGATAAAATTTATCGAATTTAATTGATACAAAAATTATATATTTATATATACATATATCCATACATATATATATATATATATATATATATATATATATATATACACATATATATATATATATGTATATGCGTATATATAAATATATAATTTTTTTATCAATTAAATTCGATAAATTTTATATAAGATATATATATATATATATATATCTTATATATATATAAATATATATGTATATATATATATATATATATATAATATATATATATAAACACACACACACACACACACACACACATATATATATATATATATATATATATACACATACATACATGCATACATGCACACACACACACACACACATATATATATATATATATATATATATATATATATATTCTTCAAATATACTAAATCTAAGTGAAAAAATGAATGAATGAATAAATATATATGAATCTAATCGATAAAAAGAATTAACTATATATTAAATCTACGTTATTTAAAAAGAATCAGTAATAAAATAAAAATCTTTGGTAGAAACTTAAA
>NC_061089.1:6330727-6383227 GCF_015104395.2 Macrobrachium nipponense
CTTTGGTAGAAACTTAAATTCTATCAATTAAACGTGTATTCCTTGAAAAAGTTAAAATTCTAAAAACAGAAAAACTACTTGATTCAGTTAAAATGTCAAAAAACGTTTTCTCTCGCTTAAAAACCCGACAAACCGAAAATATATGTTTAATAGATAAAAAAGTATCACACTCTGCACATGGGAACGGTGCCGTAAGGTGTATACATTAAAAACCCATTGGTCAATCTCGTATGGCCAATTCTTAATCTAGTCAATATTACCTCAGTTTTTTGTCGTATTGATTAGATGACTCCAATGGAGAAACAGTTGACTTTAATTGTCTTAATTTATTATTTTGAGATACGTTGCTCCACAATCTTTGCCACTTTTTCATTGTAAATATTTTTAATAATGTTATGTAATCTCTAACGGGGAGATTAATATCCCGTAAAGGCAGGTTGACGGCTGTTTTAGCAGCAGTACCCGCTCTTTCATTTCCAGCAACTCCTACATGAGCCGGGACCCAACATAATTCGATATCTACCCCTTCAAGATAAAAATTGTTTAAAAGTTCTTTAATCTTTAATACCAACAGATTCTTATGTGAATAGCTTTTGAGGGCTTCTATGGCACTTCGTGAATCTGAGTAGACGATAAATCTTAAATTTAGTCTTTCTTCATGTGCTTTAACCATGTTGATGTCTAGTAAAATGGCATATAGCTCGGAGGTGAATACTGACGACTCGTTTGGCAATGATAACTGGCTCGTTTCGTTCAAAGACACTGCAGCGCTTCCTACACCCACTGAAGATTTAGAGCCATCAGTGTATATGGCGTAGTGAGGACCTTTCCTTTGAATATGCTCTATGGCAATTTGTTGATGGTGACTCGGGGTATAGCTAAATTTCTTTTATAAATGGAAAAGATGAGAGCATATTTTTTTTTTTTTTCATGATCCAAAGTAGAAAAAAAAAAAAAAAGGAGAGATGGTTGAATGATGTTCATTTTGATATTTGTTGACTGCAACAGTCTACTTGCTCTAATCGGGAATGGTGGCTCATGATTATTTATAAATATATCACTCTGAAAAAAGAGCTTTTTTGTAGGAGAACTTGTAGACAGAATATTCAATGCACTCCGCATTGTTACAAAATCCCGATGCAACGACAAAGGGGGTTCTCCAATTTCACATAAAACCGAGAGATTTGTGGATGATCTAAACGCTCCACTACAAATTCTCAGGCCTCGAGTATGTATTGGATCTAAAGACTTCAAAGTTGCTTCAGATCCTGATCCATATATTGGTCTTCCATAATCTATTCTTGATAAGACTAATGCCTTATATATTATCAATAATGTTGATCTCCTTGCACTACACATTGTGTGACATAATTTCATCATTAAGTTAAGAGCACAATTACATTTAGATTTGATGTAAGATACATGCGCTTTCCAATTCAAATGAGTATCAAAAACCAGTCCCAAAAATTTTACCTTATCCTGGGAATGGATTTGTACATTACCCAAAGTAACATTTATATCTTGATTCTGTTTCCATCTACTATTCCTATAAAACATTATTGCTTGAGTTTTTTCTCCCGAAAGTCTGAAACCAACAGACGCAGTCCAAGCTTGTATTTTTCGAGTAACATTATCTAGAATTCTTTGCAAATGACGAAGATTGTTGGAGGAGTAGCAAATTGCAAAGTCGTCCACATAAAGACTACTTTGCACTCCCTGTGGCATTTGATCAACTATATCGTTAATTGCCAACGCAAAAAGTGTTCCACTTAAAACACTGCACTGGGGTACACCACAGTCAAGGTTAAAAGATTCAGAGTAATTATTGTCAATACGTTATGATGCAAGGATTTTAGTATCGAGTACCTCCATGTTGTATCATATGTCTTCTGAATGTCAAAAAATAGGGCTACTGTGATCTGTTTTCGTTCAAAACCTCTACGTACATAATTTTCTAGGTGTGAAAGAGAGTCCAAGGTGGATCGCTCCGTTTGTGAGCCAAATTGAGAATTTGATAAAACATTATTACGACGAATACACAAATTCAATCTATAATTAACCATTTTTTCCAGTAATTTACAAACACAACTGGTTAGTGAAATTGGTCTGTAATTATCTGGATTACTAGGATCTTTTCCTGCCTTAGCTATTGGTATTACTATTGCATGCTTCCATGCCTTTGGAAATAGATGTTTGGTCCAAAGATGATTATAGAAATCCAATAGATATAGATAGGCCTTGGCTAAAGGGGCTAGATTTCCTATCATATCGAAATTTACATAATCTTTTCCAGGGGCTGTTGAGCTACAATTTGATAATGCAAATTCCAACTCTTCTTCAGTAAATCTTTTATTGTAGTAAATATCTTCTACAGTATCAAAATTCAATGGTATTGCTTCTTTTCTTCTTTTAATGGCTCGAAAGTGGGCATCTAAATTATCAGTACTGCTTATGTTTTCAACATTACGGCCAATAATATTAGAAATTGTCTGAGTATCATGTATTAATGAGCCATTATGCATTGATGCATGTCTTGCTGGTCTGCTGTAAGAACCGTTAATCTTCCTAAATTTCTGCCACACCTTCTGCATAGAAGTATTATCTGATATGCTTGACACGTATTTTTGCCATGAAATTATCTTGCCTTTAATTACTTCCTTCCTAAATTTAGCAGAAATCTTATTAAAATATGGTTTCAATACACTGATTTCTATGGCTATGTCAACCAATTTGTTTATTGTATTCCCTAACATTAGGGGACCTGTACTCAAATGTTTGAATCTTTTATTTAGGGTTTCTAATTTTCTTCCAATTGCATGGGACCGAATGTTTCAACTGTCGAGTGCCAGTCAGAGGCATCGATTTATCAGCCGCTTGTGTGATAGAATTCACAAAGTCGTCGTTTGTTTTATCATGATCCTGGGAATAATCAAAGGGAGGCACTTGCCTAGTGTGAAACTTGAAACTTATATCCCAGTCAGCTTTATTTGTATTATACCGTTGGATCGGAGAAGTTGGTGTATGTCCTAATATGGTAATCAAAATAGGAAAATGGCCAGTGTTAAACAGGTCATCTAGGACATTCCAATCAAAATTATCAACAATATTACTGGAACAGTGTTAAATCAATTGCTGAATAGGTGCCATGAGTTTTTGAGTAGTAAGTGCTACTCTCTGCCTCATTTAATATAGATAGGTTGTGATCATTCATAATCTGTTCGACCTTTGGACCATTTGTGTCAACATCAACACAATTGGTATCCCAGATGGGATTGTGGGAGTTAAAAGTCTCCTAATAATAGGAAATTCTCTTGCCTTTTGGGGAATACTTTAGGTAGGATTTTGCAAATTATAATTACAAGAGGGTTGATTGTACATATTATAAATATTAAAGGAGTTATTATCTAAATGTAATCTAACTCCCGATAATTGAAATTCCGAGGTTCTAAAGGACATAGCATCGTAAGTTACTCTGTTATGAATATAGATTGCAGTTCCTAATGTATTAGCAGAAGGAACTGAATGAGATGCTAAATTATAATTTCCTATTGATTGAACGGTATCATTTGTATGCTGTAAGCATATTGCAATAGGATTATAATATCTTAATAGTCTTTGAATTTCCCCTTGATGTAAACGGGTTTTAAGACCATTAACATTCCATTGGATTACGTATGAATTGTACATTAAGGTAGTGGAGATGGTATATCACTAGGTAGAGTATTGTTTCTGCTTATTTTGCCGGGAATGGGTTGCTGTTTAACTGCAGTAGCAGTATTTTTTAATTAGGTTTTGCTTCTATAGCTATGGCTCCATGTTGGTTACTTCGATTTCGATTCGTTTCCTGAATTTCTTTTGGATTGTGATTAAATTTTTCTATAAATTTTTCAAGATGAAGGGTGCCTGTTGCACGCTTCTTTATTAGATGGTCAACACACATACAGCCAGCGTTGTGGCTCTCTAATTTACCATACTGGTTTTTATTTTTGTTCTTAGTAAAATTGTCTATTAGATTATTCATATTATGTATACTTATATTTTTAAGGTCATTGAATTCATCTAAAAAACAATCATTACAGCCACAGGACATTTTGTGGGTTGTTTTATGTGTTTTATGGGATATCATTGATTTACTAGTTTTGCCTAAAACTGGTGAGGGATTTATTTCTTCAAGGGGTACATTGTTAGTAAGGATTCCTTCCGCTTCTTGAGAACCGTGTGCATTTGCGTGTACTTCGGCCTTTATCACATGGGTGGTAATATGATTGTCTGATACATTAAGTTCAGATTCAGAGGCTGGGAGTTGAGGCAATGTTACCATTTCCGCTTCAATTGGGTTTGGTACATGGGTAGAAGCCCTTTCAGGTATGTATACATAGTCTGTTCTAATTTATATAGAGGACATTGTCTTGAGTTCGGAGAGTGAGCTCCCTCACAATGATAACAAAATTTTTCAGATACACAATCTTTGGAGGTATCGTGGAATTCAGAAGCATTATGGAATTTGGAGCAAATGAAGCATCTTTGTTCATTGGTGCATTCCCAATAACATGACCAAAATCATAACACTTGTAACACTGCATAGGTCGTGGGCGGAATTTCTTGACCGCAATGCTCAAGTGTCTGACTTTTATATAGTCTGGAAGATAGGGTGTGGTAAATATCAACAAGATGGCATTGTTATCTCCTGGTAGCTTTTAAACTTTAAAAACAGAAGAGGGGCATCTCTTCAGTATGTCCTCATCAGAAAACTCATAGAAATTTCTACAATATATTAATCCTTTTGACTGGTTGAAGGTGCTGTGAGGATAAACCTTCCCAATGCTATCTGAATCAGAAGGTTTAAAATTTCTCAATAATACCGCTTGGGATTCATTCCCAGCCTTAACTAATAGATTATATCCATAACGCTTCAAATTTCCTTGAGGAATGGTACCAACTTTCTTCTCAAGGCATTCTTATCCCTTAATGATGTTGCACCCTTCCTTATATGAGGCAACATACCAAATTGGCTCAGGTAATACCCTGGGAGCAATTTTCTGGGCATCACACAAGTCAGAGCACTTTGGAATATGGTCAAATTCAGAATCCAAAACGTTTTGAATATTATGCAATTTTGCACGGCCAGAAAATCCGCAAATGTTGCCACTTTTGATATTGGAAAGGGCAATCATAGCTTTGGAATGATCCTGAAAAACTTATATATGTTTCAAAATCTTTTTTGTCTTTTGAGAGTTTCAGCTTCATTCTTTCAATCTCTCCGAAAGGTTTAAAATGAGTGAACAATTTTTTATAATTCATATCAAGTGCAATGCCCGTACAATACAAGACTCTACAATTTTCATTTGCACTGCCAGATTTTTGAATCCCCTGGCATCCTGGGAAGTACTCAATGGATATCTCACCATCACAGTGAGCACAAAATGGGGCACTGGCTCCTTCTAAAATATAACTATGGGTTAAGCAGGTATGGCCAATCCTAAACCGTGTTAGGATGATCTCGAATCTTCTGATGCGATTAAAACCCAACTCCAAAAATCAATATTTCTTCTAATATTTGTGTACTTCCTATTTGTGACTAAAATAGGCGAAGTCCATCTCTGCTGCGATTTATTATGGATATATCTTCTGAAAACTGGATGCATATCCAAATGTGGCACCTTATTAGTAAAGAAAGCACATCTCGCAGCATCCTTTGCTTCAGTATCAGCCGGTTCGTTCCCTTCTATACCAGTGTGCCAAGGAACACAACAAAACTGGGCCTTTTGAATTAAGGGATGGGTAGGGCTGAACTTTTTTAAGGTTCTAAAACACTACTTGAGTCACTGTGGATTTAAATTTCTTATCATGAGCAATATTTAAAGCATCAAGTATGGCTGTTGCTTCTGCAGTGAATATGGAGAGGAGTCTGGTAACTTTATATATGAATTCCCCTCACACACCACTGCACACCCCACTCCATCTTCTGATTTTGATCCATCAGTATAGATTTTCCTCTCATTTATATGCCTCTCATCATGCTCCAAAAACATGTTTCTGACTTCTTACAGACAACCTTTCTTCTCTATCTCTTTAGTGCATACATCTATTGCTGGAATAAACCAAGGAGAGATAGCAGGATGTTTCACTTTTGGATCTTCTGCATTTTTATATTTTCAACCTCCAGTTCACCTAGTTGAAGATCTACTAAATCTAAAGACTTGAATCACACTGTTTCAAGATCTCAAAAGAACGATGTCTCCTTAGGTCCAGTGGTAGCTGATGGGAGTCTACATAAATACTTTCAACGGGTCTAAAAGCTCTAGCGCATACCCTTAGCCCCATATTAAGCACAATGTACAATTCCTTGGTCCAATTCCAAAGTTTAGTCTTTGAAGAAGATGAATATACTTGGCACAAGTAGTCCAACTTAGATAAAACATTGTAAAGCCTTAACAATGATTTCTTATCAATACCCCAATTAAAATTAGATACTACTTTTAAAATGTTTAGTGATCTCTTCACTTTCACTTTTAACTGGTCAATATGAGTATTCGAAGTGAGCTTTTTATCAAAGACCATTCATAAAAATTTTATTTCAGTAGAGTAAAGTAAAATAGTTCCATTTAAGGTAAGAGTTGGAATGGTTTCCTTAGTTCGGCAGCAGCAGAAACGAACAGCTAAAATTATTGATTCGGAAAATTGAAATCCTTTCTTATTAGCCCACTTGCTTACCTTATTGATGGCTCTTTGCATGAACCTGGTAGTAGAAACTGCGTCATATCATGTGAAGTACAGAGCCATATCATCTACAATTAAAGAGACTTTTACTGGTAATGGTATATTTTCTATGTAATGTATCATTAATGGCAATAGCAAAGAGGGTGACCCTAAGGACACTATCCTGAGTAACTTCCCTCTTCTTGTAAGAAAGGTGAAGGGACCCAACATAAAGAGACAGATTTACGCAAATAATACAAATGGAGGAGCGATTCCTGAACTTTTTGAACTAACGGATGGAAGCTATTGAATTTTTTAATAGATTCTAAAGTGCTTTTGGAATCCGAGTAATGCAAAATTACTGTCGCTACTTTGAAAAACTATATCCAGGGCAGGGACTATGGCTGTTAATTCTGCTGTGAATATGGATGCAAAGTCAGGTAGTTTAGCTGTATATGCTGTATCACCATGGATAACTGCACAGCCAACACCACTGTCTGACTTTGATCCATCCGTATATATTTTTGTCACATTAGTATGGACAGTTTCGTGCTCCAAGAATTTTCCCCTAATCTCTTCCTTCAGGACAGTCTTTTTGTTATAGCTGCTTTTTTGCACACGATGTTTCTGGAATAACGCCATGGAGGATATAACAGGATGTTTTACTTCCATGACTTTCTGGGATTTAATATGATTACCCCTAACATCTTCATTTAGTCTAACTTGAAATGGTCTAGAGGCTCTTATACCAGAAAAGATACGTGAGTCTGCCTCCCTCAGCACCTGGAAGGAGGGATTTTTGGGAGCACTTTTAATTCTAGCCATGTACCTTAAGCCTAGTTCTTGCCTTCTCAGATCAAGGGGAAGTTGGTTAGTATCAACATATATGCTTTCAACAGGCGAAGTTCTAAAGCCAATGAGCATATCTGAGCATATTCTCAGCCCCATATTGTGTACAACGTCCAGTTCCTTCAGCCTGGTTTTACAAGCTGAAGAATAAATATGACAGCCATAGTCTAGCTTGGATCTACACAACGAGTCATATAGTCTCAGCAGGGATTTTTTATCAGCTCCCCTAACTAAATCCAGAAACAACCTTTATAATATTCAAATTGTTTAACCTTAATCTTTAAGGCATTTATGTGGCTGGCCCAAGTCAATTTCTGGTCAATGATCATTCCCAAAAATTTAACTTCATTTTCATAATGAATGATAGATGCTTTTAAACTAGTGTGGGAACCTCTTCCACACGCTGGCACCTAGTAAATCATAAAGAAACTGTTTTAGAGGAGGAGAATTTAAAAGCATTCTCATCATCCCACTTTGTGATAGCATTAACAGACCTTTGCAGATCTTTACATACTGACGAGGCATCACATCCTGTGCAGTATATTGCAAGGTCATCAACAAAAAGTGAGCATTTAACAGGTGATGATATTTGTTGGACTATACTGTTTATTGCCACTGAAAAAAGTGTTACACTTAAAACGCTTTCTTGTGGAACACCCTCTTCCTGCGCAAAAGGGTGGGAGAGAGTGTTGCCCACTCTAACCTTAAAAAATCTCTCTGTTAAAAAGGAATATACAAATTTAATCATTCTTCCACATATGCCCATCTTGTGCAATTGTTTTATGATGCCAATTCTCCAAGTAGTGTCATATGCTTTCTCAAGGTCGAAAAATATGCCGATAGTCTGACATCGTTTGGCAAATCCTTGCTGGATTTGATTGGTCAGCCTCAGCAAGGGATCAAGGGTGGAACGATTTTTCCTGAAACCAAAATGAAATGAGATGGTAGTCCTTTGGTGTCCAGGTGCCAAACTAATCTGGTGTTTATAATTTTTTCCATCAGCTTACACACACAGCTGGTAAGAGCTATTGGTCTATAGCTGGTGGCTTGGGAAGCATCTTTATTTGGCTTTTTTATGGGACCAATTATGGATATTTTCTAGTCCATGGGTAAAATTCCAGTTTCCCATATTTTGTTTATAATCTTCAGTAAATACTTTTTGGCATCATCTGGGAGGTGTTTAAGCATTTCATATAAAACTGAATAACCCCTTGGAGCTGTTGATTCAGTTGAAGAGAGTGCCTCCCGAAATTCTCTTAAGGAAAATTTGTGATTGTATGGTTCAGATTTTCCAGATTCAAATTTCAGAGTCATTTCGGCATTCCGAATTCTTTGAAATTCTAGAGAATAATTGCCAGGGCTTGAAACTTGAGAAAAAAGTTTTCCCAGCTTATTGGCAACTTCAGTGGGCTCTGTGATCAGAGTGTTATTAACTTTTAATGAGGGTAATGGTGACACAACAAATTTTCCACTTAGTTTCCTAATTTTGCGCCACACCACTCTCAATGGAGTTCTGGAATTGATTCCATTGATATAGTAAAGCCAACTTTCTTTTTTGGCTTTCTTATAAAAGCGCCTCTGCTTGGCTAATGCACGATTATAGATTAATTTAGACTGAGGGGAGCCACTAGTTTTGTATCGTCGGTAGTGACTTTCCTCAGAATACCACGTCGTATTCCACCAGGGAACTGCAGGTCTATGAGCAACTCTTCAGAGGTTGATCCAATGAAGTAGTCATAGGCATCCAGGTGAGAATGAAATGACTCAAACTCCCTATCCAGATTGACTCCTTTACTGAACTTGTCCCAGTCAGCATCCTCTACCTACCACTTAGGTAATGTTTCAGATGGAGCATTTACAACTTTCATTATTCGGGGACGAGTTTCTTATACGCTTCTGGTGGATGAAGCTGTGGTTTTATAAGATTTCTTAGTGACTGTGATAATTGATGGATCCGAGCTAGATCTCTCTAGTTTAGACCACTCCTTTGGTTGCTTCTTGGTGAAATTATTATTTATGGCCATTTCCAAACTTTGCTTAAGGGCTGAATTTGCAACCGTTACATTTGTATCAGCTTGAGAGGATAAATTCTCCATGCTTTTGGAAGAACAATTTTTAGTATTGGGCTTCAAAACACGTGCTGACTTAAGTTTCTGATTATTTCCATTGCAAGGAAAAACAGGTTTCCGATGCTTACTGTTAAATTCAATTACTGGTGGCCTCTCATTGCTAGAACTCTTCATCAACTTTATTACAGAAGCATAGGTAGAGTTGGCACTCTTGTTAGCCCCCATTACCACACGCTTTGCTGCACTGATGCTGAGATGTTCATTATCAGCCACTGCCAACACGTCTTGCTCAAACCTGAGAGCAAATCCACAGTTTGGAGAGTGATCACCCTTGCACTGGAAACAATAACGGGCTGCTTCACACTTGTCCAAATTGTCATGCTCAGCAGAGCACACAGAACATCTCTTATTGTTTCCACACGAGTCTTGAATGTGGCCATATTCAAAGCATTTGCGACATTGTTTAGGGTTTCTTTTATATTTTTTGACTTGCATCCCCTCATGGCCAACATTGATGGTATCAGGCAAGTAATTGGAGGAGAAGGTTAAAAGCATAGCTGCATCCCCTCCCAATTTTTTTACATGAGATACACAAGGAGGGAACCTTAGGAGAATCTCCTCCTCATTAAAAACATGCAAGTCTCTGGAATAAACTACCCCTTTCAGAGTGTTAAAGCCTCAATATGACCACTTTTAGGGGGTTTAAACTTTGATCGTAAAACAGCTCGCATCTCATTGCCTGCTTTTATGAGTAAGTTCTTTCCATACCGTTTCAGATTACTGATAGGAATAGAACCTACTTTGTTTTCAATACATTCAGCAGCTTTAATGAAATTTTCCCTTCCCTCTTTATAACTGGCAACATGCGTCCTGGTATATGTTGCTGGTCCACATTCTTCGTCCTTAGGAACAAAATCAAATGGCTCATCGTTCAAATTCCTCACTGAAAACACCTTGGTGCTTAAAACAGTCATTTAGAATGTGGCCATTTTAATTTTAGTTTCAGTTGGCCTCTCACTAGCTTCTTGGGGAGATGAAAATCTAATGTATGCAGAAAAAGACTACTTGTCTTTTTCTAGAAGCATTTTAATCCTCTCCACCTTACCAAACTGTTTTGCAACACTATGCAAGCACTTGTAGTCCAACGAAAGGCTTACATTAGTGCAATAAAGCACTCTATTATTAACATGAAATCCACCAGCTTTAATAGCACCCTGGTGTCGCGGTGCATGGTTCCGTGTGATAGCCAAGCTCATATCCGTGTCCATGCCTGAAGTTGTCGCCAGTGCCGTTAAGTCGTCAGATCCAGGGGAGGGCAAACATTGGTCGATATCCATAATTTCAATATATTTGTAGACTGTTTGGTTATATTAAGAAGGTATCGTGGGTCAGTCAGGTATTCAAATTCTCTACCAATGGCACAACGTCCCGCCGAGTCTTACTGCCATATGTCACCCTCCCAATACCCTACCCACCCTTACGGGATAGCACCAATACGCTTGCAGTGGCCCAGGTATAAGCCTATCCGCCTGCTGGGAGTTCTGCCCCCACTAATGAGGACCAACTCCCCACTCCAAATGTATTGGTGGGCTTCCGGACAAAAGCCAGGAGTCCCATCCCAAACACCAGCCACCCCCCCTGGATTCCAATGGGCTGATGTTTGGAGATGGTTCCGCCCTCAAGGTAGCAATGGGAGGGTCCCATTACTACCTCTTGGGTCCAAACCATATCAGGTGGTGACTCAACCACCACAACTCCCACAATAAGCTTCGAATGCAAACCCCTTCCAAAACACGATCCCTTCTCAGACTCACCTAAGCAATAAAATTTAACAAAAGTGGAAAATTCCACATAATTAAACCGAAATGCTAGTAAAAAATATTACATGAAGGAGAAGGATGTAGTAAGAATGAAAAAATTGCAGAAAGAAGGAAAAGTTCTGACTAATTTAGTTGGATCAGCAGCTGGGCCCCAAGGACCAGTGAGAGAGCAATCCCATCAAGCATCAGAGCCCAGCTGCTGGTCCCTAAGCCCCCTACCCACGCCAAGGGGTCAGCATCTAGGGGGAATAGGGTTTGAGAAGCACTGCCATATACTTGACATGCATAAACAAGTTTACTGAGACAACTAGCCTTATATACTTTTATCAGAGTGGTTCTATCAGCACCCTAGTCATTATGAGCTATTACTTTGATTACATTTAAGGATTTTCTCACTTTTATCGCCACTTGTTCTGCATGTTCTTTAAATGTAAACTTTTTGTCAAGTATTACACCGGGGAATTTTATCTGATCATCAAATTCAATTATATCATTATTTAAGAATAAAGTAGGAAATAATTCCTGTTTTCTTGATCTTGTACATGTGACCGCCTATGTATTTTGGGGTGATAACTTAAAACCCCTCTTCAGCCCATCTGTTGACCCTTTTTATGGCTGCTTATAATCTGCTGGTTATGTCCAGCGCTTTTTCACCACTACTATGTATAACGAAGTCATTTACAAAAAGGGATCCATTTCAATTATCTCATTTATTGCTATAACAAACAATGCCAAGCTAAGTACACTACCTTGGGGGATTCCTCCACCTGGGTAAATGACTCTGAGATTTCTGCCCCCCCCCCCCCCCCTTGACTTTTATATATCTTTCTAATAGGGATTCTTTGATTTATTCACATAGATTCCCTCCTATTCCCAATTCTATCAATTTTCTTAAAATCCCTCCCCTCCAGGTGGTATCATATGATGTCTCTAAATAAAAAAGCCCTATTGTTTTTTACCAACCATTGCATTTTGTATCTCTCTTGTAATCATTAAGAGGGGATCATTGATTGATTGTGTCTATTAAATCTGGCGTCACAACATCTGGGTAATTGACACCGAAAAAAATTAAATAGAAAAAAATTTTATTTTAAATAAATTTCATTAAAAATATCTATAAATATATGTATATAAAATTTTATTCATATATAAAAGTTCTTCATAGATGATCTATGTATAATTTCAATTTGGTTGAGGAGGCCTGCCTCCCCTATAAATTTATATAACTGCTCTATATTAAGATCCTTTCCTAGAATTGTAGAAAGGATAAAATTACCTACTCTGTCACGACCCCAAGACAGGAACCTATGTCTCAAATTCCCGAATCTGGGAAATTCAATCAACAAATGTCTCACAGTCAAGGGCACAGTACAGTTCTCGCAAAACGGAGGATTTTCACTAGACATCAAGAACCCATGTGTAAGTCTTGTATGCCCAATCCTCAATCTGCGCATCGTTTCTTGTCTCCTTGGCATATACGAATATGACCAAGGAGACACTGATGAAGTGATACTGTGCATTTTTTGATTAGTTAAAATATCCTCCCACTGGGACTACCAACATTTTTTAATTCTCTGACCTACTAGAGGATACAAATCCCAATATGGTAGTAGGCAGGCACATTGTGGGTTCTGGGGAGCTGACCGCAGACTTTGCAAGTTGGTCAGCTTTCTCTTTCCCAGCCACCCCAACATGGGAAGGAACCCAACAGAACTTTATTTCTTTCCCTCTTCTTTTTAGTAAAAGCAGCCATTCCAATATATCTAAAATCAAGAGGGTTGAGAGGGTTAAAAGATTCCAGCGACTGAAAAACACTTCTTGAGTCACAATATATAATAAAATTATTTTCATTCCGAATTAAAACTTCCTTTAAAGCCTTTAAAATTGCATATAATTCTGCTGTAAAAATCTATGCAACAGATGATAACCTGCTGCTTCTCTCTACATCAGGGAAGGCTACACCAATGCTGACGCCAGCATCTGACTTTGAGCCATCCGTGAAAACTGCAGTGGAGTTATCATGTTGCAAGGAGTGTTCTAAAAATATTGACTGCATGGCCTCACTGGACAATTCTGTCTTGGTAAAATTAAAATATCTACAAAATTTTACCTCTGGAAAGTTCCAGGGGGACTAACTGAATATTTTGCTGGTAAAATCTCGACCCTCGGCATATTTAATTCACGGACAATAAAATTTATCCATTTAGGTTGCTTGGAGTGACTTTTCATAAAATTGCCAATGCCTTTCATTTCTCATACAAATGTTGGTTAAAGACTTAGGTAGCATCTGGAATCTATACCAGCTCTGAACCATCAGACACTTGTAATGAAGATCCAGTGGCACCTCATCAGCATCTACAAGCATGCTCTCGGTGGGAGATGATTTAAATGCTCCAGTACACAACCGTATTCCTCCATGATGAATTGAGTTGAGCATTTTAAGGCTATTTGGCTTCGCAGAAGTGTACACCTCACACCCATAACTTAATTTTGAAAAGACCAAGGCTTTATATAATCTCAACATCTGAGTTCGCCCTGTACCCCACGATGGTACTTTTATTTTTCCTGAATCTAAATTGTCTTTTTGACAATAGCTGTTTGTTTTCTAATACCCATATCAATCTGTTATTCACCATTTTTTTAAACATCTTACTTTGATAACTAGTAATGGCTATTGGCCTATAGCTGCTTGGTGACTCTTGGTCTTTTACTGGTTTTAAGCCTGGTACGAATAAAGATTCTTTCCAGGTTTTAGGCATGCTGTGAGAATGCCATAATTCATTTACAATTTCTAATAAAAAAGTTTTGCTTTCATCTAGTAAATATTTTAGCATTCCATATCTGATATTCTCTTCCCCTGGAGTTGTTGGACTTGCAAGTTTCAGGACATTTTCCAGTTCTTTCATGGTGAAAGAAAGATTATAGATTTCCTGATTATTAGATTTTATCGGTATTGGAACATAATTTTTAATTGGAATTTCTTTGTATAATTTGAAATACTTTATGTTTTGGCGAAACATTTACCCAATTCATTTGCTAGTAATTTGGCGTTTGAAATATAGTTATTTTCTACTTTTAATAAAGGTAATGGTTATGGCCGGTGTCTACCCTGAAGTTTATTTATTTTTTCCAAATTTCTTTGTCTTGAGTTTTGGAATTTATACTGTTGATATATTTTTTCCATGGATTTCTTTTGGCTATTTTTAATATTCTTTTTGCTTCGCTTTAGCTCTCAAATATGCAATTCCATTGGCATCACATTTATGTCTCAGATATCTTCTAAAGCACGTTCTCGTTATCTTCCTTGCTACTTTACGTTCCTCATTCAACCAGGGTACCAGTGGTCTAGTCGGATTGCCTGAGGTAACTGGAATAATTTCATTTGCTTTATCATCTATTGTTTTTACCTAGATGTTCTAAGCATCTAAGTGGTTTGTAAAGTCTGATAATTCTTTTGTTAATTACTGATTTCTCTTTATATAAATTCCAATTTGCTCCCTTCATTTCCTCTTCGGTATATATGTTATATTGGTATTATTTTTTAACTCAATTTGTATTAGCCTGTGGTCACTCCCAAATAAATTATTATCTACTTTCCAACTGAAATCTGTAGCAATTTCTCTGAACATAAAGTGATGTCTATTGCAGAAGTGGTATTATTATAAACATCAAATCTTCTTGGAGAACCATCATTTAAGATAATTAAATTTTTGGTATCTATAAAATCTAGGAGAATATTTCCTCTTCTGTCAGATGATGCACTTCTCCACATGCGATGTTTGGCGCTAAAGCCACCTACTAATAAGTAAGGTTTTAGTAATTGTTCTATTAAATTTTCTAAATCTTCAACTTGTAATGGTCTAATATTTCCAAGATTATTAAGCGACCTTCTAAAGACGGCTCCATACATATTGAGAATATGGGTTTTTTTTTTTTTTTCAAGGAATACTTAAAATGCACGTCTATACTATTGAGTTATGTAATATTGAGTTAATCGTAACGGGTTGGCATTTAATTGAAGAATGTGTTATGATTGCAGTTCCTCCTTGACTGTTGTCATTTAAAATTTGCGTTGATTGCCACACTTTATAATTTATGCCAGCATTAAGAATCTTATTACCTATTTTAGTTTCCTGTAAGGAAATTATATTTGCATTACATTCTCTAATTAATGATTTTGAGTTTTCATTATTTGATATGTATCCTCTAATATTCCACTGTAAAATAGGCATTTTAAGCAGGTTTTGGATTTTGTTTTAATATCTTTATTTGCTTTCCTTTACTTTGTATTTTATCGAAGTATAATTTTGCTGTTTTTTTTTTTACTTCAGTTTAACCAGACCACTGAGTTAATATTAACTCTCCGAGGGCTGGCCCGAAGGATTAGACATGTCATTTGAAATCTTTATAAATTATTATTACTGACATTCCACTTCGTTCTTGTAAAATTTTTAGTTCAGTTTGTATAAGTAATATGCTCATTCTTTTGATCTTGAGTGGTGATTCTGACCACAATTCACACAAATTGGGTTTTCACAGTCCAATTTTGTTGTGTGGTTTTATGATCCACAACATGCACATCTTGGAGCTTCTCTACAATTTTACTTAAATGGCAACACTTACTACTTCGATTTGCATTGTAATGGTTTAGGAATATATGGTCTCAACTCTCTTGTCTGCCCTAAAACTTAAGTTGTTAAAGTGAGTACGTTTCCTTCAAATTTTAGTTTAGCTACATGTACTTTTATATTTGAATTTTTCCTACTTGGGATATCGCAGATTTCACATTCTTCAATGCTTTTATATCTTTTCTTAAGAGAATCCATCAATATATTTCTATCAATTTGTTCGTCATCATTATTTGGCGAGATTATAGTACCATATAGTAAACTTTTAAGTTTATTATGTCTAATGAATTTTATTTTTGTGTTTTCTATTTTTGTAATTTGTAAGTAATTTTCAGATTGAGCCTTAGTAGTGGTTTTCACTATCCGTGTATTGGTTTGTGTTTGACGAAACTTCCTGTTTTCTGCTGGGTATCAGGTTAGTAAATAATTTTCTAATTTTAAATTTTAAATTTTGTTTTCACTTTCTATTGTTAAAAATCTTGCCCAACTACCCTTTCCAAAAAGTGAATCAAATAAAGCTATAGTGGGGTAGGTTAGAATTTTCGTTTACCAAATCTTTTAGGCCTAATAAAAGGCTCCATAGTTGGTATATTTTGAATTGAAGTATCCAAAAAGGTATCCTTATTCGTGTCCAGGGTCAAATGGGAATTTAGTGTGAAGGGTCACATTTTCCGGGGAATTGGGTTCCATAGTCTACTTCCTTCTTTTTTTTTTTATTACAGAGAAACCGATTACAAATCATGAAAAAACTGGGTCTCCTCCCAAAGACTCCCCTTTCACCAAAGACACATAGCAGAGACCAACTCCCATATGTCCACTCCTTACCCTACCTCGAAGGGATGGCTCTATCATAACATGATTGGCTCAGGTGTAAGCAAAACCCGCTTGATAGGACCGAGGGCATAACTAATATGCAATCATCCCCAATCATGTTATTTTAGAGGGCAATCCGGATAAATTGCTGAGAGTCCTAATGTGGAGACTATACCTGCCCGGATTCCGTCGGCAAGCACCAAACCACTATAGTCCCTGCCATTTGGATCAAGGTAAAGCCTAAATTCAGAGACCCAGTTTCTGCCTAACCTGCACAAGAGTTTTAGGGGGAGTAATAGAAAGTAAGAGACTGAAAAATAATCAAGTACGAGAAAAATTGAGACATTTAGATTCAAACTAGGAGATTATTCTCCCAGTTCGAAAGCCCTCTTGCCAGTTACACAGTTTTAACCATAGGTTGGAAATGCGTAACTCTGTCTAGGCAGTCTCAACTTAAGAGAGACGAGAGAGAGAGGAGAGAGAGAGAGAGAGAGAGAGAGAGAGAGAGAGAGAGAGAGGTTGCCATAATGAACTTCCTTCTCATATCTGGTGAATACATCTATACAGTTCAAGTGCACTCTTGTATAAAACATTAGAACTGAAATTTAGTTCTGATTCTTCATTTGCCCAACACTCTTCTTATGGGATCTGTGCTGATCAGAAGGTTTAGTGCTTCTGCGAAATATGAATTCCAAGAACACTTTACAGAGAACCCACACACAGCTCGTCTCAAGTCAACTTAAGAGTTAACCCTTACGACTATACAGGGCTAGTTCTAATTGTGCCATCTGGAGTACCCGTAAGCATCTATTAATCTCTACCAAATTTTGTTTGAAGGCCATGCACACTTCGTGTAACTCACTCTTAAAATTCCCTGTTACAGACACACATATCTATATATATATATATATATATATATATATATATATATATATATATATAAATATATTTAAGAGGTGTAGGTAATATATTTTACTCCTTTTTCTGTTGCTTCTCATATTTCCTCTCTATCCATTTGTGGGATACAACGTTAATATGCAATTAATAAAGCTGCTTTATTCATTATCATCTACAGTCATAACGATTCACAAAAATGTTTAGAAAGAAAGTATCAAAGGGCAGATGGTTGGAAATTCTTCCTGTGTGACTCAGAGATACGAAGGGACGCATGTCCCGGGGAAATAACGTAAAAACTAACGTAGGTATCCTTGTATTTCTTTAACCATCTTGAACACGCAATAATAACCTTGAGAGAGTGGCAGCGCCATCGGGAAAGTTAATATTCGCCATAGTTTCCCAATGTACAGCTACGGTAATTAGAAGTGGCAATATTTCTTCCTGGCAAGGAGGCTGGGCGAGAGATTAATGATTCTTGTTCCGTTGGGATTAGTTAATGTTGTCCCTCTTCCACGCCCTCGTAAGTATCGGCAAGTGAATGGGTTTATTGTATGTTTCCTCATCCGAATTTCTTGGGAAACTTTCAAAGAGCGAGAATGAGAGAGAGTGAGAGTGAGAGCGAGAGAGAAAAAATTATCAATTCCAACATACTGGTTTTGCATTTAATGACTCACTGAAAAAATAATAAACTTTCTGGAAATATTATCCAACAGAGAAAAATCGGAATTATTAATGATTGAAATTAAGATCCTGATTTGTGAAAGTCTGAGTCGCCAAAACACAAATAAACCATCGATCTTCTCTTGAATCTGGAAGTCTGAGAAGCAGTCTATCTCCCGAAATAACCTCTCTCTTGGATCACTAGTGTGAGTAATGCTTAACGTTATACGTGATTCCTGGTTATCCATAACAGGCATTCTTTTCTTAGACTGTCTATAAAAACGTAATCGTCATTAACTAAGACTTTCGATCAAATAATGGCACTTTGACCTTTGTCTCATGTCTTGTTTACAAAACTTGATGATTCGGCCTTTTTTATTTATGTAATTATGAATGAATGAGTGCCGGAATGATGTAGCACAATACCCCTTTGTCAGAACAACTCTGTCCTATTGAGTTGAAGATTATTCTGCACTGATCAAACACAAATGATATATGGCAATTTTCTTCGGCGCAATCGAGTTCTTTGTGCAGCGTATGAAACTCTCAGCCACGGCCTGGTTGTGGTTTGTGTTGTTGGTACCTATAGTGGTGCCATACGCACTATCATGGGTAACTGCAACCTTAAATTAAAAAAAAAAAAAACTACTGAGGCTAGAGGGCTGCAATTTGTTATGTTAGATGATTGGATGATCAACATACCAATTTGCAGCTTTCTAACCTTATTAGTTTTTAAGATTTGAGAGCGGACAGAAAAAGTCCAAACGGACAGACAAATTTTCTTTTACAGAACACTAAAATCAATGATACGAACGGAGGAATTAGTCATAGATTCCCATCGTTGCCTTGTGGCCGTTAAGGCGACCACAAACTCTAACCTAGGCTGCATGGCCTGGAATACTCGTACAACCATAATAGGAAGAGCTTCCCCATATATTTCACATTCGGAATCAATGCTTGCAGAGAGACTTGTATTCCCAAACTACAACCCCCCCCCCCCCCCCCCAAAAAAAAAAAATCGAAACTGGAAAGTAAGTTCATCGTGATTATTATCAATTATCTATCTATCTTATCTATCTATCTATATATATATATCTTATATATATATATATATATATATATATATATATACTATATATATATATATATATATATAATATATATATATTATATATATATATATATAGATGGATGTATGTATGTTTGTGTTTAGATAACTGCAGAAGTATCTTCTTTTATCTTCAGAAACTGATGAATTATAAACTTCGGTTAATTTGTAATCTAGTCCGAACGGGAGGCAAAAACGTAAGATTATCGAATTCCATACGAGTACAGCTGACCTCAATAGATGAGTAATGGCCTTTTAGGGAGAACTGCGCTAAAGCACGGTGGATTAAAGGTGAGGGCGGGGACAAGAAAATGAGAGTGGCGATTCTTGGTGAGGGAACAACAACTTGGATGTCCCTCGAACAGGTTTAAGAAAAAGCCGTAATAGGGGAAAGGGTGGAAAGGGATGGAGAGTTGTTTTTTGAGGACAGAAAATGGGATTAGGAAATGTGGAAAACCTGGAAAGGATTGCGAATATTTGTAGTAATATTGGTAGATGACACAATCACTAGGAAATATAAGGGATAAAACTCTTTCAGAATAACAGAGAAGCGGATACTGAAATCATGTGGCCTTAATTTGTCCAAAATAAAATTTGCATCTCCTTTCTTATTAAAAATGTTCTTAAATGGAATAATCCTTTTAGGACTTGCTTAAAAGAACCGATTTTTCCGTGTAATTGACGATTAACATAACCTGTTTAATTCGATAATTACCGCTATAGTTTTGCGACATTTTTTGACTGCTAGATTGTAATACAATTATATTCATATCGAACAAAAATCGTGACCTTTATCCACAGCAAACTATCGTAGTCATTTCACTCGACCTTTGATATGCTGACTTCTCATACTTCATTCATTAAAACAAAATGGCCATAAGGAGGCTAACTGGGAGGCAGACCGTCAAAGCAAACGTTTATCCAACTTATAACCACATGCTCTCAGACACACACACACACACACCCAATCTATTTCCTCGTTACCAGGGACGATTTCCGAAAAAAGACAAAACGTTTTTAAAATAATCACTACATCGATCAGGACTCCATTCTCTGCACGTGGATGATGGATGTATGATATTTAGGGCTAAGCCCAGGCATTGGGGCCAAGAAGGCCATTCGGCGCCGTAGTGAAGGTTAAATGAAGTTGAATTATGGTGAATGAATTAATGAATTAGTGAAAGAGATGATTCATAAAATCAGATGTGACTAATAATTAAATAGAAATATGAAATTTAATGAATGGCGTACTACATATTAAAAATAGTTTAATATCTTTAAAAATCTGTATGATAAATAAATAATTATCTATATATTATTAAAAAATTTTATACACTTTAAAAAGGAGATGAGAGCAGAAATATCTGCTTCATCTCCCAAGATATTTGAGAGGGATTTGCCCTGGAAATATCTTTCCCTTTGGTTAAAATATCTGGGGCAAACCATCAGAATGTGCTCCACTGTTAGTATCTCGTCGCAGTAAGCACACACTGGTGGGCTGCTTCCTTCTAAAATAAATAAGTGTGCCCAATCCTTAATCTCGTTATAATAACCTATGTTCGTCTGTCAAGCTGGAATGGCGAAGGCCACGGCAGTATATTTTTCCTAATACTTCTATACTTACTATTATTGGCAAGAAGAGGAGAAGTCCACCTTTCTTGCCATTTACTTAATACATAAGACCTACTATGAGATTCAGGGCTTCTGTAACCCCCCCCCCGGTTGCCATTTACTTAATACATAAGACCTAATAGGACTTTTTAGGTCTATATGATGCACTTTCGAAGGTTGTTTCTGTCAAAGCTTTTGCTTCCCTGTCTGCAGTCTCGTTTCCGTGAATCCCCACGTGAGAAGGAACCCAACAGAAAGAGACTGACTTACGCAGACAATTTATACGAAAAAGCGACTCCTGAAGCTTTTGGATTAACGGATGAAAGCTATTAAATCTTTTGATAGCTTCTAAAGTGCTTTTAGAATCCGAGTATATGACAAAATTAGTGTCACTACTTTGAAGAGCTAAATCTAAGGCAGAGACTACGGCTGTTAATTCAGCAGTAAATATTGATGGAAAGTCAAGTAATTTAGCTGTATATGCTGTATCACCAAGGATAACAGTACACCCAACACCACTATCCGACTTTGATCCATCTGTATAAATCTTCACATAATTAGCATGGGTAACGTCGAGCTCTAAGAATTTTCCCCTAATCTCTTCTTCAGTACAATCCTTCTTCTTAAATGATTTGCATACTAATGCTTCAGGAATAAGCAATAGAGGATTTACAGGATGTTTTACTTCCAGGACTTTCTAGGATTTGAGATGGTTATCCCTAACATCCTCGTTCAGTCGAATATGGAATGGTTTTGAAGCTCTTGTACCAGAGAAATTCCGCGAGTCTGTTTCCTTAAGTACTTGAAAGGAGGGATTTTTGGGAGCACTTTTCATTCTAGCCACGTACCGCAACCCTAGCTCATGCCTTCTTAGATCAAGGGGAAGATGATCTGTGTCGACATATATGCTTTCAACAGAAGTTCTAAAAGCCCCTGAGCATATTCTCAACCCCAAGTACTGTACAACATCCAATTCCTTTAGCTTGGTTTTACAAGCTGAGGAATAGATCTGACAGCCATAGTCTAGCTTGGCACGACACAGCGAGTCATATAGCCTCAAAAGGGGTTTTTTTTATCAGCCCCCCAACTAAAACCAGAAACAACCTTTAAAATATTCAAAGATTTTTTTACATTAATCTTTAGGGCATTTATTGCTGGCCCTGGTGTTAATTTGTGGTCAATAATCACCCCCAGAAATTTTACTTCACTTTCATAAGGAATGATAGATCCTTTTAAACTAAGTGTGGCATCTGGTAAATCTTACTGCAACTGTTTTGGAAGAGGAGAATTTAAAACTATTCTCATCAGCCCACTTAGTAATTGCGTTAATTGACCTTTGCAGATATTTACATACTGACAATGAATCATACCCTGTGTAGTATGTTGCAAGGTCATCAACAAAAAGTGAGCATTTAACAGGAGGCAAGAATTTTTTCAACCACACTATTTATTGCCACTGAAAGAGTGTTACACTTAAAACGCTTCCTTGGGGAACTCCTTCCCCCTGCACAAAAGGTTGGGAGAAAGAGTTTCCCACTATTACCTTAAAAAATCTGTCCGTTAAAAAGGAATATATAAATCTGATCATTCTTCCACATATGCCCATCTGTGCAATTTTTCATGATGCCAATTCTCCAGGAAGTGTCATATGCTTTTTCGAGGTCAAAAAATACTCCGATGGTCTGACATTGTTAGGCGAATCCTTGCTGGATTTGGTTGGTCAGCCCCAGCAACGGATCAAGGGTGGAGCGGTTTTTCCTGAAACCAAATTAAAATTATGATATTAATCCTTTAGTTTTTAAGTGCCAAACTAGTCTAGTATTTATCATTTTCTCCATCAGCTTACACACACAGCTGGTTAGAGCTATTGGTCTATAGCTGGTGGCTAGGGAACCATCTTTTTTGGGCTTTTTAATTGGAACAACTATGGATATTTTCCAGTCGTTGGGTAATATTCCAGTTTCCCATATTTTGTCTATAATCTTCAGTAAATATTTTTTGGCATCGTCTGGGAGGTGTTTAAGTATTTCATATATGATTGTATCCTTACCTGGAGTTGTGGATTCACTAGAGGAGAGCGCCTCCCGTAATTCTCTCAAGGAAAACCTGTAGTTGTATGGTTTAGATTTTCCTGAATCGAATTCCAGAATCATTTCAGAATTCCTAATTTTTTTAAATTCTCGAGAATAATGCTTGGCGCTGGAAACTTCAGAAAAGTGTTTTCCTAGCTCACTGGCAACTTCAGTGGGCTCTGTGATCAGAGTGTCATCTATTTTTAATGAGGGTAATAGTGATGCAACAAATTTTCCACTCAGTTTCCTTATTTTGCGCCACACCACTTTCAGTGGAGTCTTTGAGTTTATTCCATTAATATAGTAAAGCCAACTTTCTCTTTTGGCTCTCTTATAAAAGCGCCGTTGCTTGGCTAAAGCACGTTTGTAGATTAATTTAGACTGAGGAGAACCACTAGTTTTGTAACGTCTGTAGCACTTCCAAGTAACTTTCCTCAGAATATCACAAATCTTATTCCACCAGGGAACTGCAGATCTACGAGGTTTGCCTTTTGTTTTGGAATCGAGCCTTCAACACTCTTCAGAGTAGATTCAATAAAGTAATCATAAGCATCTAGATGAGAATGAAATGACTTAAACTCCCTATCTAGTATGATGCCCTTACTGAATTTATCCCAATCTGCCTCCTCTACCTTCCACTTCGGTAAAACTTCAGATGGACCATTCACAGCATATTTTAAATGGATCGGGTAATGATCTCTCCCATTTAAATTTTCGTTAACAAACCAACTAAAATCAAGGTGGATACTTGTTGAAGAGATACTAAGGTCCCGTGCTGAGAAATGATGATCATGAATGCTGTGGAAAGTCATTGACCCATTATTATATAGGATAACATCATTCCTATCAATAAAATCTTCAATTAATTTCCCTTTACTGTCTAGAAACCGACTTCCCCAAAGGGGGTTGTGGGCATTAAAATCTCCCAGGAGAAGTAAAGGAGCTGGAAGTTGGTTAATTAAGGACTAAATATCTTCACTGTTAAAAACAAGATCTGGTGGAAGGTATAAGGAGCAGACTGTTATCCTCTTTTCTAAGATGACTGAAATTGCAACAGCCTGTAGAGTTGTATTTAATTGTATTATGGAGTGCTGCAGAGCTTTATTTACAATAATTGCAGCACCTCCATGGGCCCGACCACCACTTGGGGGAGAGGAGTTAAATATTGAATAATTTAGTCCAGGATTATAAGGAGAGTTACCTAACATTGTCTCCTGCAGGTATATACTTCCTGGATTGGATTCATGAATTAAGACTTTAAGGTCTTCTGCAAGGGCTCTGAGACCTTTACAGTTCCACTGAAGGATATTGTACATGAATGTTAAGGTGGTAAAAAGTGCTGCTTCCCACTCCTTAGAGGGGAAGTACTGTTCCTTTATAAGCGACTGTTTCTTTAATCCTTTTTCATTTGAATTGGAATTTAGAGTTTTTGGCTCATTATATTTCTGGTATTGATTCTGATCAGAATTTCTACTGTGATTCTGTGAATCACAAGGTTCATTTGTCTTAGGGCGGCAAGACTGATCAGAACTCGTATGTTTTGGGGCTGAAACTGCTTTTGGAACCACCTTTCTAGGTGGAGAGATCTCTTCAAAACACTGAACCCATTTGAGGTTTTTACTTTAAAGCCATCATTATTTGGGGATGTATTCCTTGTGCGCTTCTTGGTGGTTGTAATTATAGTTTTGTTTTCATTTTTGTTTGTGGCTGTGACAATTGATGGCTCTGAAGTAGCTCTATCTTTTCTTGCCTATAGTTAGGACACTGCAGCCATGTCGAGGTTCGTAGCCCAACGTGTCTTACCATAACTGAATTGTTCTTTAGTTTCTGTTGGTTCGTGGGGATGAAATGAAATTTTTATCAGATATGGGAGTTCAATTGATATTAAGACCAAAGTCCCATCATAAAGAGCCGTTTTAACACCCGCACATTCACAGAGATGATGTATCACAACACAAATAATTACTGGAAACGGAAATGTGAATGAATTGTTCAGGATAAGCTAACTATAAAGATTAAAACATTTTCCCCCATTTTATTCCCCCTCCCGAAGTTGACGATCATACAACTTGGAGCTCCTGACTTAAGTTGGCCTATAATATCATGTCAGTTATCTAATAGTCCACTTATTTTCGGCTGCCTCACTCAAATTGATCTGTACACTATCACCAAGTATCAGGTACCATATATATTCAGGGAAGAAAATCTAAACTTAAATAAAAATGATACGCAGTTTGATGTTTAAAGCCAGCCGAGTGCGTTGGTCTCTTAACTTCCCGCCGGCACGCACCACAGGCACCCTATGTAATGTGTTTCAATACATTCTATCGACGACAATTATTCGGCTAATTTTCTCCCTAGTAATATTTTTTTTCTTTATTTGTTCATTATATCCAGTAGACAGGCACTAACATCATATTGTATCCTCACGTCTGTTCAATGTATTTACCAATGTTAATATGATTCATAATGCGTCTCCAACAGTCATAAAAATTTGACAACCGAGTGTGCAAATATGTCAGCTGTGTGCAAGGCTTAGGGCGTCAATCACTGGTGTAGCGATCTCCCTGCCGAGAGTGACTTCGGAAGGCCATATTGAAACGTCTCGGTCCAGCTCTTAGTACTATATTTTATTACTATTACCTTTTTAAATCTTTATTATTATTATTATTATTCGACCCAATTTCACAGAGAAAAATTACCTTACGAAAACACACCTAAGCACTCCAACCATTGTGGTCAGGCCTAAGAATCTGCTCTTGGATTTAAGCAGTGTCAAGCATAAACGGTTTGTGTAAAATACAGGACTTTCTTTGCATATGGTAGCGAAGCACTAAATAAACAGTAATGTAGTACAATCACTAAACACCAACGCTCACAATGCACTTACTCAGTAAGCACTCACACTTGCATACATTCACTATACACACACACACACACACACACACACACACACAATTAACATACACTCACACACACTCTCAATAACACAAAACACTCTGAATACCCAACACTCACTATACTAAACACTTAAAACACTAAATTTACTAAATACTCATTATACCCAAACACCCGGTAAACATTCACTAAACACTCACTTAATCCAAAACATTAATTAAACACTAAACACTCACTAAACCCTAAGCACTCATTAAATACTAAATGCTTACCAAACCCTAAATACTTATTAAATACTAAACAGTGAATGAACATCCACTCATTAAAAACTTAATAAACTCTTGCATACTAAACATTTGCTAAACACTAACATTCACAAGACATTCACTAAACGTTCACTTGAAATTCGCAAAACTTTCACTAAAACCTTAAACACTCACTGAATACTTACACACTAAATATTCACTAAACACTACCGTTCACAAGACATTCACTCAACGTTCACTTAACATTCACAAAACATTTACGAAAACCCTAAAGACAAAACATTCACTGAATACTTACACAATAAACATTCAATAACATTCACAAAACATTCACTAAACCCTAAAGACTCAGTAAACATTCACTGAATGCTGACACATTAAACAGTCACTAAACCCTAAACATTCATCAAACACTTACTCATAAACATTCACTAAACGCTTACTCACTAAACCCTAACAATTCACTATACACTGACTCTTAAACATTAACGATAGAAAAAATTGACAATCGAACTAATTTTTAATTTCTCTTGTTTTCTTTACATTAATGCTAGGTGATTATTATTTTTTTGTCTAGTTTGCTCTTGTATTTATTCATAATCTTCTTGAGAGAATGGAAATGTTCGAAATAACTTGGTGTGTAGAGAGATTGTTTAAAAAACAGAGATCCTCTGTGCCCTTCCTCTGCCAGGTGTATTATATCTGACGAATTTTACACCAGCCGAAAAAAAAATCGACTATAGTAACAACAATATTCATTCATAAAACTGATAATACAAAAATGTATCCATGATTTCATTAGCATGAAAGTCAGTTGACACCAAAAGAAGGTAGTCCTGCTTCGATAAAACAAACCGAGTAGGCTGTAGCGCAATTATTATGATATGTACCCTGACTATAGCGTATATATTACATATGTATTACTATCTATTTAATGGGTGCGTATTACTCTACTTAACAAATGTTATGTACATAGACATTTTACAGCATTAACTCTAATAATGATAAGAACTTATATGCTACTTTATAGTGCCAGTCTTCCAACCACCGCTACATTAATTTTCATCTCGTAAACAAAGCTAAAGCGAGTAGGAGAGACCAGGGCTAGTTGGTACACTTTTTTACAATTTTGGTTATTGCGAATATAAAACAAACATTTTTGCAAAATTCTTACCGCCATTGAAAAAAATTAACATTCGTCTTTATCATAGAGCAAAATAATTGTTGTTTGCTTTATACATAAGATAACAATAAGCTTTAGAAAAAAATAAGTTGGCCCACATTATGGGGTAAGTTGGCACATTGATAATTAAAAGAAAATTACTACATTGCATTTAAATCAAATAGCAAAAATACCCTCTGAATTTCCAAAATACAAAATATAAGGCATTAGTATTACTTCAGATCATCATCTAGTTGTAATTGTGGCAGGTGTGAGATAAATCCTTGTCATAGTCTTCATGCTCCCACATGTTACATGCCCTGCACTGGACCCACACTTCTCCTGGCTTACCAAACACAGGCTCTCTTCAGTTGAGCTTTCTTCTGGATCAACAGGAGCAGTTCTTAAACTCTGTATCAAACCGATGACTGATCCGAAGCCCATGTGTCTTTGCGGACATCTCTCAATCTGTTATATAACCACCCGTAAAATCAAAATCTTGAAATAGTCTGTAATTCAAAAGTTGAAATTCCATCAATCCTAAACCTATTGAAAATATAAGAATAAGTGACAGCTAGAGGTAAAGCCGAGGAAACCTTACCAGGAATGTCACAGACAGGCATACTTGATCCTGGATTACCAGTCATCCACGAATCACATGCCCTGTTAACACATTTCTTCAGATGTCTATTAACACTAAAATCCATGGGCTGCAACTTGTGAGAACAATGTGGAGGAAATGATACGACACTAATCTCATCATCCTTCCAGAAACAGAACGTAAATTATATAAATAAATAGGCTTACTATAGTTATCAAATAACTTGTGCCAACTTGCCCCATCCCTACCATTTGGTACAAAAATGCTTACAAGTCCACACCAAGAAGCCTTGAATTAATAATTTTAATGGTATAGAATCTTTAAACCATAAGGAAAACTATGCTATAATTGAAAAATAATCTTTATGAATGTATAGATGTCATAGCAAATAACAGAAAGATTAAAATATTTACTCACTACCATCAAAATAGAAAATTGTCTCATAAATTAGAGCTCCTACCTTCTATCTCTATAGAATTTTGCTGGTAATTGAGGAACCACGAGGCAATTACACAGTATATGTATTAGAGTCATCTATTGGTAAACTTTAAAGTCATTTTGAATATGCCAATTTACCCCTGTAGCCAACTAGCCCCGGGCTCCCCTACTATAATTGAAGTCAGTTGCTTGCTTGACAAAATAATAATATGACTGAATTATTATGGGCCTACAGATGACTGTTATTTATATGAAACAAATAAATTATTTTTGTGTTAGATCGTATTCTCTTCTATTCCTCTGCATGATATTCCATTTTGTCTTGTAATTTCACCTAATTTTTTCCTTTCCCCAACTTCCTCTTTTTTGCATCGCATCACTTTCTGTTTTTTCCACTGCTTCCTATTCCCCACAAACCACAATTGCTTCCTGTTCAAACTATGACCCCATCTTGGAACTTGACCCACTCTTCATATACTACTCCTTCTGCTTCTGCTTTTTAAACCCTAGCTCGTTTTTCACCCACTTACTCTTGTTAAGCTCATTTCGTTCATATCGGACTCCCTTGTCTCGATTATTCTGACAGCTACGTTTTGAATCCCTCCTCTTAAACTTGAGCATCAATCAGTTTTAAGTATTTCTTCTGGCAACTTCCAAGGTTGAGAAAGTTTTGAAACATGCCTCTAAAACTAGTCAGTAAACTTTCAATACTAATTCCTTGCAATATTCTTAATTCGAGCTCTGCCTTACAGATAAGTGAGGGTAAAATTCTGTCATAACCTATGAAAACGCACTGTGAAGTACCATAGTCCAAAATGATTTGGACCAATTTAAGATCCCAGAACCTTCCATAATTCGTAGAAAATATTTTCATCATGCTTTTCCAGGAAAAGAAAGCAAAGCTTATATATATGTTATGTGACATCAGACCTATCAGAAGTTAATACAAATCACTGGCTTTAAATAAAAACTTACAATTGTACTATGTAAAGTCAACAAAATTCAGTATCAGTAAGCTTGCCTGCTTCTGTTAAACGTAAAGATATTATCTTTACTAGTATAATATCCTGTAGTTCAAGAATACCTACTGAGTTTATATAATGAATGTTTCAGAGATTAAAGCTCTGGAATTATCCAAGTCGTTTTAATCAAATACGCAAATGAAAGTTTGGCGACTTTCCCTACCTAAGGAACTAATTGCCTCATTTTTCTCTTGTAAACTTTTTAAAGCAATTTAACAAAAATCAAAATAGCGTGTTGTTTTGATTATTTTTTTGTACTTATTTCAAATACAGATTTTTCAAAGAGTTCCTAGTTGTATCAGCAATCTTTCTTGAATGACTATTTAGGCAGAAAATATTTACAGCGCTAAGATTTCTTCAACAAAGGCTCACTGTCATGTCAGTGATGATCATAGGAGGAAAGCAACAAATGCAATGGAACTTAGTAATCTAATTTTATGGTTTTTATTTTCTTATGTAATCATCCATATTATGATTATTAATCTACATACAAACAAAGTTTCATTGACCTTGGCTCTATATGATTATAATAATAAGAACAATAATAAATTCTATTCACCCCATAAGTGGAATATACACAGTATAATCTAGACACACGAGATAACATGATAAAAACTGCATATCCGCAATCCACACAGTTGCTGAGGAACTATAAAATATAGTATTCATAAAATGGTAATAACAGTCAAAATATTGAACATTAAAAATTATAACAATTACTGAACAAATTGCATATAATCAAATTCCAGCTAGAGACCATAGGTGGTTACAGTAGTCAGGTCCAGACGGCTAAATAAGAAAATTTAATGTCGCAAAACTGTAATCTGATAATATTCACAGTAATAACTATAATCGTAGAAATATAAAATATTAATGACAAATTCTGTAGAAGAAACTCCGCAAAAATAGAGATTAAGTCATCTAGAGAACAGACACCTCAATTTTCCATCTTGCCCACAATTCAGATCTTCTTCTTGCCTCGCTGCTTAGGATGCTTTGTATGAGTGAATTTCTGCCGGTTCTGTCAGGTAAACAGACTGGACATTGTTCGCCTTAAAATGATTTGTTAATTATGTCGCATAGTCACTTGGGTATAGTTTGTACTTCTGCAATACGCTTAAGCGATCTCAGGAGCAACGACACGAACTGGGTCATGGTTTCATTGTACAGATATGATATCAAATTCCTCTGCATACAGGCGGCAAGTGTCGATGAGACACTGGACATATTGCACTGATGGGGAAAGCAGAACCATATCGTCAGCGTAACTTAATTTGTTTATAGTTGTTTCGTTGACAGTGCATCTGATTGGGAATGAGTTCAGTTTGACATTCTGGGTATCAGCACTATGGAGAGAGAGTAAGTCACCTTGCCGAAGCCCGTTTAGGGAGCCGATGGTGTACGACAATACGTTACCCAACTTGACACAGAACTTCTGTGTGTAGAACCAGCAAATAAAAGCCCAAGCAATTTTTAAAAAAATATATGATTCTTATTTTCATCCATTCACTCTCATGGACTTCTCAGTAATGTGGCCCTCTCATTCTGCTCTCTGTAATCTCTCAGCCATCCCTTGCACTATTTGTATTTACAGTATGTAGGAGCTTTGCTCCTTGGTATACCAAAAAGACTTCTGACCGTAACCATAGTCTTGTATGATTTCTCCGAGAATTCTCTTATTAAATCGGCTCCTGTGCATAATAGTCAATTTGGTTTAGGATTCAATCGCTGATTCCAGCATTTACCCATTTTTCAGGATACCTCTAGGCAGTGTTTCAACATATCCCGAAGAAGGTGATCACTTTCGTCCTTCAAAGACAATGAAAACTTTGCTTGACTGACTTTCTTAAAGCCATTTTATGAAACCATTGTGTTGATTATTGGTATGAATAGATGGATGAATGAATGTGTGACATTTTGGGCTAAAGCCCAGGCACTAGGGCCAAGAAGGCCATTCAGCGCCGTAATGAAAGTTAAATAAATAGAATTATGGTAAATGAATGAATAACTTAGTGAAAGAAATGATTAATAAAATTTATGAAGAAATAATTTGATTTGTTGTACAATATTATTTTTTGGTTTGTAACTCAGGATGGCTACTATAGCACTTCTCGAGTCACTAAAAATCACAAAATTATTGACTGATGTTTCTTCAATTATTTTTATGGCTGAGGGAATTGCGCAAAGCTCTGCAATGAATATTGAAGCTGCATTAGGTAGAGAGAACTGATAAGATTTGCCTTGGGATATTGCAGCATATCCCACTCCGTGTTCTGATTTACATCCATCTGTGAATATTGCGTAATGTGGACCTTTTCGGCTCATATGCTCTATTGTATGTTGCCTATGGTGTGTTGGCGTAATAAGTATTTTTTTGATAAATATTTTAATTGTGTGAAAGTTTTAATTTTATTCAATGTCCAAGGCGGAAATTATTTTACTATTGGCGTAATTTTTATATTCATATTTAGTGACTCAAACAATCTTCTAGCTCTAATTGGAAAAAGGGGTGGATGATTGTTTATAAATATGTCTCTTAGTTCAAATAATTTTTTTGTTGGAGATCGCTTGTCCTAATTCTCAGAACACTTCATTATTACAAGCTCTCTATAGAGAAAGAGACTGATTGATTGATTATGTCTGTTAAAAACTGGTGACACAACATCTCGGTTATTGACACCGAAATAAATTTAGATAAAAAGTAGAAGTAAATCTACAATTAATTTAATATAAAAAACCTAAAAATATATTTATATGAATAAATTTGTTCATATATATATTATTATTATAAGAATAGTTTAACCAGACCACTGAGCTGATTTTCAGCTCTCATAGGGGGCTGGCCCGAAGGATTTGATCACAAATGCCAGGTCTAGCCAAGGCCAGGAACTGAGACTAAATAGGTCATATAATATACTACTCAATAAATTAAAAGTTAAAAAAAAATAAATAAATAAAAAAAAAAAATAAATAAATAAAACTACACAGAGGCTTAGACTTTCATACTAGAACACAAACAGGCAATAAATACATTTACTCACGGTTCCATACATACTAAAAAGGTTATTAAAATTAACATATAGTCAAAAAACTTAAAAATTTTATCTAAAATTCATTAATTGCTCTGAGGTTTTTTTGTAAATAGTTATTTTTATATTTTATTAATTAAATCAGAGTTTCTTAGAAACGTCATAATCGGAACGACTGAAAATGTGAAAGATTCTGACAAAATTTTTTTTCTTCTTTTATTGGTTTACTTCCAAATGTTGACAGTCTTTGCTGGTCATACTTTGGACAATCACACAATACATGTCTAACAGTTATCAATACCTTGCACTCTGAGCACTCCGGAGCAGGGTCATGTGGGCTGCTCATTAAGTGCCCATGCGTTAGACGAGTGTGGCCTATACGTAGACGTGTCAGGATTACTTGCGCGTGTCTTTCTCTCTGGTATATGGAGCTCCATTTTGTAACGTCAGGTTTTATTTGTTTTAGTTTATTATTTTCAGGTTCTTCGTTCCATATATTTTGCCATTTATTTACAATTATTGTTTTTATATAAGCTACAGTGTCACTAATAGGGATGTTTAAATTTGTTCTCACCTTGTGGATTGCTTCCTTGGCTGCTTTATCAGCTTCTTCATTTCCTTTTATTCCGACATGGGCAGGGATCCAACATATTTCAATATTTTTTCCTTTTTTATATAATTTATAGAGTAAAAACTTTATCTGCTGCACAATATTATTTTTGGGATTATAACTATTAATGGCTTCTATAGCACTTCTAGAGTCGCTATAAATCACGAAATTATTAAAGTAGTGTTCTTTGATTATTTTATGGCCAATGTTATTGCACATAACTCTGCTGTAATACTGAGACATTATTGGGAAAGCGAGAACTGGCCATGTTTTATCTTGGACACTGCAGCATATCCCATCCATATTTTGATTTGGATCCATCTGTATATATTGCGTAATGTGGACTTTTCGGCTTATGTGCTCTATTGTATGTTGTCTCTGATGTTCTGTGTATAGAATGCTTTTTTGATAGATATTTAATTTGTGCAAACTTTTATTTTATTCATAATCCAAGGAGGAGGTAATTTTACTATTGGAGGTAGTTGGATATTTATATTCAGTGACTCAAACAATCTTCTTGATCTAATTGGAAAAGGTTGGTTGTAATGATTGTTAATAAAAAAACATCCCATTAGTTCAAATAATTTTTTGGTTGGTGAATCACTTGACTGAATTCTTACGGCACTTTTCATCGTTACTAACTCTCTATGGAGAGAGAGGAGGTAGTTCACCACATTCAACCTGTAAAGAAGAGGTTGGTGACGATTTAAAAGCTCCTGTACATATTCTAAGTCCTTCATTATGAAATGGGTCCAACATTTTCAGTACTGCGTTTGAAGCTGAGCCGATATTTCACTTCCGTAGTTAATGATAGACAGCACTGTTGCTTTATATAGTATGTAAGGGTTTGTCTATCAGCTCCCCAATTAGTGTTTGATAATTTTCTAATTAGATCAATGCTCTTTAACATTTTGATTTCACATATGTTATGTGGGCGTTCCAGTTCAAATGAGTATCAAATACTAATCCTAAAAATTTTGCAGTTTGGCCTATTTGTATACTTTGATTTCTGATTTTCAAATCTATTTCTTCATCTTTTATCTTTATAAAACATAATTGCTTGAGTCTTATTAATGGACAATCTAAATCCTACAGATGAGGTCCATTCATCTATTTTTATTATAGATTTGTTAATGATGCGCTCTGCATGTTTAATGCGAGATGCTGAATAATATATGGCGAAAATCATCCATATAAAGGTAGCTTTTAATTCCGGTGGGTAGATTTTTACTAATTTCATTAATTGCTAGGGTAAACAGTGTGCCACTAAGGACACTTCCTTGTGGAACACCATTTTCAAGTGGGAATGTTCTTGGACAAAGCATCATCAAATTTTCACCTGAAAACTTCGATTTGTTAGAAAAACTTTGGATGAACATGGGTAAATGTCCACGAACGTTGTTGTTTTGTAATGTCTTCAATATAGGATACCTCCATGTAGTGTCATAAGCCTTTTCTATGTCAAAAAAGACTGCTACAGTTATCTGTTTTCGTTCAAATCCTCTGCGTATATGGTCTTCTAGGATAGAAGAGAATTTAATGCAGACCTGTTACACTGTGACCCAAATTGAGTGGAAGTTAAAATTTTGTTTTCTCGAATGTGCCATGTTAGTCTAGCATTTACCATTTTTTCAAGTAATTTGCATAAGCAACTTGTTAAAGATATTGGTCTGTAATTATTAACATTGCTTGGATCCTTTCCAGGTTTGGGGATAGGAATTATTATAGCTTTACGCCATCACAGGAAATAGATTCTGAAGCCATAAATGATTATAAAATTGTAATAAGTATGACTTTGCCATAGGTGCTAAGTGGTCGATCATCTCAAAGCAAATATTGTCACCTCCAGGAGCAGATTTATTGCTATTCAAGAGAGCATATTCCAACTCTTCCTATTAAATTTTCTATTATAAATATATATCTTCTTGTTTTCGAAATTTATTTGTTATTAGTTCTTCATTATTTTTCTTTGTGCGGAAGTGTTCATCTAAATTTTTATCGCTACTTACATTTGCTAGTTTTCTCCTAATATATTACTTATTTCTTTTGGATCAAGTATTCTTTTTCCATCTTTCAATATGGCATGTCTAGGTGGTTTAACTTGAGTACCATTTATTTTTCCTGAATTTTTTCCCATATTTTTTGTATGGGAGTATTATTAGAGAGATCTGATACTTAATTCCTCCATGAAATTATTCTTCCTGATTACTTCCTTTTTAAATTTTGCAGATATTTTGTTGTATAGGCTTTAATGTATCAATTTCTAGTATATTATAGTAATTTTTTGTAAAGTTCCTTCTAATATTGGTAATGTTTTATTTATTTTACTGAACGTTCTATTTAAATTATCTAGTCGTCTCCCTACTGAGTGTTTTACTTTAATTAAGTCTGTCAGTTTATCAGGACCACCATGGGACTTTGTGCTTTGTTGGATGGGGGCTTTGACTTTGGTATTGCTTGATCAGCAGCCTTTTAATGAAGTCAACAAGAATTTTGTTAGTTTTTCATTATGGTCTTTTAAAATATTTCAAAATGGGTTGGATATTTCTTGTGTGCATTTCATATTTTCCCAATCTGCTTTATTAATGTTATAGTGAGGAACATGTTTTGCAGATTATTATGTAATAATGATATTAATATTGGGAAATGATCACTGGTGTGCAAATCATCAACTATATTCCAATCTATTCTGTCAATTATATTTGTTGTACAAAGAGTTAGGTCTACTGAAGAAAATGTTCCATGTGTTTTTGAAAAATATGTACTAATTTCGTCATCATTTATACAGCACATGTCGTTGACTCCATGAACTCTTCAATTTTACTCCCTGCTCTATTTGAGATTGTACAGTTACAGTCCCATATCGGGTGTGAGCATTAAAATCCCTACTATCCAATGTAGGTTCTCTGGCATTACCAAACAAAATCCTTAAGTTTTTCTATGTCGTAATTTTTGTTAGGTTGGTTGTATATGTTATAAATTACATAATTATAGTTTTTTATTCGTATTTTGATGCTCGATCTTTGCAAGTCAGCAAGTTTACAGGTACCTTGTCATAACATACTTTGTTATGTACATATATAGCAGTACCTAAATTTCCTTCTTCTTCTCTAGATAGATACTAAGGTATATTTACCAATTGTTGATACTGTTTTATTGACATGTTGTAAACATATCATCATTGGTTCGTATTCTTTCAGTAAGCGTTGTAATTCCTCCCAAATGTAATCTGGTCTGGAGACCATTTATGTTCCATTGTATTATATAATGATTGAAAATATTAAGTTAAGAGTGTTCAAGCATTACTTTCCTGTTGAGGTTTATCTAGTTGCATTTTTTTCTAAAATTTTAGTTACGACATTTATTTGCTTTTCCTTATAGGACTTAGGTGTCCCAATGCATCAGCCTGTGAGTCTCTAGTAGTGGTTTCTTTTTTAGTATATATATTTCGAGTCTCTAGACTATGGTTTCTTTATTTCTATATTTTATAAAATTTCTATAGTGTTTGTTAAACTCTCTTTTGTTATATTTCTGTTTTTGTTGCATAATTCGATGAAACATTCATTACATCCACATGTGTTCTTATGTGTCCTTTTTCATTCACTTTTAGTGCACCAATTACTGGTGAGGGAGTAATCTCTTCTCCCTTCACATACTCATTTTTGTCTATTGGTGTTCTCTATTATTTCTTTATTGTTCCTGGTATTCCATCCAATTCTTTTATTATTACTTTTAGGAGACAAGGGTATGTTCTTATTTTCTTGTCTGTGCACTTTTTTTGTGGATCTTTGGTCTTTACTTTAACTGATACCTCTCTAATAATTGTTGGCTTTTTGGTTTTGGGTGGAGTTCTCTAAATGCCTCTTTTTATCTTTAGCTTCCAGCTCATTATAATTGTCTTGTAATATTTCAGTTATGGATGTATTATTCTCGTGTGTTTCCATTTCCTCCAATATCTCAAATGAATTTGAACACACAGTTGCACAAGTATCTTGATTTCTTGCTATATTAGTTTCTTGTAAAGTATTTTTCCTTCTGATTCATCTATTAGGGGTTTGTTATTTGCTTCCATTTTTGTTTCATTCTTTGAGCTCATTGCAGCAGAGAACATTTGCTTCCTAGCGGGATCATGCATTCCTCTAACTCTCAACTCTAGTTTTGGCTTCTCTTATTGGCATTCCTGATCTCTCCTGAAGTAATTTCAGTTCTGATTGTATATATAGTACATACACTCCTTAGACCTAGCATGGTGATTTTGGCCACAGTTTACCCATTTTGGTTCACCACACTTCCACTGCGTGGTATGTTTGTCAGATCCACAATATGCACAAATCGATATATTTCTGCAATTTTTCCATGTATGCCCATATTTACTGCAGTTTTGTTTTGGCACTGTAGTGGTTTTGGAACATAAGGTCTCAGTTCTCTATTTTGGCCCATGATTTTAATTTGAAAGGCAATTCTTGGCCTTCAAATTTTATTTTTTGCTATTTTCAATGTCTTTTCATTACTTTGTCTACTGGTTATACTGTATACTTCACAATCTTGTACATTGTTGTACCTTTTTTTAAGGGAATCCAGCAAAATATTTTTCTCTATTGGCTCTTCACTTTTAGGAGTACTACAGTACCCTGTACACTGTTCATATTGTCGTGCTTTTTCTTATCGTTACTTTTATATTGTCTATGTTCTTTTATGGTTTAAATAATTTTCAGATTGATTTTTTGTAGTGGTTTCTATTAACCACTCCTGTTCTTTATTTGTCTAAATGACATTTCAACTGAGGTTGGGTGCCTACTTAACAAATAATTTTCCAATCTTAATGCTGATATTTTTCTGTCAGTTTCCAAAGTCAAGAACCTTGACCAACTTCCACTCCCAAAGAGGGAGTCGAAGTGAGTCAAGGTTGGGTCAATTCTAAATTTGCTTTTTTCTTTGTGGCTTGTATGGTATTAAAGTTTTAATACCAGCCTGTTCTTCATTACCTGGGATTTCCTTAAAACAGTCCATTGCCATGCCAGAAGTCGTAGGGGTTTTTTGTTTTAGTTTCCATATATATAAAGTTTAAATATTTCGTCCAGGATGAGATCCCTCTCACCAAGGAGGCCCAACTGGGGAGGAGCAATACTGTTACGCTGTGGTAACTGCCCTGGGACAACTCACCTGGATATACGCCATACCCACAGTGCCTTAAGGTCGTCAGTCCCATGAGATCGGACCCAGCACTGTGGGCATGGCTTGACATAAAATTTCCCCTCGCTCGACCACGTCAGGTACTCTAGTTTACGGGTGGAGTGGCATGCCGTCCAACTCCACCCTCCCATCAAGTTAAAAGAGCGGTCAATTCAATACTCCAAAACACGCCAAGGTCGTCAACGAAAGAAGAAGGAGGAAGAGGGAAAATTTAGAGGAGGAGTAAAGGAGTGAAAGGTCCCAATGTTCAGTTGGATCACAGCAGAGAGTAGGCATACAGGGGCATACTCTCTCTGCAGTGGATCCCTAAGCCCCCCACCTCGTCAAGGAGTTGGGATCAGGGGGTTCATAAATATAAACTCTTACATATATATTCTATTATATAATCTCAATTTTTGTTGAGGAGGTCAGCCTCCCTCATAAAGATATATAACTGCTCTATATTACAATCCTTTCCAAGAATTGTAGCTAGGATAAAATTACCTCCTCTATCACATCCCCAAGAGAGGAACCTATGTCTCAAATTCCAAGTCTGGGACATTCAACCAGCAAATGTCTCACAGTCAAGGGCACATTACAATCATCGCAAAACAGAGGATTTTCACGAGACATCAAGAACCCATGGGTGAGTCTTGTATGTCTAATCCCTCAATCTGCACAACATCGTTTCTTGTCTCCTTGGCATATACGGATATGCCAGGAGACACTGATGACGTGATACTACGCATGTTTTTTATTATTGAAATATCCTCCCATTGGGACTGCCAACATTTTTTTAATTCTCTGACCTACTAGAGGATACAAATCCCGATATGGTAGTAGGCATCTTTGTGGGTCTGGGGAGCTGACTGCAGATTTTGCAAGTTGATCTGGCATTCTCATCCCAGCCACAACATGGGAAAGAACCCAACAAAAACTTTATTTCTTCCCTCTTTTCTTTTTAGTAAAGCAGCCATTCCAATATATCTAAAATCAGATGGTTTAAAGGGTTAAAAGATCCCAGCGACTGAAGAACACTTCTCGAGTCACAATATATAAATAAAATTCATTCAGAATTAAAACTTCCTTTAAAGCTTTTAAAATTCCATATAATTCTGCTGTAAAAATCGGTGCAACAGATGATAACCTGCCACTTCTCTCTACATCAGGGAAGGCTACACCAAAGCCGACACCAGCATCTGACTTTGAGCCATCCGTGAAAACAGCAGTCGAGTCAACATGTTGCAAGGAATGTTCTAAAAATATTGACCGCATGGCTTCACTGGACTTTGTCTGTCTTGGTAAATTAAAATATCTAAAGAATTTTACTTCTGGGAAGTTACAGGGGGGACTAAATTAATATTTTGCTGGCAAAATCTCGATCCTTGGCATATTTATTTCACGGACGATGACATTTACTCTAAAAGCAAATGGATGAGGTTGCTTGAGGTGACTTTCATTTCTCATACAATTGCTGGTTAAAGACTTAGGTAGCCTCTGGAATCTATACCAGCTCTGAACCAGCAGAGATGCTTGTAATGATAATCCAGTGGCACCTCATCAGCATCTACAAGCATGCTCTCGGTGGGAGATGATTTGAATGCTCCTGTACACAACCGTATGATGAAATTTGAGTTGAGTATTTTAAGGCTATTTGGCTTCGCAGAAGTATACACCTCACCCATAACTTAACTTTGAAAAAGACCAAGGCTTTATATAATCTCAACATCTGAGTTCGGTATGCACCCCACGAAGTGTGAGACACGACTTTCAGCATATTCATTGCTTTCAAGCATTTTGCCTTAATATATTTCAGATGTGGAATCCAGGTCAGCTTGCTATCAAAAATCAAACCAAGAAACCTTGTTTCACCAACACATGGAATTCTCTACCTAAGAATGAACAGATCTGGATCAGGGTGGATTCCTCTTATACGACAAAAGTGCATAGTTACTGTTTTAATGGCAGAAAATCTAAAACCATTAACCTCAGCCCATTTTACTATATTATCAATGCAGAGCTGAAGGCGGCGTTCAGCCACTGCCATCCTTGATGCTGCAAAGGAAATCGACAGGTAATCAACAAAAAGAGTATATGTTATATCTGGGGGAATCATTTTAGAAACCCCATTGATTACCAAGGTGAACAAGGTTACACTTAAAACACTTCCTTGTGGTAGTCATCCTTCTTCTTGATTGAACACATCCGACATTGTTGCTCCAACCTGAACCTGAAATATCCTATTTTTTTTTTTTAAAGCCTTAATAAAGAGGGGCAAATTGCCTCTCAGGTTACATTCATAAAGGACCCTCAAAATGCCATTATTATTATTATTATTAAAGAAAGGAGTTTTACCAGTCCAATGAGTCCAACTAAATCTAAGTGAAAAAATGAATGAATAAATAAATATATATACATATATACACACATATACATATATATACATACATATACATATACATATATATACACACACATTCACACACATACATATATATATGAAATATAAGCAATAAAAATAATTAACTATATATTCAATCTAAGTAATTTAAAAAGAATTAGTAATAAAATAAAAATCTTAGGTAAAAACTTAAATTCTATCAATTAAACGTGTATTCCTTAAAAAGTTAAAATTCTAAAAACAGAATAAACTACTAGATTCAGTTAAAATGTCAGAAAACGTTTTCCGACCAAACATATCTCTTTTTCTCGCTTAAAAACCCGACAAACCCGAAATCATGTTTAAATATAGATAAAAAGTATCACACATGCACATGGGAATGGTGCCGTGAGGTGTACACATTAAAAATCCATTGGTCAATCTCGTATGGCAATTCTTAATCGAGTCAATATTACCTCAGTTTTTTTGTCGTATTGATTAGATGACTCCCAGGAGCAAACAGTTGACTTTAATGTCTTAATTTATTATTCTGAGATACGTTGCTCCACAATCTTTGCCACTTTTCCATTGTAAATGTTTTTAATAAAGTATGTAATCTCTAACGGGGAGATTAATATTCCGTTGATGCAGGTTGACGGCTGTTTTAGCAGCAGTAATCCGCTCTTTCATTTCCAACAACTCCTACATGAGCCGGGACCCACATAATTCGATATCTACCCTTCATGATAAAAATTGTTTAAAAGTTCTTTAATCTTTAATACCAACAGGTTCTTATGTGAATAGCTTTTTGAGGGCTTCTATGGCACTTCGTGAATCCGAGTATATGATAAATTTTAAATTTAGTCTTTCTTCATGTGCTTTAACAATATTGATGGCTAGTAAAATGGCATATAGCTCGGAGGTGAATACTGAAGACCTCGTGGCAATGATAACTGGCTCATTTTCTTCAAAGACACTGCAGCGCTCCTACACCCACTGAAGATTTAGAGCCATCAGTGTATATGGCGTAGTGAGGACCTTTCCTCTAATATGCTCTATGGCAATTTGTTGAGGTGACTCGGGGTATTTAGCTAAATTCTTTAATAAATGAAAAAGATGAGAGCATATTCTTGTTTTTTTCATGATCCAAGGTGGGGGGAAAAGAGATGGTGAATGATGTTCATTTTGATATTGTTCTTGACTGCAACAGATATTTTGCTCTAATCGGGAATGTGGCTCATGATTATTTATAAAATGTCACTCTGAAAAAAGACCTTTTTTGTAGGAGAACTTGTAGATAGAATATTCAATGCACTTCGCATTGTTACAAAATCCCGATGCAACGACAAAGGGGGTTCTCCAATTTCACATAAAACGAGAGATTTGGGGATGATCTAAACGCTCCACTACAAATTCTCAGGCTCGAGTATGTATTGGATCTAAACACTTCAAAGTTGCTTCAGATCCTGATCCATATATGGGCTTCCATAATCTATTCTTGATAAGACCAATGACTTATATATCATCAGTAAAGCTGATCGCCTTGCAACCCCCTATTGTATGAGATAATTTCATCATTAAGTTAAGAGCACTATTACATTTAGATTTGATGTAAGATACATGTGCTTTCCAATTCAAATGAGTATCGAAAACCAGTCCCAAAAATTTTACTTTATCTTGGAAATGGATTTGTACATTGCCCAAAGTAAGATTTATATCTTGATTCTGTTTCCATCTACTATTCCTATAAAACATTATTGCTTGAGTTTTTTCTGCCGAAAGTCTGAAACCAACAGACGCAGTCCAAGCTTGTATTTTTCGAATGGCCATTATTTAGAATTCTTGCAAATGACGAAGATTGTTGGATGAGTAGTAAATTGCAAAGTCGTCCACATAAAGACTACTTTGCACTCCCTGTGGCATTTGATCTACTATATCGTTAATTGCCAACGCAAAAAGTGTTCCACTTAAAACACTGCCTTGGGGGTACACCACAGTTCAAGCTTAAAGATTCAGAGTAAATATTATCAATACGAGTTTGAAATGTTCTTCCAATCTATAAAATTTCTGATAAAAATAGGAAGATGTCCTCGGAAACCGTTAGATGCAAGGATTTTAGTATCGAGTACCTCCATGTTGTATCATATGCCTTCTGAATGTCAAAAAATAGGGCTATTGTGATCTGTTTTTCGTTCAAAACCTCTACGTACATAATTTTCTAGGTGTGAAAGAGAGTCCAAGGTGGATCGCTCTGATTGTGAGCCAAATTGAGAATTTGATAAAACATTACTACGACGCAAGCACCAATTCAATCTATAATTAACCATCTTTTCCAGTAATTTACAAACACAAACTGGTTAGTGAAATTGGTCTGTAATTATCTGGATTACTAGGATCTTTTTCCTGCCTTAGCTATTGGTATTACTATTGCATGTTTCCATGCCTTTGGAAATAGATGTTTGGTCCAAAGATGATTATAGAAATCCAATAGATAGGCCTTGGCTAAAGGGGCTAGATTTCTTATCATATCGAAATTTATATTATCTTTTCCTGGGGCTGTTGAGCTACAGTTTGATAATGCAAATTCCAACTCTTCTTCAGTAAATCTTTTCTTTTAGTTGTAGTAAAATATCTTCTACAGTATCAAAATTCAATGGTATTGCTTCTTCTCTTCTTTTAAGGGCTCGAAAGTGGGCATCTAAATTATCAATACTGCTTATGTTTTCAATATTACGACCGATAATATTAGAGATTGTCTGAGTATCATGTATTAATGAGCCATTATGCATTAATGCGTGTCTTGCTGGTCTGCGGTAAGAACCGTTAATCTTCCTAAATTTCTGCCACACCTTCTGCATAGAAGTATTATCTGATATGCCTGACACGTATTTTTGCCATGAAATTATCTTGCCTTTAATTACTTCCTTCCTAAATTTAGCAGAAATCTTATTGAAATATGGTTTCAATACACTAATTTCTATGGCTATGTCAACTAATTTGTTTATTGTATTCCCTAACATTAGGGGACCTGTACTCAAATGTTTGTTTGAATCTTTTATTAGGGTTTCTAATTTCTTCCAACTGCATGCTTTTTCGTTTATCAGTTGGTTAATGTGTCTGACCACCATGGGACCGAATGTTTCAACTGTCGAGTGCCAGTCAGAGGCATCGATTTATCAGCCGCTTGTGTGATAAAATTCACAAAGTCGTCGTTTGTTTTATCATGATCCTGGGAATAATCAAAGGCAGCACTGCCTAGTGTAAAACTTGAACTTATCCCAGTCAGCTTTATTTGTATTATATCGTTGGATCGGAGAAGTTGGTGTATGTCCTAATGGTAATAAAAATAGGAAAATGGTCACTGTTAAACAGGTCATCTAGGACATTCCATTCAAACCTATCAACAATATTATTGGAACAGAGTCTTAAATCAATTGACGAATAGGTGGCCATGGTGTTTGAGTAGTAAGTGCTACTCTCTGCCTCATTCAATATACAGAGGTTGTGATCATTCATCATCTGTTCGACCTTTGAACCACTGTGTCAACATCAACACAATTGGTATCCCAGATGGATTGTGGGAGTTTAAAGTCTCCTAATATAGGAAATCTCTTGCCTTTTTGGGGAATAAACCTTTAGGTAGTTTTAATTTTGCAAATTATAGCTACAAGAGGGTTGATTGTAAAATATTATAAATATTAGAGGAGTTATTATCTAAATGTAAATCTAACTCCAGATAATTTGAAATTCTGAGGTTCTAAAGGACATAGCATCGTAAGTTACTCTGTTATGAATATAGATTGCAGTTCCTAATGTATTAGCAGAAGGAACTGAATGAGATGCTAAATTGTAATTTCCTATTGATTGAACGGTATCATTGTATGCTGTAAGCATATTGCAATTGGATATAATATTTTAATAGTCTTTGAATTTCCCCTTGATGTAACGGGTTTTAAGACCATTAACATTCCATTGGATTAACGTATGAATTGTACATTATGGTAGTGGAGGTGGAATATCACTAGGTAGAGTATTGTTTCCTGTGCTTATTTGCCGGGAATGGGTTTCGTTTAACTGCAGTAGCAGTATTTTTTGAATTAGGTTTTGCTTCTTTACCTATGCTCCCTGTTGGTTACTTCGATTTCGATTCGTTTCCTGAATTTCTTTTGGATTGTGATTAATTTTTCTATAAATTTTCAAGATGAAGGGTGCCTGTTGCACGCTTCTTTATTAGATGGTCAACAACATATCAACCAGCGTTGTGGCTTTCTAATTACCATACTGGTTTTTATTTTTTGTTCTTCTTAGTAAAACAATTGTCCTATTAGATTATTCATATTATGTATACCTTATATTTTAAGGTCATTGAATTCGTCTAAAATACAATCATTACAGCCACAGGACATTTTGGGGTTGGGTTTTGTGCCCTGTTGGTGTTTTATGGGATCTCATTGATTTACTAGTTTTGCCTAAAACTGGTGAGGGATTTATTTCTTCAAGGGGTTACATTGTTTAGTAAGGATTTCTTCCGCTTCTTGAGAACCGTGTGCATTTGCGTGTACTTCGGCCTTTATCACATGGGTGGTAATATGATTGTCTGATACATTAAGTTCAGATTCAGAGGTTGGGAGTTGAAGCAATGTTACCATTCTGCTTCAATTGGGTTTGGTACATGGAAAGAAGCCCTTTCAGGTATGTATACTTGAAGAGTATCTTCTGTTGTTTAGTTAAGCATATCTCATTATTCGATTTTTTTTATTTGGGAGGAGTTTGTACTTTCAAGTACAACGTTTTTTTTTTTCTTTCTGACTTTGCTTTTGGGATTTCTAGTCCCACCATCTCTACTTCAGAAAGTTCTTCCGTCTCTTTGGTGCTGTCATCAGTGACGAGTATGTTGAATCTGTTTCTGTACAGAAATCTGCTCTTCTTGTTTAGTTTGATTTGGGTAGTAGTGTCATTCTTTTTTCCTATTATTCTATTTATATGTTGGCGTTTTGGTAATGATTTGGGAATACCAGCGTCAATGCAAGAATTGGATTCTGATCGACTTGATGAAGAAGTAGTGTTATCAGGAATCCTTGATTCTGCACCAGACAAGAAATGAGAAACTTGTATATCATCAGTTGATTGCAGATTCTTGGATGCTACTTTCGCATAAGTCGAATTATTACCTAAAATATGTTTTCTTGCAGCTTTATAGGTGATATGCTCATTATTAGCAGTATCTATTATAGTCTGTTCTAATTTATACAGAGGACATTGTCTTGAGTTCGGAGAGTGAGCTCCCTCACAATGATAACAAAATTTTTCGGATACACACTCTTTGGAGGTATCGTGGAATTCAGAAGCATTATGGAATTGGAGCAAATGAAAGCATCTTTGTTCATTGGAGCATTTCCCAATAACATGACCAAAATCATAACACTTGTAACACTGCATAGGTCGTGGGTGGAATTTCTTGACCACAATGCTCAAGTGTCTGACTTTTATATAGTCTGGAAGATAGGGTGTGGTAAATATCAACAAGATGGCATTGTTATCTCCTGGTAGCTTTTTAACTTTATAAACAGAAGAGGGGCATCTCTTCAGTATGTCCTCATCAGAAACTCATATAAATCTCTACAATATATTAATCCTTTTGACTGGTTGAAGCTGCTGAGGATAACCTTCCCAATGCTATCTGAATCAGAAGGTTTAAAATTTCTCAATAATACCGCTTGGGATTCATTCCCAGCCTTAATTAATAGATTATATCCATAACGCTTCAAATTTCCTTGAGGAATGGTACCAACTTTCTTCTCAAGGCATTCGTATCCCTTAATGATGTTTGTTGCAACCCTTCCTTGTACGAAGCAAACATACCAAATTGGCTCAGGTAATACCCTGGGAGCAATTTTCTGGGCATCACACAAGTCAGAGTACTTTGGAATATAGTCAAATTCAGAATCCAAAACGTTTTGAATATTATGCAATTTGCACGGCCGGCCAGAAAATCCGCAATGTTGCCACTTTTGATATTGGAAAGGGCAACCATAGCTTTGGAATGATCCTGAAAAGTTATATAAGCTTCAAAATCTTTTTTGTCTTTTGAGACTTTCAGCTTCATCCTTTCAATCTCTCCGAAAGGTTTAAAATGAGTGAACAAATTTTCATAATTCATATCAAGTGCAATGCCTGTACAATACAAGACTCTACAATTTTCATTTGCACTGCCAGAGTTTTTTAATCCCCTGGCATCCTGGGGATGAAGGAATAAATGGCTCCAGTGTGTAAATACTGGAACTGGAGGAAAGGCCCTTTTTAGTTCCCTGGTGTCAACCGAGTTGTCATTACTTGAAGTCGCTAAAGTCGTCAACAGTGCCGGTTGGAGAGTCAGCAAATCCAGGGGAGGGGGGGTCATTAGCCGAATTATCCATAAGAAGGTTTTAGTTTAGTTTGTTTAAATGTTTTGTGTTTGTTTGTTTGTTTTACCAGCTTGAGAATATTAAGAAAGTATCATACGTTGTAAAATGTAAAGGCCATTTACATTCTCCACTATCGGCACAGTGAGAGCATACTTCCCAGATGATCCGCTCCATACCCTACCCGTAGGATCGCATCAAAACAGATACAGAGGCACAGGTGTAAGCTTACCCGCCTGTTAGGACTGAGACCATAAAATCATGGAATCATCCCCCCTGCATCTGTATGACGGCTTCCAGCCATAAGCCGAGAGTCCTATTCCCAAAGATTGGATCCCCCTGGATTCCGATGACCCAACCTCCGGGAACAGTTTCCGCCAAAAGGTCCAAACCTCTTCGGGACGGCAGACTCATCCTCTACTCTCACATATAGCTTTGAATGAAAATCCCTCCCAACCCGTGATCCCTTCTCCCATTCATCAAACCTGCATGATTAACGAATGTGGAAATATCCACGCTATTTACCAGTAAAAAAAAAAAAAAAACAAAAAAAATAAATAAATAAATAAATAAATAAATAAATAAATAAATTGAATAAAAGAAATATTACTAATAGGGTTTGGACAGCAAGAAGAAAGTAGTATGCTAAAAATAGGAAGAGGTCGAAATAAAAAAAGGAATTAGAGAAAGACTAAAGAGAGAAATTTAGAATCGAGACTTGGGGAAAATTTCCCCATGTTCGAGAGCCCTCTTGCCCGTTTCAAGGCTTCACCAAGGAAGAAACATTCCAAGGTGAAGCCAAGAAACTTCGTCAAGGCATTCTCTCATTAAGAGGGCTCAAAATGCCATATCTCCATGTTGTATCATAAGCCTTCTCTAGATCAAAGAACACAGTGATGTGATGCTGCTTGTCAGCAAAAGCTTCACATATTGAATATTCCATTCGTACCAATACATCAGTTGTCGAGTGCATACTCCGAAAACCACACTGAGCAGGCGACAGATATTTACCTCTTTCCAAGTACCACATCAATAGTGTGTTCACCATTTTTTCCATGATCTTACACAAACAAGATGTGAATGCAATTGGGCAATAATTTTCTGTCTTGAATGGGTCTTTACCAGGTTTCACAAATGGAAGTAATTTCAACTTCTCCCAAAGCTTGGGGAAGTCTGGTATTTTCAGGAGTATGCTTAATCATTGAATATGTTATATCATCCAGTCCAGGAGCTGATTCATTACATTTATTCAAGACTGATTCAAATTCTCTAATAGTAAAAGGAGCATTGTATTGCTCATGCCTTAAGGAATTACAATCAATTTCGACCTGTTCCATTATCCGTCTTTGAGCTGAATAGGGTCTATCATCATTTTTCTTCGCAACATTAGCAAAATGATTAGCAAACTCATTTGCCACTAACTGGGGGTCTGCTACCTCGCAACCATTCATCTTGATAACTGGAGGTTGACAAGGAGCGAACTTGCCTGCTATTTTTCTAACTCTCTTCCAAACTAGAGTCAGAGGAGTTTTTGAATTTAGTGAATATATGAATATCATCTAAGATTCTTTTCGTGCTTTTTTTATTTCCATGCGAAAATGAGCTCTTGCTTTTCGAAATTCTACATGGTAATACTCACATTTTCGTCTCCGGTATCTGGTGAAAGCCTATCTCATAGTTCTGGGAGTTTCCTGGCATTTACAAGTCCACCAGGGAACTGGCTGGCGGAAAAATATGCCCGAAGTCCTAGATATAGATTGAAGACCAGCCGAGAACATAATTGTATTCAAAAAGTCAAGAGCATCATCTACACAGGGATAGTCATCAGCAGAGTCATATATTGAGCTGTGCTCCTGGAATACTGCCCAATCAGTCACCACTAACGGGAAATGGTCACTCATCACTACATATAGATAAATAAATAAATAGCTGATAACGTGCCTGATTGAACCTGAAAATGTGTAGATTCACTAGAGTTGAGACTCCCCACGTTTTCATCTTCTATGATGGAACATAAGCATCTTCCTCTCTGATTGGTGACGATGTCACCCCAAAGAGGGTTTCTGCTATTCATATCTCCCAAAATAACAAAAGGACGTGGTAACTGTTGAATAAGAGATTTAAATTCATTGATGGGGAAGGCTTCATTAGGTAGTAGATAAAGAGAGCATATTGTATATTTTCTTTGCAAATGGATCTGCACACCTATCACTTACAATGCTGATTGGATACTACTAGGATTTGTGGGTGGGGGGGGGGGGTGTCATTTCGAGCATACACAAAGCGACACCGCCATGGCTTCCAATATTCAAATTATAGATGGAGTGATATGATGTATACTCTCGTGGGCTGGGGCACATATTATTACCAATCATGGTCTCCTGCAGAGCTATACAAACAAGAGGCACTTCTGATATGAGCAGCCTTAATTCTTCCCATTCAGCTCTTAATCCCTGACAGTTCCACTGTAGAAAATTAATGAATTTACTTTCATTTAGAGGCTGTTAAATTAGAGCCTCTTTTAAGAGCTTTCAGCTTACTAACTTGCTCCTTTTTTCTGGAAGGAGACTGATTACTTATGGCTGTCTTCCTTTTCAGAAGGTTATCAGTCTCAGGAACACCAGACAAAGCTGATGCTGCCTGAGGAGGGCTGTGAAGGTTGGACATTGGGTGCATCCTCCAAATGAGCAGAAGCACCATTTAAAGCTGGTACAGCCACCAGTGAGGTGGAAGTGCCAGGGTATTATTATTATAAAAGTAGTTTAACCAGACCACTGAGCTGATTTTCAGCTCTCCTAGGGCTGGCCCGAAGGATTAGATAAAATGCCAGGTCTAGCTCTTAGGCCAGAGCTGGGACCAAGTTGGTCATTCAGGATAAATAAATAAATTGCACGAAGGCAAATGCTTTCATACTAGAACACACACAATAAATACATTTACTCATGTTCCCTTACATACATACTAAAACGGTATATTAAAATTCAGAATTAGTTTTAAACTTTCTCAAAATTTTGTTTTAAAATTCACTAAAACACTTATGTTTTTTATATTTTATCAATTAAATTGCAGTTCCACAGAAAAGTCAAAATCGGAACTACCGAAAATTTAAAAGATTCTGACAAAATTTCTTTTATTGTCTTATTTCCAAAAATTGACAGTCTCTGCTGGTCATACTTTGGACACTCGCACAAGACATGTCTGACTGTTATCAACTCCTTGCACTGTGAACACTCTAGAGCAGAGTCGTGTGGGCTACTCATTAAGTGTCCATGTGTCAGACGGGTATGGCCTATACGGAGACGTGTAAGAATTACTTGTTCATGTCTCTCTCTCTGATATGATGAACTCCACTTTCCAACATCAGGTTTTATTTGCTTTAATTTGTTATTTTCTGACTCTTCATTCCAAATATGTTGCCATTTCCTTATAATACCCATCTTTATGTATGTTACATAATCACTCATAGGGAGATTCACACTTGATCTTGTCATTTTAATTGCTTCTTTGGCTGCTTTGTCAGTCTCTTCATTTCCTTTGATCCCCACATGGGCAGGGATCCAACATATTTCTACTTTTTTCCCAATAATATCTAATTTATGAAGTGATAATTTAATTTGTTGTACTATATTACTTTTTGGTTTGTAACTCTGGATGGCTTCTACGGCACTTCTTGAGTCACTAAAAATTACAAAATTATTGAGTGATGTTTCTTTAATTATTTTTATGGCTTAGGCTATTGCGCAAAGTTCTGCTGTGAATATTGAAGCTGTATTAGGAAGAGAGAATTGATATGATTTGTCCTGAGACACTGCAGCATATCCCACTCCATGTTCTGATTTAGATCCATCTGTGAATATTGCATAATGTGGACCTTTTCGGTTCATATGCTCTATTATAAGTTGTCAATGGTGTGATGGCGTATATAAGTAGATGGCGTATATAAGTATTTTTTGATAAATATTTTAATTGTGTACAAGTTTTCATTTTATTCATTGTCCAGGGCGGAGGTAATTTTACTACTGGAGAAATTTGTATATTTACATTTAGTGACTCAAACAATCTTCTAGTTGTAATTGGAGAAGGGGGTGGATGATTATTTATAAATATATCTCTGAGTTCAAATAATTTTTTTGTTGGAGAATTGCTTGTCCTACTTCTCAGAGCACTCTTCATTATTACCAGCTCTCTATGGAGAGAGAGAGGTAGTTCATCACTTTCAACCTGTAGGGAAGAGGTCGGTGATGATTTAAAGGCTCCTGAACATATTCTAAGGCCCTCATTATGAACTAGGTCCGTTTTCAGTGCTGCATCTGACGCCGAGCCATATACTTCGCTACCGTAATCAATTATAGACAGGACAGTTGCTTTATATAGTAATGTAAGGGTTTGTCTATCGGCTCCCTAAGTAGTGTTTGATAATTTTCTAATTAGATTTAATGCTCTTTTACATTTTGATTTAAGTATGTTATGTGGGGGTTTCCAGTTTAAGTGAGTATTCCAGTTTAAGTAAGTACCAAACACTACACCTAAAACTTTGTAGTTTATCTAATTGGTATACTATGATTTCTGATTTTTAATCTATTACTTTTCTCACCGTTCATCCACCTTTTATTTTTATAAAACACGACTGCTTGATGTAATTAACCAAAGTTGTAAGTTATTGTAAATATAATTGAAGTTTAGCTAGATAAACTATTTCTCGTGCATTCATTTCGACTGTTAGTCATTGCAAATATTTATCAATTCATTTAATGACTAGTGTGATTTCTACAATGGTTTGGTTGGTTGGTTTTATAAAGTTAAAGGTGTAACACCAAGCACTGGGGCAGCAAAGGCCATTCAGCGCAATTTCTACCATGGGGTAAAATGTGGAAGAATTATGTGATAATATCTATCATGGACCATCTCTAAAGACTCTTTAAGAAAAATGTAAAGGTTAAGACATTAGTCAGGTGATAAACCGTTTCTGGGTCAAGCCATGTTCCAAATCTTCAGATATTTGTATGGCTGACTCATGAGCCCTCTAAAAAGGTCTGCAGACATTTGTTGGAAGTGACTTGCACTGTAGCGTGGTGTACATATGATGAAATAGATCCTTCATGTTTAATGAAAGGGAGTACAAAAACTGAAATAAAAATTACTCAAAAACCAACTGCCAGATCTTTCGAAACTTTCACACAAATATAAAATATATTATAAATAGTAAAAATAAATTAAAAGACCTTTAAATCCTATCGGGAGAGGAATGTTTTCAACTCCAGCAACAATATATGTTACTTACAGAAACAAACTGAG
>NC_061089.1:6388227-6410209 GCF_015104395.2 Macrobrachium nipponense
TGTCAGCACTGTGAGATTAGAGGAACTCCAAGTTCTCCATTTGCTTTCCTAATCTGTCAACACGTTTGATAAGCGAGCTCGAATCTTCAATGTGTTTTGGGAATCTGTCATCATGTGTGATAAGGGACTTCTCCTTCATCTCGATCGGGTACAAACATTATTGTATACTGGTCTCATACGCGTATGTCTTTGGCGAGTGCCACGTGCAGATTACACATTTTGTATATAAAATTGCGTAAGATTTCGAAGCTTCTAGAAGCATTTGTGCCCAAAATGTTTTGTGTCATCTCCTTAGTTCAGTTTCCGCAAGGGAGAAGATTTCATTAGATCTTAGATTCTCAAGGCGTTAACATCTCTCTCTCTCCCTCTCTCCATCACATAGCACTTTTGATCTTAAAGTAATGTAACGATTTCATACTTATAAACTGGTCACTTGTAATTTGTAAATTTCAGATTTGATATTTCTTAGAGTTTATTTAGTGTTTTTGTGGAATCTGAACAAACATTGTTGTTGTAACGGCGCCTGGTTTTTTGATGAATGTGTAAAACAAGCCTGCAGGAAAGAAAGAAGTTGGTATACCAAAAAGGTAAAGTGTTATATTTTTATTAGTTGCAACTAATATCTAATGGTTATGATGGTTTGGTAAGAAACTAATAACGGATAGGAACAGTGGTTAACTAAGAAATAATAACAGATGGTTACGAAGGTTTGGTAATAAGTGATGGTTACAATGTTTTGAGTGAAAAGATTTACACTTTTACACATTGCAAATTTTTGTGTTTTGTGTTTGTTTCATTTTGTGCATTTCTTTTTAATTTTCTTGTTGAAGTGTGCCTTTTTATTTTGATACTGTCCACATTTTTCTGTATTTTCATTTACATTCACAATTTAATTGACTTAGTTATTTTCATTGCTTAATCATTGCACATTTAATTAAATTTAACATTTGTGGATTAATTTGCATTTACTTAGAATTCTCTTCAAGGTTTATTATTGTTTAGCACTTGTGAATTAATTTCAAATTTTCAATTATTGACTAACACTTTTGAATTTTCATTGAATTAATTTTCTTGAATTTTGTGATAAATTAATTTTGATTTAATTTTACTTAATTGATTCAAGAATTAATTAAACTTTACTTTGTTTTCAAGTAACAGTAATTTTCCCTGATATTGTGAATTTCACTTATTAATTTTGAGTTTAATAATAAATTTTTGTATTTAAAATTTTTATAAGTATTTCATTTCGAATCAGTATATTTGCATTTGATTATATTGATGTTAGGTAGAAACATATAGTGGTAATTAATCTGCTTTCCTTCAATTTACTTGAAGTGACTTAGAACCAGGGAAGTATTTAGACTTCTGAAATCAGGGAAATACTTACACTTTTAAAGTTGTTGATGGAGTGATGCCCTTTGATTAATTTAATTACTTACAAGATTACCTCACACCTGTTTTGATGAACTTAGTCTGATTTTCTGCAATACTGGTAAGTTGTTAAGGGATCACTGTTGCCTTTAGAGTATTCACTCGTTTAATACCTGTGATGAGGGTTCGGTGTCTGGCTTTTGTGAGGTAACAATAAATGAATGGTAAGCGTAATAACCAGATACTTGGCACTTCGTAACAATATATATATATATATATATATATATATATATATATATATATATATGTGTGTGTGTGTGTGTGTGTGTGTGTCAACAAGTTCCTCTCATTTTATATTTATATACACATATTTTATATGAGCCTTTGCACTTAGTTTTCCAAGTCCGTACCTGATTACCTAATCCCAGGTGTATCGAGCTGGATTGGATAGATGAGTTATGGCCTTTTTGGGAAAACTGTTAAGATACGATAGAGTACTGGTAATGGTGATACCCAGGACGCACGGTGCGATCTCTGGTGTGAGGGAATAACATAATGGACATCTCTCCAAGAATTTTAAAAAATGATATGAGTAAAGAGGTGACATTCGGTTTAAGGAGCACTTGTGAGAATTAGAAATATGATTGGGAAAAAAATCAGGGAAAAAGTAAATTTCGAGATAAGGAAGTCTTATGTCTTATGAGAATTAGAGAAGAGATTTGGGAATAAATCAAGGAAGATGTAAAATGAGATGCTAGGAGCTCCTAAGAGGGTCCAAAATAGGATCAGGAAACATGGTAAATTTGTTGAGGAAGGCGAATATTGCTTGAATTAATAGCCGATTTAGGAATGGGTTCGATAGCAAATCCCACAGGTATTGGGGAATATACGGGATGAGAAATGAGTCAGGCTTGAGGAGGAAGAGGAAACTGAAGTCCTTTGGCCTTCATTGGTCAGAACTATAACGTGTATTTTAGTATCTATTTCAGGAATATTTTACCACTACATCGAGTTTTCTCACATTATGGCAGTTGCTAAAGGGAAGATGGAGTCTGTTCGAGAAACTTATGAAACCGAATACTATTTGATCTATGGATGGAAGGAAACGTTGACTCGTTCACTAAAAGAGAAAAGAAAAGAAAAAAAAATCTTTTCTTAAGTGTCTGAGAAGACTAAAACTAAAAGGAAATGTGATTTTTAAATTATTAAGAAGAAATTTACTTTTAAAATGTCTGAGAGGTACTAACATTGACCTCATACAGCGCATATTAATGTTGCTGATGGCCGCAAAAGATAACTTGTTACTACTAAATAGTAATGCTATATTTGGCAAGAACTAAATTTAAATTAGGCTTTGCATTTTTCAGTATATAAAAAAAGTTCTTTATTGCGTTGTACCCATAACATACGTTAAGTACTGACACTGCAATTACGAATTGATAACCAACAATTGAGAAATTATAGGGAAACGTAGCATAAAAGCGTCGCAACCTTAGTACAACGAGTTGGCGACGTCATCATACGATTGGCTAACTGAAACTGTTGTCACATTTTGAGTGAACCTTCTACATATCATAGGATGGGTGGACGTATGATATTTAGGGTAAAAGCCCAGGCACTATGGCCAAGAAGGCCATTCAGTGTCGTAATGGAGAGTAAATAAATTATATTATGGTGAATGAATGAATGAACTAGTGAAAGAGACCAATAAATAATATTAAGTTATGAAGTTTAATGAATGACATGACTGAGATATCGAACCTGCAACAAGCGTTTCGTCGATCCAACGGAAGTACCCCGGGCAAGTAAATTTGTAAGTAATATTGGATCGCATAAACAGTTGCAAATTCTCTTTATGACTAAGGAGTGAACCTATTTTGAGATGAATGATAGGTATTAAATTAACTTTGAGACTTCCAAACTCTTTCAATAATTTTTTGATGCGGTCTCCTCCTAATTTATTTTTTGAAGAAATATGGGATAGTGGCGTATATGGGTAGTTTTGGTACATCAATATTCAATTTCAGAGTGGAATCATTTATAATCAGAAGCATATCTAAGTGCTCTTAAGACCAGAGTGGAAATGACATTTAGTCTAAAATTGATGAGGCACGAACCATAAAAATTATTCCCCATTCCGGTGAAGGTGTGTTTCCTATAGACAGAAGTATTAAAGTTATTATTATCTCTGATTATCTTTATATCTACGAAAGGTAGGCAGTTATCTTTTTCCGTTTCTATAGTGAAGATTATGTTACTGTCTTGGGTATTCAGGAACTCCAAAAATGCATCACCCTGCCATGCATGTCTAAGTAAAATAAAAGTACCGTCTACATATCTCTTGTCAAAGGTTGGTTTAAAAGAACTAGAACATTCAGCTAAAAAATTGTTCTCTAAGAAATCCATAAACACATTGGCAAAAATCGGGGCTGCTAAAGGGTACCCCGTGGCCACGCCCTCGACCTGTGATTACAGAAGACCATTAAAAACGAAAGCAGAATCTTGCACAGCAAGTTCCAATAATTGCTTAAACAAATTTCTATTAAAACCGTGGAATGTGTCCATCAGCATTTAAAAAAAAGAAAAAAAATTCTGTCTAAAATAATGTTAATTATCTCTTCTAAGGGTTGATTGATTGATTATGGAATTTAGGGCATAGCCCAAGAGCTGGGACCTGCAAAGGTCATTCAGCGCTGCAGTATTATATGATTAAATGAAATGAATCAGATGAATGAATACATGAATCAATTAAAACCTCCCACACCAATGACCAACTAAAACTGCAATTAAAAAAAACCGAACGACACAACAACCAGGACTAAGACGATCTCACATCACATATCAACCAAACCAAAACCATTCACTCTCACTCAAAACCACTCATACTGCAACCAAAGAATCCCACAGCCGAAGTCACACACACACACACAAAACCAAATACAAATACATAAAGCAAAAAAAAACATGCATACCATCCTTCAACACCATTTAACCTTTATAAAAAAAAAGAAAAACAGCAATAAAATTTTTTAATAAAAATAATCAGGTACTTAAAATGATTGGGGGACTATGAAAAACAAAAAGTAAAAAATAAAATCAACATAAAATAAAATAAAATCAACAAAAAATAAAATCAACGAGTTAAAATTTGCCATCAATTAAACTTCATAAAAAATCCCAATACATTTTAAAAAAACTCACTAGTGCAGAAATATCTGCTTTGTCATCTAGAACATCGGTGCACTGGTAAACCAAGTCTACATCGAGACTAACCATATAGTGATCTGAGTCCTATATGTCAGCAAGTTTCTGAAAATCGAAGCCATTTTATATTGTGTGTTCAGGCTGAGTGAGTTCATTAAGTAAAGAAACGCTAAAGGGTGATCGTGTGACAAAAGGTTTCTGATAAGTTTATTGTTAAGATTTTCTGATTTTTTAGTTTCCTCAAGATATGTTAATTTTATCTTCTCGTTTAAAGATTTCTGAAGACTTGGTTCACGTAAATTTTTAAATTTAGGTGTGAAAGTATTGTTATGACCTTGTTTACTTAGTCTTCTTTATTGAGGATAACCACACCTTTGCCTTTACCAGGTCTGCATATTATAATATTTTCTTGTTCTTTCAAGGACCTCAGTATTTTCATTTCTTTTTTTAAATAAGGTGTCCATTTTACCTTAGCGATGTCATGCAAAGCAGTTGACATTCTCTGTTGTAAGTTACTCAAATTATCAGTTAGGTTAAGCCCCTTGAGTCTCTGAAAAAAAAAACCTCGAACAGAAAATAAAAATGAGAAAAACCTGGTCTATAGGATGGAAGCATGTATGTACGACTTTTAAGGCAAAAGCCCAGGATGGATGGATGTATGATATTTAGGGCTAAAGCCCAGGCACTGGGGCCAATAAGGCCATTCAGCGCCGTAATGAAGGTTAAATAAGTTGAATTATGGTAAATGAATGAATGAATTAGTGAAAGAAATGACTCATAAAAATAGACATGACTAATAAATAAATTAAAAATATGAATTTCAATGAATGGAGTAATATATGTTAAAAATAGTTTAATGTCTTTAAAAATCTGTATATGATTTATGAAAGTTTATCTAAATATTATTAAAAATTTCTATACACTTTAAAAGGGAGATGAGAGCAGAAATGTCTGCTTCATCTCCCAAAATATTTGAGAGGGATTTACCCTGGATATATCTTTCCCTTTGGTTAAAATATCTGGGGCAAACCATCAGAATGTGCTCCACTGTTTGTATCTCGTCACAGTAAGCACACAATGGTGGGCTGCTTCCTTCTAAAATAAACTGATGGGTTAAATAAGTGTGCCCAATCCTTAACCTCGTTAAAATAATCTCTGTACTTACTGTTATTGGCAAGAAGAGGAGAAGTCACCTTTCTTGCCACTTACTTAATACAAAAGACCTAATAGGACCTTTTAGGTCTGTATGAGGCACTTTCCTGAAGGTTGTTTCTGGCAGAGCGCTAGCAGCTTTTGCTTCCCTGTCTGCAGTCTCGTTTCCGTGAATCCCCACGTGAGAAGGAACCCAACAGAAAGAGACCGACTTACGCAGACAATATATACGAAAAAGTGACTCCTGAAGTTTTTGGATTAATGGATGAAAGCTATTAAATCTTTTGATAGCTTCTAAAGTGCTTTTAGAATCAGAGTATATGACAAAATTAGTGTCGCTACTTTGGAGAACTAAATCTAGGGCAGAGACTACGGCTGTTAATTCGGCAGTGAATATTGATGCAAAGTCAGGTAATTTAGCTGTATATGCTGTATCACCAAGGATAACAGCACACCCAACACCACTATCTGACTTTGATCCATCTGTATAAATCTTCACATAATTGGCATGGGTAATGTCGTGCTCTAAGAATTTTCCCCTAATCTCTTCTTCAGTACAATCCTTCTTCTTAAATGATTTCTTGCATACTAATGCTTCAGGAATAAGCCATGGAGGATTTACAGGATGTTTTACTTCCAGGACTTTCTGGGATTTGAGATGGTTATCCCTAACATCCTCATTCAGTCGAATTTGGAATGGTTTAGAAGCTCTTTGTACAGAGAAATTCGCTGAGTCTGTTTCCTTAAGTACTTCAAAGGAGGGGTTTTTTGGGAGCACTTTTCATTCTTGCCACGTATCGCAACCCTAGCTCTTGCCTGCTTAGATCTAAGGGAAGATGATCTGTGTCGACATATATGCTTTCAACAGGAGAAGTTCTAAAAGCCCCTGAGCATATTCTCAACCCCATGTTCTGTACAACATCCAATTCCTTTAGCTTGGTTTTACAAGCTGAGGAATAGATCTGACAGCCATAGTCTAGCTTGGAGCGACACAGTGAGTCATATAGCCTCAAAGGGTGATTTTTATCAGCCCCCCAACTAAAACCAGAAACAACCTTTAAAATGTTCAAAGATTTTTTCACATTATCTTTAGGGCATTTATGTGGCTGACCCATGTTAGTTTGTGGTCAATAATCATCCCCAGAAATTTTTACTTCACTTTCATAAGGAATGATAGATCCTCTTAAACTAAGTGTGGGAACTTCTTCCACACGCCGGCATCTGGTAAATCTTTACTGCAACTGTTTTGGAAGAGGAGAATTTAAACCCATTCTCATCAGCCCACTTAGTAATTGCGTTAATAGACCTTTGCAGATGTTTACATACTGACAATGAATCATATCCTGCAGTATATTGCAAGGTCCATCAACAAAAAGTGAGCATTTAACAGGAGGCAAGATTTTTTCAACCACACTATTTATTGCCACTGAAAAGAGAAGAGTGTTACACTTAAACGCTTCCTTGGGGAACTCCTTCCTCCTGCACAAAAGGTTGGGAGAAAGAGTTTCCCACTTTTACCTTAAAAAATCTGTCTGTTAAAAAGGAATATATAAATCTGATCATTCTTCCACATATGCCCATCTTGTGCAATTTTTTCATGATGCCAATTCTCCAGGCAGTGTCGTAAACTTTTTGAGGTAAAAAATACTCCGATGGTCTGACATTGTTTGGCGAATCCTTGCTGGATTTGGTTGCTCAGCCTCAGCAACGGATCAAGGGTGGAGCGGTTTTTCCTGAAACCAAATTGAAATGATGATATTAATCCTTTAGTTCTAAGTGCCAAACTAGTCTAGTATTTATCATTTTCTCCATCAGCTTACACACACAGCTGGTTAGAGCTATTGGTCTATAGCTGGTGGCTAGGGAAGCAATCTTTAGTAGGCTTTTTAACTGGAACAACTATGGATATTTTCCAGTCGTTGGGTAAAATTCCAGTTTCCCATATTTTGTTTATAATCTTGTAAATAAATTTTTTTGGTTTTTTGCATCGTCTGGGAGGTGTTTTAAGCATTTCATAAATGATTGTATCCTCACCTGGAGTTGTGGATTCACTAGAGGAGAGCGCCTCCCGTAATTCTCTCAGGAAAACCTGTAGTTGTATGGTTCAGATTTTTCCTGAATCGAATTCCAGAATCATTTCAGAATTCCTAATTTTTTGAAATTCTCGAGAATAATTCTTGGCGCTGGAAACTTCAGAAAAGTGTTTTCCTAGCTCACTGGCAACTTCAGTGGGCTCGTGATCAGAGTGTCCTTTATTTTTAATGAGGGTAATGGTGAGGCAACAAATTTCCCACTCAGTTTCCTTATTTTGCGCCACACCACTTTCAGTGGAGTCTTTGAGTTTTATTCCATTAATATTAGAGCCAACTTTCTCTTTTGGCTCTCTTATAAAAGTGGCGTTGCTTGGCTAAAGCACGTTTTGTAGATTAATTTAGACTGAGGAGAACCCACTAGTTTTGTAACGTCTGTAGCACTTCCTAGTAACTTTCCTCAGAATACCACAAGTCTTATTCCACCAGGGAACTGCAGGTCTACGAGGTTTGCCTTTTGTTTGGAATCGAGCCTTCAGCACTCTTCAGAGTAGATTCAATAAAATAATCATAAGCATCTAGATGAGATTGAAATGACTCAAACTCCCTATCTAGTATGACGCCCTTACTGAATTTTATCCCAATCTGCCTCCTCTACCTTCCACTTCGGTAAAACTTCAGATGGACCATTCCACAGCATATTTTAAATGGATCGGGTAATGATCGCTCCCATTTAAATTTTCGTTAACGACCAACTAAAATCAAGGTGGATGCTTGTTGAAGAGATACTAAGGTCCCAGGGCAGAGAAATGATTATCATGAATACGTTGGAAAGTCATTGACCCATTATTTATACAGGATAACATCATTCCTATCAATAACGTCTTCAATTTAATTTCCCACCTTTACTGTCTAGAAACAGACTTCCCCAAAGGGGTTGTGGGCATTAAAATCTCCTAGAAGTAGAAAAGGAGCTGGAAGTTGGTTAATTAAGGCCTGAATATCTTCACTGATAAAAACAAGATCTGGTGGAAGTATAAGGAGCAGACTGTTACCTCTTTTGTTTTCCAAGATGACTGAAATAGCAACAGCTTGTAAAGTTGTATTTAATTTTATTTTGGAGTGCTGCAGAGCTTTATTAACAATAATTGCAACACCTCCATGGGCCCAACCACCACTTGGGGGAGAAGAGATTAAATATTGAATAATTTAGTCACCCCCGGATTATAAGGTTGTTACCTAACATTGTCTCCTGAAGGCATATAATCCCTGGTATTGGATTTCATGAATTAAGACTTTAAGGTCTTCTGCACGGGCTCTGAGGCCTTTACAGTTCCACTGAAGGATATCAAAACATGAATGTTACGGTGGTAAAAAGTGCTACTTCCCACTCCTTAGACGGGGAAGTACTGTTCCTAGTGTGGAGAGGAAAGTTCTCCTTTATAAAGTGAGTGTTTCTTTAATCCTTTTCATTTGAATTGGAATTTAGAGTTTTTGGCTGAATCATATTTTTGGTATTGATTCTGATCAGAAATTTCTACTGAGATTCCGCGAATCACAAGGTTCATTTGTGTTAGGCCGGCAAGACTGATCAGAACTCATATGTTTTTGGGCTGAGACCTTTCTAGGTGGAGAGATCTCTTCCAAACACTGAACCCATTTTGAGGTTTTTGTTTTTATTTTAAAGCCGTCATTATTTGGGGATGTATTCCTTGTGCGCTTCTTGGTGGTTGTAATTATAGTTTTGCTTTCATTTTTGTTTGTGGCTGTGACAATTGATGGCTCTGAAGTAGCTCTATCTAATTGGGCTTGGTCCCTTGGTTTATTCTTGTTGGAAGTGTTTTTGAACAGCTTCCCGAATTGTTGATTGATTTTGGCTCCCTTTTTTTGGGAGAAGAGCCTGCAACTATCATATTAGTCACCTTTGTATTGACTTTGGTAGGCGAGTTTTCTGTACTTCTTGAAGTACAACTTTTGGTGTTGGAGTTCAAGGCACTAGCAGATGAAAATTTTTTCCTGACTGAATGGGGATTTTCATAATTTTACAGTCCATGGAGTAGCAGGTATGTGATGCCTATTATCAGATGCAGTTGTTTGTTTGTCTTACATTGCTGGAACTTTTCATAAGTTTTTATTACCGAAGCATAGGTAGAGTTGGCACTTTTGTTTGCCCCACATTACCACACGCTTTGCTTCACTAATGCTGGCATGTTCATTGTCAGCCATGCCATACTCTTCTTCAAATCTGAATCGGAGGCAAGTCCTAGAATTTGGAGAGTGATCACCCTTACACTGAAAACAGTATTGGGTTGCTACACATCATCAAAATTATCATGCTCCACAGAGCACACAGAACATCTTTTGTTGTTTTCACAAGAGTTTTGAATGTGGCCATATTCAAAACATTTGCGACACTGTTTCGGATTTCTTTTATATCTTTTAACCTGCATCCTCTCATGGCCAACAATGATAGTATCAGGAAAGTAACTGGAGGAGAAGGTTAAAAGGATAGCTGCATCCCCTCCTACTTTTTTACGTGAGATCACAAGGAGGACATCGATTGGAGAATCTCCTCCTCTTCAAAAACATGCAGGTCTTTTGAGTATACTACTCCTTTCAGTGTGTTAAAGAATCTATGCGATGCAATACATTCGATATTTCCACTTTCAGGAGGTTTGAAAATTCGCTAGCAAAAGTTGCTTGGGTTTCATTACCAGCTTTTTTATTAGCAAGTTCTTTCCACCATACGCTTCAAGTTTCCAATGGGAATGGAACCTACCTTGCTCTCGATGCATTCAGCAGCCTTTATCAAATTTTTTTCCTCCCTCCTTGTAGCTAGCAACATGCCATATAGGGGTAGGAAGCGCTCTGGTACATGGGGCTGGTCCATGTTCTTCATTCTTAGGGATAAAATCAAATGGCTCGTCATTTAAATTTTTCACTGAAAACACTTTCGTTGCTAAGAACCGAATCATTAAGAATGTGGCCATGGAGTCTTTGTTGTGCCTCACTAGCTTCCAAGGTGAGGAAAATTTTAACAAAAGCAGAAAATGACTGCTTGTCTTTTTCCAGAAACTATTTAATTCTTTCCACTTTACCAAATTGTTTCATTACACTGTACAAACATTCATAATCTAATGACAAGTTTATATTTAGTGCAATGAAGGACTCTACTATAGGATCAAATCCACCAGATTTACTAATACCCTGGTGTCTCAGTTTTTCATTCTGTCCGATAGCCGAGCTCATATCCATCTTCATGCCAGAAGTCGTTGCCAGTGCCAGTAAGTCGTCGGATCCAGGGGAGGTAGAACTAGTAACCAAATCCATGGAATTATGCCGGTTCATATTCAGAAGTCCAAATGCGCACCCAATACCCAAGAGCCCCGCTGAGACCCAGCAGCACATCAGAAAGGGAAATCAAGGCAGCCTCTAATGCCCAAACTCCCCACCCCAAACAAACCGCACAAGCCCACAAAGCGATCCCAGGATACTAAGCACGCACACACCAGACTACTCACACAAAAACCGGCTCACCTACACACCCAAAACTGCTTGGTTTTATCAAGAAAGTGACGTGAATCAGTCGGGTATTCACATTCTCCACCATGGCACAAGTGAGAGTTGATTCCCAATAGTCCACCCCATACCCTACCCTTACGATAGCACCAATACGCTTGCCGTGGCCCAGGTATAAGCCTATCCGCCTGCTGGGAGTTCTGCCCCCCCCACTAATGGGGACCAACTCCCCACTCCAAAACGTATTGGTGGGTCTTCCGGACAAAAGCCAGGAGTCCCATCCCAAACACCAGCCCCCCCTGGTGGATTCCGATGGGCTGATGTTTGGAGATGGTTCCGCCCTCAAGGTAGCAATGGGAGGGTCCCATCACTACCTCTTGGGTCCAAACCATATCAGGTGGCGACTCAACCACCACAACTCCCACAATTAGCTTCGAATGCAAACCCCTTCCAAAACACGATCCCTTCTCAGACTCACCTAAGCAGTAAAATTTAACTAAAGTGGAAAATTCCACATAATTAATCCGAAATGCTAATAAAAAATATTACATGAAGGAGAAGGATGTAGTAAGAATGAAAAATTGCAGAAAGAAGGAAAAGTTCTGACTAATTTAGTTGGATCAGCAGCTGGGCCCCAAGGACCACTAAGAAAACAACCCCACCAGGCATCAGAGCCCAGCTGCTGGTCCCTAAGCCCCCTACCCACGCCAAGGGGTCAGCATCTAGGGGGGCAAAAGCCCAGGCACTGGGACCAAAGAAGCCATTCAGCGCCGTAATGAAAAGTAAATAAATTACATTATAAATGAGTTAATAAGTGCATGAAGAAAATGGTTCATATATAAATTACCATATGACAAATGAATGAATTAATGAATAAAATGCTTAATAAATAAATATATATGTCTGTGGTGTGAGAGATAAAAAATAATTATATGTTATTAAAAATGTTTATAGACTTTAAAAAGCAAAAATCTCTCTCTCTCTTTCTCTGGTTAAAATATCTGGGGCAAGCAACCAGAATGTGCTCCACTGTTAGCATCTCGCCACAGCAAGCACACTCTGGGAGGCTGCCCCCTTCTAAAATAAACTGATGGGTCAGATAAGTGTGCCCAATCCTCAGTCTGCTGAAAACTATTTCTGTTCGCCTATCAGACTGGAAAGACGAAGGCCACGGTAATATATTATTTCTGATATTTCTGTACTTTCTATTATTGGCAAGAGGAGGAGAAGTCCATCTTTCTTGCCATTTTCTTAAAATATGACGTAAAAGGATCTTTTAGATCTGTATGAGGCACTTTACTAAAGGCTGTTTCTGATGAGTCACTAGCAGCTTTCGCTTCCCTATCTGCCATCTCGTTTCCATTCACGCAAATAATACAAATGGAGAAGCGATTCCTGAACTTTTTGAACTAACGGATGGAAGCTATTGAATTTTTTATTAGCTTCTGAAGTGCTTTTGGAATCCGAGTAAGACAAAATTAGTGTCGCTACTTTGAAAAACTATATCCAGGGCAGAGACTATGGCTGTTAATTCTGCTGTGAATATGGATGCAAAGTCAGGTAGTTTAGCCGTATATGCTGTATCTCCAAGGATAACTGCACAGCCAACACCACTACCCGACTTTGATCCATCAGTATATATTTTTGTCACATTAGCATGGACAGTTTCGTGTTCCAATAATTTTCCCCTAATCTCTTCTCAGGACAGTCTTTTTCGTTAAATGCTTTTTTGCACACGGATGCTTCTGGAATAAGCCATGGGGGATACACAGGATGTTTTACTTCCATGACTTTCTGGGATTTAAGATGATTACCCATAACATCTTCATTTAGTCTAACTTGAAATGGTCTAGAGGCTCTTATACCAGAAAAGATACATGAGTCTGCTTCCCTCAGCACCTGGAAGGAGGAATTTTTGGGAGCACTTTTAATTCTAGCCATGTACCTTAATCCTAGTTCTTGCCTTCTCAGATCAAGGGAAATTTGGTTAGTATCAACATATATGCTTTCAACAGCCGAAGTTCTAAAAGCCCCTGAGCATATTCTCAGCCCCATATTGTGTACAACGTCCAGTTCCTTCAGCCTGGTTTGACAAGCTGAGGAATAAATCTGACAGCCATAGTCTAGCTTGGATCTACACAACGAATCATATAGTCTCAGCAGGGATTTTTTATCAGCTCCCCAACTAAATCCAGAAACAACCTTTAAAATATTCAGAGATTGTTTAACCTTAATCTTTAAGGCGTTTACGTGGCTGGCCCATGTCAATTTCTGGTCAATAATCATTCCCAAAACCTTAACTTCACTTTCATAAGGAATGATAGATCCTTTTAATGGGAACCTCTTCCACACGCTGGCACCTAGTATATCTTACAGAAACTGTTTTAGCGGAGGAGAATTTAAAACTATTCTCATCAGTCCACTTTGTAATGGCATTAACAGACCTTTACAGATGTTTACATACTGACAAGGCATCATATCCTGTGCAGTATATTGCAAGGTCTTAAACAAAAAGTGAACATTTAACAGGTGATGATATTTGTTGGACTATACTGTTTATTGCCACTGAAGAAAGTGTTACACTTAAAACACTTTCTTGTGGAACACCCTCCTCCTGCACAAAAGGTTGGGAGAGAGTGTTGCCCACTCTAACCTTAAAAATCTCTCTGTTAAAAAGGAATATACAAATTTAATCATTCTTCCACATATGCCCATCTTGTGCAATTGTTTTATGATGCCAATTCTCCAGTATGTCCATATTGCTTTCTCAAGGTCGAAAAATACGCAGATAGTCTGACATCGTTTGGCAAATCCTTGCTGGATTTGATTGGTCAGCCTCAGCAAGGGATCAAGGGTGGAACGATTTTTCCTGAAACCAAATTGAAATGGAGATATTAGTCCTTTTGTTTCCAGGTGCCAAACTAATCCGGTGTTTATCATTTTTTCCATCAGCTTACACACACACAGCTGGTAAGAAGAGCTATTGCTCTATAGCTGGTGGCTTGGGAAGCGTCTTTATTATGCTTTTTTATGGGACCAATTATGGATATTTTCCAGTCCTTGGGTAAAATTCCAGTTTCCCATATTTTTTTTTATAATCTTGAGTAGATACTTTTTGGCATCATCTGGGAGGTGTTTAAGCATTTCATATAAAACTGAATCATCCCCTGGAGCTGTTGATTCAGTTGAAGAGAGTGCCTCCCGAAATTCTCTTAAGGAAAATTTGTGAATGTATGGTTCAGATTTTTCGGATTCAAATTTCAGTCATTTCGGCATTCCGAATTCTTTGAAATTCTAGACAATAATTGTCAGGGCTGGAAACTTGAGAAAAATGTTTTCCCAGCTCATTGGCAACTTCAGTGGGCTCTGTGATCAGAGTACTATTGACTTTTAATGAGGGTAATGGTGACGCAACAAATTTTCCACTTAAGTTTCCTAATTTTCGCCACACCGCTCTCAATAGTTTTGGAATTGATTCCATTGATATAGTAAAGCCAACTTTCTCTTTTGGCTTTCTTGTAAAAGCGCCGCTGCTTGGCTAACGCGCGATTATAGATCAATTTAGACTGAGGGGAGCCACTAGTTTTGTATCGTCGGTAGCACTTCCTAGTGACTTTCCTCAGAATACCATGTCTTATTCCACCAGGGAACTACAGGTCTATGAGGTTTACCTTTTGTCTTGGGAATCGAGCCCTCAGCACTCTTCAGAGTGGATTCTATGAAGTAGTCATAGGCATCCCGGTGAGAATGAAATGACTCAAACTACCTATCTAGATTGACTCCTTTACTGAACTTGTCCCAGTCAGCATCCTCTACCTTCCCCTTAGGTAATGTTTCAGATGGAGCATTTACAACATATTTCAGATGGATCGGATAATGATCACTTCCATTCAAATCTTCATTAACAGACCAGTTAAAGTCAAGGTGGATATTTGTTGAGGAAATATTAAGGTCCAGTGCAGAGATGGTTATTATGAATGTTGTGGAAGGTCATTGACCCATTATTATATAGGGCAACATCATTCGTGTCAATAAGGTCCTCGATTATTTTCCCTTTGCTGTCTAAACACTGACTTCCCCAAAGGGGGTTGTGGGCATTAAAATCTCCTAATAAGAGAAAAGGAGTGGGAAGTAAGTTGGTTAATCAAGGACTGAATATCTCCAATGTTAAAAGAAAGGTCTGGTGGGAGGTATAATGAACAAACTGTTATCCTTTTGTCTAATATGATTGAGACAGCAACAGCTTGTAGAGTTGTATTTAATTGTATTGTTGAGTGCTGCAGATATCTATTAACAATAATTGCAGCACCTCCATGGGCACGATCACCAATTGAGGGAAAAGTTAAAAATAGCATAATCAAGTTCAGGACTATAAGGAGAGTTACCTAACATAGTCTCCTGCAGGCATAGAATCCCTGGATTGAATTCATGCATTAAAACTTTAAAGTCTTCTGTCCGGGCTCTGAGACCCTTACAGTTCCACTGATGGACATCGAACTTGAATGTTAAGGTGGTAATGTACTACTTCCCACTCTTTGGAGGGGATGTACTGATCCTAGGGTGGAGAGGAAAATTCTCCTTAATAAGAGATTGTTTTCTTGATTCCTTTTCATCTTTATCAGAGATCAGGGTTCTTGGCTGACAAAAAGCTTTCTGAATTCGAGGCTGATGCTCAGGATTTTTACTGTGATTCTGTGCATCACTACTGCTATTAGTGTTGGGGCGGCAAGACTGATGAGAACTAGCATGTCTTTGAACTGGATCTGCTTTCAGAACTATCTTCCTTGGCGGAGAGACCTCTTCCAGAACACTGTACCCACGTGAAGTTTTTATGATAAAACTTTCATTATTCGGGGATGTGTTTCTTATACGCTTCCTGGTGGGTGCAGCTTTAGTTTTATCATGTTTTTTAGCGACTGTGATAATTGATGGATCCGAGCTAGATCTCTCTAGTTTGGACCACTCCTTTGGTTGCTTCTTGGTGATATTATTATTTGTGGACTTTTGCAAATTTTGCTTAAGGGCTGAATTTGCAACCGTTACATATGTATCAGCTTGAGAGGATAAATTGTCCATGTTTTTGGGAAAACAATTTTTAGTATTGGGTTTCAAAGCACTTGCTGACATAAGTTTCCGATTATTATTTCCTGTGCAAGGAGAAACAGGTTTCCGATGCTTACTGTTAGATTCTATTACTGGTGGCCTCTCATTGCATGAACTCTTCATCAACTTTATTACAGAAACATAGGTAGAATTGGCCCTCTTGGTAACCCCCATTACTACACGCTTTGCTGCACTGATGCTGAGATGTTCATTATCAGCCACTGCCAACACATCTTGCTCAAACTTGTATCTGAGGCCAAGTCCCTACTGTTTGTAGAGTAATCTCCCTTCCACTGGAAACAATAACAGGCTGCTTCACACTTGTCCCAATTGTCATGTTCGGCTGAGCACACAAAACATCTGTTATTGTTTCCACATGAGTCTTGAATGTGGCCATATTCGAAACATTTGCGACATTGTTTAGGGTTTCTTTTATATTTTTTGACCTGCATCCTCTCATGGCCAACATTGATGGTATCAGGCAAGTAATTGGAGGAGAAGGTTAAAAGCATGGCTGCATCCCCTCCCAATTTTTTTACATGAGATACACAAGGAGGGCACCTTAGGAGAATCTCCTCCTCATTAAAAACATGCAAGTCTCTGGAATAAATTACCCCTTTCAGCGTGTTAAAAGAATCTGTGTGATGTTATAGTCTCAATATTTCCACTTTTTGGGGGTTTGAACTTTAATAATAAAATAGCATGGGTGCCATTGCCTGCTTTTATGAGTAAGTTCTTTCCATATCGTTTCAGATTACCGATAGGAATAGAACCCACATTTGTTCTCAATACATTCTGCAGCTTTAATGAAATTTTCCCTTCCCTCTTTATAACTGGAACATGCCATATAGGGGAGGAAGCTTCCAGGTATATGTTGCTGGTACATTCTTCGGTCTTAGGAACAAAATCGAATGGCTCATCGTTTCCAAATTTAGCTCCACTGAAAACACCTTGGTGCTTAAAAACAGTTATATTTAGAATGGGGTGGCCAATTTTAATTTCAATTTGTCCCTCGCTAGCCTTCTTGGGGAGAGGGAAATCTTATGTAATGCAGTAAAAGACTGCTTGTCTTTTTCTAGAAGCATTTAATCCTCTCCACCTTACCAAACTGTTTTGCGACACTATGCAAGCACTCGTAGTCCAACGAAAGGCTTACATTAGTGCAATAAAGCACTCTATTATTCATGTCAAATCCACCAGTTTTAATAGTACCCTGGTGTCTCGGTGCATGGTTCTGTGTTATAGCCGAGCTCATATCCGTGTCCATGCCTGAAGTTGTCACCAGTGCCGTTAAGTCGTCAGATCCAGGGGAGGGCAAACATTGGTCGATATCCAAAAATTCAAATATATTTGTAGACTGCTTGGTTACATTAAGAAGGCGTCGTGGGTCAGTCAGGTATTAAAATTCTCCACCAATGGCACAAGTTACAGTCGACTCCCAATGGTCCACCCCATACCCTACCCTTACGGGATAGCACCAATACGCTTGCAGTGGCCCAGGTACAAGCCTATCCGCCTGCTGGGAGTTCTGCCCCCACTAATGGGGACCGACTCCCCACTCCAAATGTATTGGTGGGCTTCCGGACAAAAGCCAAGAGTCCCATCCCAAACACCAGGCCCCCCCTGGATTCCGATGGGCTGCTGTTTGGAGATGGTTCCACCCTCAAGGTAGCAATGGGAGGGTCCCATCATTACCTCTTGGGTCCAAAACTCCCACAATTAGCTTCGAATGTAAACCCCTTCCAAAACACAATCCCTTCTCAGACTCGCCTAAGCAGTAAAATTAACAAAAGTTGAAAATTCCACATAATTAAACCGAAATGCTAGTAAAAAATATTACATGAAGGAGAAGGACGTAGTAAGAAGGAAAAAATTGCAGAAAGAAGGAAAAGTTCTGACTAATTTAGTTGGATCAGCAGCTGGGCCCCAAGGACCAGTGAGAGAGCAATCCCACCAGGCATCAGAGCCCAGCAGCTGGTCCCTAAGCCCCCTACCCCCGCCAAGGGGTCAGCATCTAGGGGGTATAGGATGGAAGGCAGAAGTCTAGACCAAAAGATAAAATAAAAAAAATTCTTCCCTTTTTGATAAAATATAGCTAGACATTAAAAATACAATTATTTCTAGAGCTAAAATTAGGACTATGAACACCCAATGCTTCAGGTTTTCTATGGTGGCAGACATGTACATTGCTGATAAAGTTGTTATTAAATTAAAAAAAAAAAATTTCGTACATGTCATTAAATTAGGCAGTTTGTAGATTGTGAGAGTCATCATTTAATTTTTCAACAGTAAGCAATTTAAGATCGATTTCTTTGGATAGAAGCTCCTCCAATGTATTTTGGTAGAATTCGGTGTTGTAAAGGGCAGTCTTGTATAGTTTGAAGTGAAGGAATCTGGGTAACACTCCGTTGATATGACAATACTGCAGGAACTCGACATCATATCTGGACTTCTCAAGTTTTAGTGTAATTTTCTCAAGATTTCTGGAAAGTTAAAGTATCACCAAGGGATAATGGTTGTTCAAGATCTGGGCAAAATTTTGAATCCTACGTAGGTGGAGCTTGAAGCTGAACAGGAAGACAAACAACAGACAGAACATCTCGGAGGTGTGTAAACATCAAAAGGTGCGACTGTTTAGACATCAGTAGGGTTACCGAAACCTCAGACCGATCAATAAGAGTTTAAGATACATTTCGTGCCATCCTGACACATCATCAGTATGTAATATAAAGATCATTTCACTATGAAATTGAATCTTTACAAGATTATTATTTAACTAGCTTGTACCCTATAGAGGTCTTTTATAAAATGGTAAATAAATTACCTAACTTAAACTTCACGGAAAATATCCCTTCATTTGACGTACCAAAACTACCCATATACGCCACTATCCCATATTTTTTCAAAAATAAATTAGGAGACATCAAGAAAATTATTGAAAGAGTTCGGAAGTCTCAAAGTTAATTTGATACCTATTAATCCACTAAAAATAGGCTCACTCTTTAGTCATAAAGAGAATTTGCAACTGTTTATGCGACCCTATATTACTTACAAATTTACTTGGTTTTGATTTCAAGTACTGTTTTTGGGACTTAAAGGGATTTTACTATCTCATTTTCTTTTACGGCCTTCTGCATTAAAATCAATAAGTAATTCAGCTTCCAATTCAACATCATTGGATGTATTACCACCTGATCTAAAAAAATTCTTTGATCTTTTCACTTCCTCCATTTCAACATCTATTGTCTGAACTGTTTCATCATTCAACACCTCAAAAGGGTTTGTTGTTGTTGATGATGACTGGTTGTCCAACTGAGTTGGAGGCTTTTTAGCCGAATGACTTCTTGTTTGTAAAGGATCTCTAGTCAAAGTCTTCCTATCAAAATCTGATAAGGGCATGTTCTTATTAGTTTTCATAATAAGGGAGGAGATAGCTAAATCATTCATGCTGGTCTTGTTTGCAGCTAAAGATCTGGAGGCAGCATTACTGTAAGATAGCCTTGTATTTGGGTTACCTCCAAATCACTTTCTCCTGGCTGTACCAAAGCTAATGTGCTCATCATTTGCTGTGATGATGATAGCTTGTTCTTGTTTGTATATAGGGCACTGTCTTGAGTTAGGAGAGTGAAGGCCTGTGAAAGCAAAAGGTGTCTTCCAAACATTGATGGTCAAGTTCATGTAATTCAGAACAGTTGAAGCATCTAGTTTTATTTGTGCAGTGTTCATTTATGTGGCCATAATTAAAACAGTTAAAGCACTGAGTAGGATGAGGATTATACTTTTTAATGTTGATGTTTAAGTGCTTTATTTGAATATAATCTGGTAAATATGATGTTGAAAATGTGAGTAAAATAGCTTTGTTTACTCCTTTGAATTTTTTGACATTAATTACTGTTGGTGGGCATCTTTTCAAAATCTCCTCTTCAGAAAATTCATACAAATCTTTGCAATAAATAATACCTTTTGAATGATTAAAAGATTTATGGGAGGAAATTTTATGAATAACGTCATTAGAAGATGATTTAAATGCTCCTAGCATTACTGACTGAGATTCGTCAACTGACTTAATTAGTAAATTTCGGCCGAATCTTTTTAGGTTTCCTTTTGGGATGGGGCCTACTTTTCTTTCCGGCATTCATAGCCCTTAAAGTAATTATTACAGCCTTCTCTGTATAAGGCTACATACCATACTGGTTCTGAAATAGTTCTAGGAACCGAATCCTCCTCTTCATACAGGTCCGTGAATTTAGGGACCAAGTCTCGTTCAGAATTTTCATAGTTTTTGATGTTATAAAGTTTCCCCTGGCAGGAAAGACTGGTAATTTCTTTATTATTTATATGAGAAAGGGCACTTTGGGCTTGAGTATGATTATTGCAAATGACGTATGCTTCAAATTTTTCTAGTCATTCTTAAGTTTCATCCTTATTCTTTCAATGATTCCAAATTGTTTTAACAACTGGAAAAGCTGTTCGTAATTCATATTTCTTGATATGTCAGAGCAGTACAATACTCTTAAATTACCATTTTTGCCACCAGTACTTTTATCCCCCTGGCGTCCCGGGGAAGAAGGAAGGAAAGCTTCCAGTGTTTGAATACTGGAAACAGTATTTAGAGCCACATTCAAATTCGCGCCTTCGTTCTGCAACAGTGTTGGGGAAGAGTCATTTGGCCCGGGGATAGGGGTACTTAATTCGTTATTCATTTTAACAAACAAACAAACAAAAAATAGTTGCCTGAAAATCTGAGAGAGGCCAAGAACTTTTCATAAGGCTCACTCCTCTACACCAGTGAGAACTGACTCCCAAATGCCAACTCCCTACCCTACCCCAAAAGGGATGGCACCAACATGATAAGAATGGCTCAAGTATAAGCTAAACCCACTTGATGGGACTGAGAACAAAACAAAAGAATGTAATCATCCCCATCCTCATCATGTTTGTAGGCAAACTGGACAGAATGCCGAGAGTTCTATTCCTTGAACCAGTCCATCCCCGGAATTCATGGACCAACTCTAAGGAATAGTTCCGTCATTGAATTAATTATCAACATGCTAGCAGGCTAGTAAGTTGATAAATCTCAGATCCAAACAATATCGGGTGGCTGACAAGACCACCACAGCTCTCACAATTGGCTTTGAAAGTGAGCACCAATTCAAGCACCAGCACCTCCTCATCAATGATCAAGACAGTGAAAAGGAGAGATGTAGAGGTAGGACAGGAAGGCGTGAAAAAGGTGAAAAGGGTTGAGTAAACGATCAAAAGGTGCGACATGAGGAAAACCAAGCATTTGCACTATAGAATAATTAGTAAGAGATGTTGGACAGTAAGATCATAGAAAGTAAGGAAAATGTGGTATAGAGGGAAGAAGCAAAGAGATGAGGTAAACAAAAGGAAAGGGACTGGTACTTAGTTGGGCCAAATGCAGGTGTCCAAGGCTAGGAGAAACTCCCTCCTAAGAGGAACACCCTCCAGCATCGACACCGCTCAAGGCCCCTAAGCCCTCTCTCGACAACGAGACCAGTCTTGGGAGGGGTTCCCTGCTTGGACTAAAAGGATGTATCCTCTGTTGACATACTAGGCCGTGGCAACTTAGTAGGTTTTGC
>NC_061089.1:6410709-6433209 GCF_015104395.2 Macrobrachium nipponense
TGCTTTTTTACATTTTGATTTCAAGTATGTTGTGTGGTTTGGGTTTCCAGTTTAAGTGAGTATCAAACACTAAACCTAAAAATTTTGCAGTTTGTCTAATTGTATACTATGATTTTCTGATTTTTAAATCTATTACTTCATCATTCATCCATCTTTTTATCTTTATAAAATACTACTGCTTGAGTCTTATGTATGGATAACTTAAATCCTACAGATGAGGTTCTTATTCATTTATTTTTATAATACTTTTTTATTAATGATGCGTTCTGCATGTTTAATACGAGAGGCTGAATAATATATGGCAAAAATCATCCATGTAAAGGTTGCTTTTAATTCCAGTGGGTAGATTTTTATTTAATATCATTAATTGCCAGGGTAAACAGTGTGCCACTAAGGACACTTCCCTGTGGAACACCATTTTCAAGTGGAAAATGTTCTCGATAATACATCATCGATTCTCACTTGAAAGCTACGATTTGTTAAAAAGTTTTGGATGAACCTAGGTAAATGTCCACGAATGTTGTTATTTTGTAAAGTTTTTAATATAGGGTACCTCCAGGTAGTATCATAAGCCTTTCAATGTCAAAAAAGACTGCTACAGTTATTTGCTTTCGCTCAAATCCTCTTCGTATATGGTCTTCGAGGTTAGAGAGAGAATCTAACGTAGATCTGTTGCACTGTGACCCAAATTGAGTGGGAGTCAAGATTTTATTTTCTCGAATGTGCCATGTTAATTCGAGCATTTACCATTTTTTCTAGTAACTTGCACAAGCAACTTGTTAGAGAAATTGGTCTGTAGTTATTTGCATCACTTGGATCTTTTCCAGGTTTGGGGATAGGAATTATTATAGCTTTACGCCATTCATCAGGAAATAAATTTCTAAGGCCATAAATGATTATAAAATTGTAACAAGTATGTCTTCGCCAGAGGTGCTAAGTGGCAGATCATCTCAAAACAAATATTGTCACCTCCAGGAGCAGATTTATTGCTGTTAGTGAGAGCATATTCAAACTCTTCCATTAAATTAAATTTTTCTATTATAATATATGTCTTCTATTGTTTCGAAATTTATTGTTATTAGTTCTATATTATTTTTCTTTATGCGGAAGTGATCATCTAAAGTTTCTGTCACTACTTACATTTGCTAAGTTTTCTCCTATATAATTACTCATTCTTTGGATCGAGTATTCTTTTCCGTCTTTTAATATGGCATGTCTGGGTGGTTTCACATGGGTACCATTTATTTTCCTGAATTTTTCCCATATTTTTTTTATGGGAGTATTATTAGAGAGATCTGATACATATTTCCTCCATGAAATTATTCTTCCTTGAATTACTTCCTTTCGAAATTTTGCAGATATTTTGTTGTATATAGGTTTTAATGCCTCAATTTCTAGTAACAATATAATCATTTTTGTAAAGTACTTTCTAATATTGGGTAATGTTTTATTTATTTACTGAACTTTCTATTCAAATTATCCAATCGTCTCCCTATTGAGTGTTTTATATTTATTAATTCTGTTAGCTTTTCGGACCACCATGGAACTTTGTGTTTTGTGGATGGGGGGTTTTGAGTTTGGTATTGCTTTATCAGCAGCATTTTTGATGAAATGAACAAGAAACTTATTAGTTTCATTATGGTCTTTTTAGATATTCAAATGGTGGTATACTTCTAGTATGCATTTCATATTGCTCCCAGTCTGCTTTATAAATATATAGTGAGGAACGTATTTTGCTGGGTTATTTTGTAAAAAGGAAATTAATATTGGGAAATGATCACTGGTGTACAAGTCATCAATTGTGTTCCAATCTAATCTGTCAACTATACTTGTGAACATAGAGTTAAGTCTACAGAGGAAAATGTTCCATGTGTTTTTGAATAATATGTGCTAACTTCATCATCATTTATACAACATATGTCATTTGAATCTATAAGTTCTTCTACTTTACTTCCTGCTCTATTTGAGTTTGAACAGTTCAGTCCCATATTGGGTTTGTGAGCATTTAAAAATCCCATACTATTAACATAGGTTCTTTGGCATTTTTAAGTAATTCTCAAGTTTATCAATATTGTAATTTTTATTTGGTTGTTGTATAAATTATAAATGATATAATTATAGTTTTTAATTCGAATTTTAATACCTGATATTTGGAGGTCAGCTATGTTTTACAGGTACTTTGTCATAACATACTTTGTTATGTACATATATGGCTGTACCTAAATTTCCTTCTTCTACCTGTGATGTTGATATTAAGGTATATTTACCTATTGTTGGAATTGTATTATTGACATGTTGTAGACATAATATCATGGTTCATATTCCTTTAATAACCTTTGTACTTCTCCCCAGGTGTTAATCTGGTTCTGTAGACCATTTCCACGTTCCATTGTATAATATAACTATTGAAAATATTATGTTATATCGGTCGATTTTGTTTTCTTTTTTTGTATTATCATCAACTTGAATTTTTTCTAAAATTTTATTTACCACATCAGTTGTTTATCTTTATAATATTTTAAGTGCTCAATGCACATACATCCTTTTTCATGGGTGTTTAAATCGGTGGCCTCTTTCTTTCTATATTTCATAAAATTTCTTATAATATTTGTTAAGTAATCTTTGTAATATTTTTGTTATCTTGCACAATGCAATGAAGCAATCATTGCAGCCACATGTGTTGTATCATGTATATATACTGCTTTATTTGTTCTTATTGTACCGATTATTGGTGATGGAAGTAATCTCATCACCCTTGACATAGTCACCATCATCCATGGTTATGGTTTCTCCTCCACTTCTTTGGTTTTTTGGATCTCTGCATCCATAGGTTTTATTATTATTTTAGGAGATAAAGGTATGTCCACATTTTGTTTTTGTTCTTTCTTCATATCTTTGGTTTTTGGTTTGACCGATGTTTCTCTGATTATAGTTGGTTTCTTTGTTTTTGGTGGTGTTCTCTCTAAAGGTCTTTTTTTTCTTTAATTTTCGGTACATCACAACTTCCTACTTCCACCTCTGTGATAGTATTTTCTTGTGCTTCTATATGCATTAACACCTCAAATGAATTTGATAGAATATTATCTAATTCATTTGCACTTGTTTTCCTGATTTTTTACTATCTTAGTTTTTTCCTGCATATTACAGACTTCTTCTTGAGATCTACTTTGTTGCATCTTGCTTGTACTTCTAACTGTATGTTTTTTGTTTCATTACTGGTTCCCGTTATAGAAGAATATGTACGTTTCTTAGCAGGATCTTGAATTCCTCTCACTTTTAATTCTAATTTTAGCCTCTGCTATAGGCATGCCTGTCCTTTCTTTTAACAATTTTTAGTTCAGTGTTGTATATGTAATGCATGCATTCTTTGGATCTTGCATGATGATTGCTCACAGTTTACACACTTAGGTTCACCGCAACTTCCATTTGGTGGTGTGTTCTGTAGATCCACAGTAAGCGCACACCGGTTCATTCCTACAATTTCTCTTTGTGTGTCCATACTTACTGCAATTTGACACTGCAGTGGCTTTGGAATATAGGGTCTTAATTCTCTATTTTGACCTAGAATTTTTATTTTTTGAGGTAGATCTGAACCCTCAAATTTTATTTTTGCTATTTTTAGTATTTGTTTATTAGCCTCTTTTGCTTATTGCATCATAAACCTCGCAATCCTCTACCTTGGGGTATCTCTTTTTGAGAGAGTCTAACAGCATTTTCTTATTTGGATTGGCTCGTCGTTATTGTCAGGAAGTACGATGGTACCCTGAATACTGTTCATATTATCATGTTTTTTTTACTTTGACAATAATGTTATCTATTGTTTTTAAAGACAAATAATCTTCAGACTGACTTTTTGTTGTAGCTTTCTAATAAGCCAAGTCTTTTCTTTTATTTTTCTGAACGACATTTCTGCCGTTGGATGGCTATTTAATAACGCAATTTTCCAATTTCAAAGCTGAAATACTTTGTTCTGCTTCCATAGTAAGGACCACCTTGACCAACTTCCACTCCCAAAGAGGGAGTCAAAGTGAGTCAAAGTTGGGTCATGTCGGTACTTAGGTTTCCTTGGTCTGGTATATGGTATTAAAGTTTTAATACCAACCTGGTCTTTGTGACTTGAGCTTTCTTCAGAGTGGTCCAAATCCGTTCCAGAAGTCGTGAGGGGGTTGTTAAAATTTTCCATATATAATTAATATTTAAATTTCGTCCAAGGATGAGGTCCCTCTCACCAGGGAGGCCCGACTGGGGGAGGAGCAATACTGTTACACCATGGTAACTGCCCTGGGACACTCACCTGGATATACGCCATACCCCACAATGCCTTAAGGGTCGTCAGTCCCATGAGATCGGACCCCAGCACTGCAGGCATGGCTTGACATAAAAAATTTCCCTCGCTCAACCACGTCAGGTACTTTAGTTTTACGGGTGAGTGGCATGCCGTCCAACTCCACCCTCCATCAAGTTAAGAGCAGTCAATTCAATAGTCCAAAACTATGCCAAGGTCGTCAACGAAAGGAGGAGAAGTGAAAAAATGGGGATAAGAGGAGGAGTAAAGGAGTTAAAGGTCCCAATGTTCAGTTGGATCCAAACAGCAGAGAGCGTAGGCATAAAGGGGCATACTCTCTCTGCAGTGGATCCCTAAGCCCCCCACCTCGTCAAGGAGTTGGGATCAGGGAGAGTAGAGTCTGCAAATATATTATATATTAGTTTCATCTGATATCTCATATATTGGATCTAGACCAAAAATCTAACGAGCAATTAGTGGTGCTTGTTAAGTAAGCCACTCATATATTTTCGGTAGACGGTCAGTTTCACAGTTTACAAGTCAACTCCTAAATACCGGTAGGGGTTACAGTCGTTATCTCGTTCGTTGTATGTCAACGGTCCGCACTGCGGGACTAATTTCACTAAATTACTCCAAAACATTTCTAATATTTTAAATACATGAGACTCTTGGACACAAACCCGGGAACAAATTCCAGGGGTTCAAGAGCTCCCTCACCACGTCAAGGTGGTCTCACTTTGAGGGGGTTTCTGCACGTGGTGTCTCTACTTGTCTCTTTCAGTCTGAGACCCATTTGCTCATCTCCATCTTTGTCTCTGCGTTTACGCCCTAGTAGAACAATTTCTTGGTCACTCCTCCAAGGATCTTCTTCGCCACCCCAACCCCAATTTTTATTAGATGCCTTTTTGCTCTTGCACATTTTCCCTAAATATCGTATTCTCTTCTATTCGTCTGCATGATATTCCATTTTGTCTTGTAATTTCCCCTAATTTTTTCCTTTCCCCAACTTCCTCTTTTTTACATCGCATCACTTTCTGTTTTTTCCACTGCTTCCTATTCCCCACAAACCACAATTGCTTCCTGTTCAAACTATGACCCCATCTTGGAACTTGACCCACTCTTCATATACTACTCCTTCTGCTTCTGCTTTTTAAACCCTAGCTCATTTTTCACCCACTTACTCTTGTTAAGCTCATTTCGTTCATATCAGACTCCCTTGTCTCGATTATTCTGACAGCTACGTTTTGAATCCCTCCTCTTAAACTTGAGCATCAATCAGTTTTAAGTATTTCTTCTGGCAACTTCCACGGTTGAGAAAGTTTTGAAACATGCCTCTAAAACTAGTCAGTAAACTTTCAATACTAATTCCTTGCAATATTCTTAATTCGAGCTCTGCCTTACAAATAAGTGAGGGTAAAATTCTGTCATAACCTATGAAAACGCACTGTGAAGTACCATAGTCCAAAATGATTTGGACCAATTTAAGATCCCAGAACCTTCCATAATTCGTAGAAAATATTTTCATCATGCTTTTCCAGGAAAAGAAAGCAAAGCTTATATATATGTTATGTGACATCAGACCTATCAGAAGTTAATACAAATCACTGGCTTTAAATAAAAACTTACAAAATTGTACTATGTAAAGTCAACAAAATTCAGTATCAGTAAGCTTGCCTGCTTCTGTTAACGTAAAGATATTATGTTATACTAGTATAATATCCTGTAGTTCAAGAATACCTACTGAGTTTATATAATGAATGTTTCAGAGATTAAAGCTCTGGAATTATCCAAGTCGTTTTAATCAAATTCGCAAATGAAAGTTTGGCAACTTTCCCTACCTAAGGAACTAATTGCCTCATTTTTCTCTTGTAAACTTTTTAAAGCAATTTAACAAGAGTCAAAATAGCGTGTTGTTTTGATTATTTTTTTGTACTTATTTCAAATACAGATTTTTCAAAGAGTTCCTAGTTGTATCAGCAATCTTTCTTGAATGACTATTTAGGCAGAAAATATTTACAGCGCTAAGATTTCTTCAACAAAGGCTCACTGTCATGTCAGTGATGATCATAGGAGGAAAGCAACAAATGCAATGGAACTTAGTAATCTAATTTTATGGTTTTTATTTTCTTATGTAATCATCCATATTATGATTATTAATCTACATACAAACAAAGTTTCATTGACCTTGGCTCTATATGATTATAATAATAAGAACAATAATAAATTCTATTTCACCCCATAAGTGGAATATACACAGTATAATCTAGACACACGAGATAACATGATAAAAATGATAAACCTGCAATATCCACACAGTTGCTGAGGAACTATAAAATATAGTATTCATAAAAATGGTAATAACAGTCAAAATATTGAAAATAGTTAAAAAAAACATTAAAAATTATAACAATTACTGAACAAATTGCATATAATCAAATTCCAGCTAGAGACCATAGGTGGTTACAGTAGTCAGGTCCAGACGGCTAAATAAGAAAATTTAATGTCGCAAAACTGTAATCTGATAATATTCACAGTAATAACTATAATCGTAGAAATATAAAATATTAATGACAAATTCTGTAGAAGAAACTCCGCAAAAATAGAGATTAAGTCATCTAGAGAACAGACACCTCAATTTGTTTTCCTTCTTGCCTCGCTGCTTAGGATGCTTTGTATGAGTGAATTTCGCCGGTTCTGTCAGGTAAACAGATTTGTTAATTATCGAGGCGGTTTGCTGTGAACATCTGTGGTAGCTAGGAGTGTTTGTGAGGCGTCTCAGAATGTCATTGTGAATAACAGTGATATGTCGCATAGTCACTTGGGTATAGTTTGTACTTCTGCAATACGCTTAAGCGATCTCAGGAGCAACGACACGAACTGGGTCTTGGTTTCATTGTACAGATATGATATCAAATTCCTCTGCATACAGGCGGCAAGTGTCGATGAGACACTGGACATATTGCACTGATAGGGAAAGCAGAACCATATCGTCAGCGTAACTTAGGTTGTTTATAGTTGTTTCGTTGACAGTGCATCTGATTGGGAATGAGTTCAGTTTGACATTCTGGGTATCAGCACTATGGAGAGAGAGTAAGTCACCTTGCCGAAGCCCGTTTAGGGAGCCGATGGTGTACGACAATACGTTACCCAACTTGACACAGAACTTGTGTGTGTAGAACCAGCAAATAAAATCCCAAGCAATTTTTAAAAAAATATATGATTCTTATTTTCATCCGTTCACTCTCATGGACTTCTCAGTAATGTGGCCCTCTCATTCTGCTCTCTGTAATCTCTCAGCCATCCCTTGCACTATTTGTATTTAAAGTATGTAGGAGCTTTGCTCCTTGGTATACCAAAAAGACTTCTGACCGTAACCATAGTCTTGTATGATTTCTCCGAGAATTCTCTTATTAAATCGGCTCCTGTGCATAATAGTCAATTTGGTTTAGGATTCAATCGCTAATTCCAGCATTTAACCCATTTTTGCAGGATAACCTCAGGCCAGTGTTTCCAACATATCCCAGAAAAGGTGATCACTTTCGTCCTTCAAAGACAATGAAAACTTTGCTTGACTGACCTTTCTTAAAGCCATTTTATGAAACCATTGTGTTTGATTATTGGTATGAATAGATGGATGAATGAATGTGTGACATTTTGGGCTAAAGCCCAGGCACTAGGGCCAAGAAGGCCATTCAGCGCCGTAATGAAAGTTAAATAAATTGAATTATGGTAAATGAATGAATAACTTAGTGAAAGAAATGATTAATAAAATTTATGAAGTAATAATTTGATTTGTTGTACAATATTATTTTTTGGTTTGTAACTCAGGATGGCTACTATAGCACTTCTCGAGTCACTAAAAATCACAAAATTATTGACTGATGTTTCTTCAATTATTTTTATGGCTGAGGGAATTGCGCAAAGCTCTGCAATGAATATTGAAGCTGCATTAGGTAGAGAGAACTGATAAGATTTGCCTTGGGATATTGCAGCATATCCCACTCCGTGTTCTGATTTACATCCATCTGTGAATATTGCATAATGTGGACCTTTTCGGCTCATATGCTCTATTGTATGTTGCCTATGGTGTGTTGGCGTAATGAGTATTTTTTTGATAAATATTTTAATTATGTGAAAATTTTAATTTTATTCAATGTCCAATGCGGAAATTATTTTACTATTGGCAATTTTTATATTCATATTTAGGTGACTCAAACAAATCTTCTAGCTCTAATTGGAAAAGGGGGTGGATGGATTGTTAATAAATATGTCTCTTAGTTCAAATAATTTTTTTGTTGGAGATCGCTTGTTCCTAATTCTCAGAACACTTCATTATTACAAGCTCTCTATAGAGAAAGAGATTGATTGATTGATTATGTCTGTTAAAAACTGGTGACACAACATCTCGGTTATTGACACCGAAATAAATTTAGATAAAAAGTAGAAGTAAATCTACAATTAATTTAATATAAAAAACCTAAAAATATATTTATATGAATAAATTTTTTCATATATATAAACTCTTACATATATATTCTATTATATAATCTCAATTTTGTTGAGGAGGTCAGCCTCCCTCATAAAGATATATAACTGCTCTATATTACAATCCTTTCCAAGAATTGTATATAGGATAAAATTACCTCCTCTATCACATCCCCAAGAGAGGAACCTATGTCTCAAATTCCCAAGTCTGGGACATTCAACCAGCAAATGTCTCACAGTCAAGGGCACAGTACAATCATCGCAAAACAGAGGATTTTCACGAGACATCAAGAACCCATGGGTGAGTCTTGTATGTCTAATCCTCAATCTGCACAACATCGTTTCTTGTCTCCTTGGCATATACGGAATATAACCAAGGAAGGAGACACTGATGACGTGATACTACGCATTTTTTTGATTAGTTGAAATATCCTCCCATTGGGACTGCCAACATTTTTTAATTCTCTGACCTACTAGAGGATACAAATCCCGATATGGTAGTAGGCATCTTGTGGGTTCTGGGGAGCTGACCGCAGATTTTGCAGGTTGATAAGCTTTCTCATTCCCAGCCACCCCAACATGGGAAAGAACCCAACAAAACTTTATTTCTTTCCCTCTTCTTTTTAGTAAAAGCAGCCATTCCAATATATCTAAAATCAGAGGGTTTAAAGGGTTAAAAGATCCCAGCGACTGAAGAACACTTCTCGAGTCACAATATATAATAAAATTATTTTCATTCAGAATTAAAACTTCCTTTAAAGCTTTTAAAATTCCATATAATTCTGCTGTAAAAATCGGTGCAACAGATGATAACCTGCTGCTTCTCTCTACATCAGGGAAGGCTACACCAAAGCGACACCAGCATCTGACTTTGAGCCATCCGTGAAAACAGCAGTCGAGTCAACATGTTGCAAGGAATGTTCTAAAAATATTGACCGCATGGCTTCACTGGACAATTCTGTCTTGGTAAAATTAAAATATCTAAAGAATTTTACTTCTGGGAAGTTCCAGGGGGGACTAAATTAATATTTTGCTGGCAAAATCTCGATCCTTGGCATATTTATTTCACGGACGATGACATTTACTCTAAAAGCAAATGGATGAGGTTGCTTGAGGTGACTTTCATTTCTCATACAATTGCTGGTTAAAGACTTAGGTAGCCTCTGGAATCTATACCAGCTCTGAACCAGCAGATGCTTGTAATGATAATCCAGTGGCACCTCATCAGCATCTACAAGCATGCTCTCGGTGGGAGATGATTTGAATGCTCCTGTACACAACCGTATGATGAATTGAGTTGAGCATTTTAAGGCTATTTGGCTTCGCAGAAGTATACACCTCACACCCATAACTTAATTTTGAAAAGACCAAGGCTTTATATAATCTCAACATCTGAGTTCGGTCTGCACCCCACGAAGTGTGAGACACGACTTTCAGCATATTCATTGCTTTCAAGCATTTTGCCTTAATATATTTCAGATGTGGAATCCAGGCCAGCTTGCTATCAAAAATCAAACCAAGAAACCTTGTTTCACCAACACATGGAATTCTCTACCTAAGAATGAACAGATCTGGATCAGGGTGGATTCCTCTTATACGACAAAAGTGCATAGTTACTGTTTTACTAGCAGAAAATCTAAAACCATTAACCTCAGCCCATTTTACTATATTATCAATGCAGAGCTGAAGGCGGCGTTCAGCCACTGCCATCCTTGATGCTGCAAAGGAAATCGACAGGTAATCAACAAAAAGAGTATATGTTATATCTGGGGGAATCATTTTAGAAACCCCATTGATTACCAAGGTGAACAAGGTTACACTTAAACACCTTCCATTTGTGGTAGGTCCTCCTTCTTCTTGATGAACACATCCGACATTGTTGCTCCAACCTGAACCTGAAATATCCTAATTTTTTTTTTTAAAGCCTTAATAAAGAGGGGCAAATTGCCTCTCAGGTTACATTCATAAAGGACCCTCAAAATGCCATATCTCCATGTTGTATCATAAGCCTTCTCTAGATCAAAGAACACAGTGATGTGATGCTGCTTGTCAGCAAAAGCTTCACATATTGAATATTCCATTCGTACCAATATATCAGTTGTGTAGTGCATACTCCGAAAACCACACTGAGCAGGCGACAGATATTTACCTCTTTCCAAGTACCACATCAATAGTGTGTTCACCATTTTTTCCATGATCTTACACAAACAAGATGTGAATGCAATTGGGCAATAATTTTCTGTCTTGAATGGGTCTTTACCAGGTTTCACAAATGGAAGTAATTTCAACTTCTCCCAAAGCTTGGGGAAGTCTGGTATTTTCAGGAGTATGCTTAATCATTGAATATGTTATATCATCCAGTCCAGGAGCTGATTCATTACATTTATTTCAAGACTTGATTCAAATTCTCTAGTAGTAACAAAAGGAGCATTGTATTGCTCATGTCTTAAGGAATTACAATCCATTTCGACCTGTTCCATTATCCGTCTTTGAGCTGAATAGGGTCTATCATCATTTTTCTTCGCAACATTAGCAAAATGATTAGCAAACTCATTTGCCACTAACTGGGGGTCTGCTACCTCGCAACCATTCATCTTGATAACTGGAGGTTGACAAGGAGCGAACTTGCCTGCTATTTTTCTAACTCTCTTCCAAACTAGAGTCAGAGGAGTTTTTGAATTTAGTGAATATATGAATATCGTCTAAGATTCTTTTCGTGCTTTTTTTATTTCCATGCGAAAATGAGCTCTTGCTTTTCGAAATTCTACATGGTAATACTCACATTTTCGTCTCCGGTTATCTTGGTGAAAAGGAAGCCATTCTTCATAGTTCTGGGAGTTTCCTGGCTCTGTTTACAAGCTCCGACCAGGGAACTTGGCTTGGCGGAAAAATATGCCCGAAGTCCTAGGTATAGATTGAAGACCAGCCGAGAACATTATTGTATTCAAAAAGTCAAGAGCATCATCTACACAGGGATAGTCATCAGCAGAGTCATATATTGAGCTGTGCTCCTGGAATACTGCCCAATCAGTCACCACTATTGGGACATGGTCACTCATCACTACATATAGATAAATAAATAAATAGCTGATAACGTGCCTGATTGAACATGAAAATGTGTAGACTCACTAGAGTTGAGACTCCCCACGTTTTCATTTTCTATGATGGAACATAAGCATCTTCCTCTCTGATTGGTGACGATGTCACCCCAAAGAGGGTTTCTGCTATTCATATCTCCCAAAATAACAAAAGGACGTGGTAACTGTTGAATAAGAGATTTAAATTCATTGATGGGGAAGGCTTCATTAGGTAGTAGATAAAGAGAGCATATTGTATATTTTCTTTGCAAATGGATCTGCACACCTATCACTTACAATGCTGATTGGATACTACTAGGATTTTGTGGGGTGTCATTTCGAGCATACAAAGCGACACCGCCATGGCTTCCAATATTCAAATTATAGATGGAGTGATATGATGTATACTCTCGTGGGCTGGGGCACATATTATTACCAATCATGGTCTCCTGCAGAGCTATACAAACAAGAGGCACTTCTGATATGAGCAGCCTTAATTCTTCCCATTCAGCTCTTAATCCCTGACAGTTCCACTGTAGAAAATTAATGAATTTACTTTCCTTTAGAGGCTGTTAAATTAGAGCCTCTTTTAAGAGCTTTCAGCTTACTGACTTGCTCCTTTTTTCTGGAAGGAGACTGATTACTTATGGCTGCCTTCCTTTTCAGAAGGTTATCAGTCTCAGGAACACCAGACAAAGCTGATGCTGCCTGAGGAGGGCTGTGAAGGTTGGACATTGGTGCATCCTCCAAATGATCAGAAGCACCATTTAAAGCTGGTACAGCCACCAGTGAGGTGGAAGTGCCAGGGTATTATTATTATAAAAGTAGTTTAACCAGACCACTGAGCTGATTTTCAGCTCTCCTAGGGCTGGCCCGAAGGATTAGATAAAATGCCAGGTCTAGCTCTTAGGCCAGAGCTGGGACCAAGTTGGTCATTCAGGATAAATAAATAAATTGCACGAAGGCAAATGCTTTCATACTAGAACACACACAATAAATACATTTACTCATGTTCCCTTACATACATACTAAAACGGTATATTAAAATTCAGAATTAGTTTTAACTTTTTAAAATTTTGTTTTAAAATTCACTAAAAACACTTATGTTTTATATTTTATCAATTAAATTGCAGTTCCACAGAAAAGTCAAAATCGGAACTACCGAAAATTTAAAAGATTCTGACAAAATTTCTTTTATTGTCCTTCATTTCCCAAAAATTGACAGTCTCTGCTGGTCATACTTTGGACACTAGCACAAGACCAAGTCTGGACTGTTATCAACTCCTTGCACTGTGAACACTCTTAGAGCAGAGTGTGTGGCTACTCATTAAGTGTCCATGTGTCAGACGGGTATGGCCTATACGGAGGCGTGTAAGAATTACTTGTTCATGTCTCTCTCTCTGATATGATGAACTCCACTTTCCAACATCAGGTTTTATTTGCTTTAATTTGTTATTTTCTGACTCTTCATTGTCCAAATATAGTTGCCATTTCCTTAAATAATACCCATCTTTATGTATGTTACATAATCACTCATCAGGGAGATTCACACTTGATCTTGTCATTTGAATTGCTTCTTTCGGCTGCTTTGTCAGTCTCTTCATTTCTTTTGATCCCACATGGGCAGGGATCCAACATATTTCTACTTTTTTCCCAATAACTATCTATTTAGAAGTGATAATTTAATTTGTTTTACTATATTACTTTTGGTTTGTAACTCTGGAGGTCACTAAAAATTACAAATTATTGAGTGATGTTTCTTTAATTATTTTCATGGCTTAGGCCTATTGGCAAAGTTCTGCTGTGAATATTGAAGCTGTATTAGGAAGAGAGAATTGATATGATTTGTCCTGAGACACTGCAGCATATCCCACTCCATGTTCTGATTTAGATCCTCTGTGAATATTGCATAATGTGGACCTTTTCGATTCATATGTTCTATTATACGTTGTCAATGGTGTGAGGGCGTATATAAGTAGATGGCGTATATAAGTATTTTTTGATAAATATTTTAATTGTGTACAAAGTTTTCATCTTATTCATTGTCCATTATTATTAGTAGTTTACCAGACCACTGAGCTGATTTTCAGCTCTCCTATGGCCTGGCCCGAAGGATTAGATAAAATGCCAGGTCCTAGCTCTTAGGCCAAGGGCTGGGACCGAGTTTGGTCATTCAGGATAAATAAATACATTGCACCATGGCAAATGCTTTCATACTAGAACACACACACAATAAATACTTTTACTCATGTTCCCTTACATACATACTAAAACGTTATATTAAAATTCAGAATTAGTTTTAACTTTTTTGAAATGTTTTAAATTCACTAAAAAACACCAATGTTTTATATTTTATCATTAAAAATTCAGTTCCTCAAAAAAGTCAAATCGGAACTAACCGAAAATGTAAGATTCTGACCAAAAATTTTCTTTTATTGTCTTATTCCAAAGTTGACAGTCTCTGCTGGTCATACTTTTGGACACTCGCACAAGACATGGTCTGACTGTTACCAACTCCTGCACTCCCGAACAGTCTGGAGTCAGAGTCGTGTGGGCTGCTCATTAGTGTCCATGTGTCAGACGGGTATGGCCTATAACGTAGACTTGTCAGATTACTTTTTCTTCATGTCTCTCTCTCTGATATGATGACTCCATTTTCCAACATCAGGTTTTATTTTGCTTTATTTTTGTTATTTTCTGACTCTTCATTCCAAATATGTTGCCATTTCCTTAAAATACCCATCTTTATATGTTACATAATCACTCATTGGAGATTCACACTTGATCTTGTCATTTGTATTGCTTCTTTGGCTGCTTTGTCAGCCTCTTCATTTCCTTTGATCCCTACATGGGCAGGGATCCAACATATTTCTACTTTTTTCCCAATAATATCTAATTTATGAAGTGATATTTAATTTGTTGTACTATATTATTTTTTGGTTTGTTTTTAACTCTGGATGGCTTCTATGGCACTTCTCGAGTCACTAAAAATCACAAAATTATTGATTGATGTTTCTTAATATTTTTATGGCCGAGGCTATTGCGCAAAGTTTCTGCTGTGAATATTGAAGCTGTATTTAGGAATAGAGAATTGGTATGATTTGTCCTGGGACACTGCAGCATATCCCACTCCATGTTCCGATTTAGATCCATCTGTGAATATTGCATAATGTGGACCTTTTCGGTTTATATGCTCTATTGTATGTTGTCTATGGTGTGATGGCGAATATAAGTATTTTTTTGATAAATATTTTAATTGTGAGCAAGTTTTCATTTATTCATTGTCCAAGCGAGGTATTTACTACTGGAGGAATTTGTATATTCACATTTAGTGACTCAAACAGTCTTCTAGCTCTAATTGGAAAAGGGGGTGGATGATTGTTTATAAAAATATCTCTGAGTTCAAAATAAGTTTTTTGTTGGAAAAAAAAAAAAAAAAAGAAAAAATAATCGCTTGTCCCTAATTCTCAGAGCACTCTCTTATAACAAGCTCTCTATGGAGAGAGAGAGGTTAGTTCACCACATTCAATTCCACCCTGTAAGGAAGAGGTCGGTGATGATTTAAATGCTCCTGAACATATTCTAAGGCCCTCATTATGAACTGGGTCCAACGTTTTCAGTGCTGCGTCTAACGCCGAGCCATATACTTCGCTACCGTAATCAATTATAGATAGGACTGTTGCTTTGTACAGTAATGTAAGGGTTTGTCTATCGGCTCCCCAATTAGTGTTTGATAAATTTTCTAATTAGATTTAATGCTTTTTTACATTTTGATTTCAAGTATGTTATGTGTGGCCTTTCCAGTTTAAGTGAGTATCAAACACTAAACCTAAAAATTTTGCAGTTTGTCTAATTGGTATACTATGATTTCTGATTTTTAAATCTATTACTTCATCATTCATCCATCTTTTATCTTTATAAAATAACTACTGCTTGAGTCTTATGTATGGATAACTTAAATCCTACAGATGAGGTCCATTCATTTATTTTTATAATACTTTTATTAATGATGCTTTCTGCATGTTTAATACGAGAGGCTGAATAATATATGGCAAAATCATCCATGTAAAGGTTGCTTTAATTCCAGTGGGTAGATTTTATTAATTTAATATCATTAATTGCCAGGGTAAACAGTGTGCCACTAAGGACACTTCCCTGTGGAACACCATTTTCAAGTGGAAATGTTCTCGATAATACATCATCGATTCTCACTTGAAAGCTACGATTTGTTAAAAAGTTTTGGATGAACCTAGGTAAATGTCCACGAATGTTGTTATTTTGTAAAGTTTTTTTTAATATAGGGTGGTACCTCCAGGTAGTATCAAATAAGCCTTTTCGATGTCAAAAAAAAAGACTGCTACAGTTACTTTGCTTTCGCTCAAATCCTCTTCGTACTATGGTCTTCGAGGTTAGAGAGAGAATCTAACGTTGATCTGTTGCACTGTGACCCAAATTGAGTTGGGAGTCAAGATTTTATTTTCTCGAATGTGCCATGTTAATCGAGCATTTACCATTTTTTCTAGTAACTTGCACAAGCAACTTGTTAGAGAAATTGGTCTGTAGTTATTTGCATCCACTTGGATCTTTTCCAGGTTTGGGGATAGGAATAATTATAGCTTTACGCCATTCATCAGGAAAATAAATTTAAATTTCTAAGCCATAAATGATTATAAAATTGTAACAAGTATGTCTTCGCCAGAGGTGCTAAGTGGCAGATCATCTCAAAACAAAAAATATTGTCACCTCCAGGAGCAGATTTATTGCTGTTAGTGAGAGCATATTCAAACTCTTTCCATATTAAATTTTCTATTATAATAATATGTCTTCATTGTTTCGAAATTTATTGTTATTAGTTCTATATTATTTTTCTTTATGCGGAAGTGATCATCTAAATTCTGTCACTACTTACATTCGCTAAGTTTTCTCCTATTATATTACTCATTTCTTTTGGATCGAGTATTCTTTTTCCGTCTTTTAATATGGCATGTCTGGGTGGTTTCATATGGGTAACCATTTATTTTCCTGAATTTTTCCCATATTTTTTTATGGGAGTATTATTAGAGAGATCTGATACATATTTCCTCCATGAAATTATTCTTCCTTGAATTACTTCCTTTCGAAATTTTGCAGATATTTTGTTGTATATAGGTTTTAATGCCTCAATTTCTGTAACAATATAATCATTTTTTGTAAAGTACTTTCTAATATGGGTAATGTTTTATTTATTTTACTGAACTGATTTCTATTCAAATTATCCATCGTCTCCCTATTGAGTGTTTTATATTTATCAATTCTGTTAGCTTTTCGGACCACCATGGAACTTTGTGTTTTGGTTGGATGGGGTTTTGAGTTTGGTATTGCTTTATCAGCAGCATTTTTTGATGAAATGAACAAGAAACTTATTAGTTTCATTATGGTCTTTTAGATATTCAAATGGTGGTATACTTCTAGTAGCATTTCATATTGCTCCCAGTCTGCTTTTATAAATATTAGTAGTGAGGAACGTGTTTTGCTGGGTTATTTTTTGTAAAAAGGAATTAAATATTGGAAATGATCACTGGTGTACAAGTCTCAATTGTGTTCCAATCTAACCTGTCAACTATACTTGCTGAACATAGAGTTAAGTCTACAGAGGAAAATGTTCCATGTGTTTTTTGAATAATATGTGCTAACTTCATCATCATTTATACAACATATGTCATTTGAATCTATAAGTTCTTCTACTTTACTTCCTGCTCTATTTGAGTTTGAACGTTACAGTCCCATATTGGGTTGTGAGCATTAAAATCCCCCTACTATTAACATAGGTTCTTTGGCATTTTTAAGTATTCTCCAAGTTTATCAATATTGTAATTTTTTTTTGGTTTGGTTGGTTGTATAAATTATAAATGGTATAATTATAGTTTTTAATTCGAATTTTAATACCTGATATTTGGAGGTCAGCTATGTTTACAGGTACTTTGTCATAACATACTTTGTTATGTACATATATGGCTGTACCTAAATTTCCTTCTTCTACCTGTGATGTTGATATTAAGGTATATTTACCTATTGTTGGAATGTATTATTGACATGTTGTAGACATAATATCATTGGTTCATATTCCTTTAATAACCTTTGTACTTCTCCCAGGTGTAATCTGGTCTGTAGACCATTTACGTCCATTGTATAATATAACTATTGAAAATATTATGTTATATCGGTCGTGTTTTGTTTTCTTTTTTTGTATTATCATCAACTTGAATTTTTTCTAAAATTTTATTTACCACATTCAGTTGTTTATCTTTATAATATTTTAAGTGCTCAATGCACATACATCCTTTTTCATGGGTGTTTAAATCGGTGGCCTCTTTCTTTCTGTATTTCATAAAATTTCTTATAATATTTGTTAAGCAATCTTTGTAATATTTTTGTTATCTTTGCACAATGCAATGAAGCAATCATTGCAGCCACATGTGTTTGTCATGTATATATACTGCTTTATTTGTTGTTCTTATTGTACCGATTATTGTGATGGAGTAATCTCATCACCCTTGACATAGTCACCATCATCCATGGTATGGTTCTCCTCCACTTCTTTGGTTTTTTGGATCTCTGCATCCATAGGTTTTATTATTATTTTAGGAGATAAAGGTATGTCCACATTTTGTTTTTGTTCTTTCTTCATATCTTTGGTTTTTGGTTTGACTGATGTTTTCTCTGATTATAGTTGGTTTCTTTGTTTTTGGTGGTGTTCTCTCTAAAGGTCTTTTTTTTTCTTTAATTTTCGGTACATCACAACTTCCTACTTCCACCTCTGTGATAGTATTTTCTTGTGCTTCTATATGCATTACACCTCAAATGATTTGATAGAATATTATCTAATTCATTTGCACTTGTTTCCTGATTTTTTACTATCTTAGTTTTTTCCTGCATATTACAGACTTCTTCTTGAGATCTACTTTGTTGCATCTTGTTACTTCTATCTGTATGTTTTTTTGTTTCATTACTGGTTCCCGTTATAGAGGAATGTACGTTTCTTAGCAGGATCTTGAATTCCTCTCACTTTTAATTCTAATTTAGCCTCTGCTATAGGCATGCCTGTCCTTTCTTTTAAACATTTTTAGTTCAGTGTTGTATATGTAATGCATGCATTCTTTGGGATCTAGCATGATGAATTCTGCTCACAGTTTACACACTTTCTTAGGTTCACCGCACTTCCATTTGGTGGCGTGTTCTGTAGATCCACAGTAAGCGCACACCGGTTCATTCCTACAATTTCTCTTTGTGTGTCCATACTTACTGCAATTTTGACACTGCAGTGGCTTTGGAATATAGGGTCTTAATTCTCTATTTTGACCTAGAATTTTTATTTTTTGAGGTAGATCTGAACCCTCAAATTTTATTTTTGCTATTTTTTAGTATTTGTTTATTACCTCTTTTGCTTATTGCATCATAAACCTCGCAATCCTCTACCTTGGGGTATCTCTTTTTGAGAGAGTCTAACAGCATTTTCTTATTTATTGGCTCGTCGTTATTGTCAGGAAGTACGATGGTACCCTGGATACTGTTCATATATCATGTTTTTTTACTTGACAATAATGTTATCTATTGTTTTTAAAGACAAATAATCTTCAGACTGACTTTTTGTTGTAGCTTCTATAAGCCAAGTCTTTTCTTTTATTTTTCTGAACGACATTTCTGCCGTTGGATGGCTATTTAATAAGCAATTTTCCAATTTCAAAGCTGAAATATTTTGTTCTGGCTTCCATAGTAAGAAACCTTGACCAACTTCCACTCCCAAAGAGGGAGTCAAAGTGAGTCCAAGGTTGGGTCATGTCGGTACTTAGGTTTCCTTGGTCTGGTATATGTATTAAAGTTTTAATACCAACCTGGTCTTTGTGACTTGAGCTTTCTTCAGAGTGGTCCAAATCCGTTCCAGAAGTCGTGAGGGGGTTTGTAAAAATTTTCCATATAATTAAGATTTAAATTTCGTCCAGATGAGGTCCCTCTCACCAGGGAGGCCCGACTGGGGGAGGAGCAATACTGTTACACCATGGTAACTGCCCTGGGACACTCACCTGGATATACGCCATACCCACAATGCCTTAAGGGTCGTCAGTCCCATGAGATCGGACCCAGCACTGCAGCATGGCTTGACATAAAAATTTCCCCTCGCTCAACCACGTCAGGTACTCTAGTTTTACGGGTGGGAGTGGCATGCCGTCCAACTCCACCCTCCATCAAGTTAAAAGAGCAGTCAATTCAATAGTCCAAACTATGCCAAGGTCGTCAACGAAAGGAGGAGAAGTGAAATGGGGAAATTTAAAAGGAGGAGGAGTAAAGGAGTTAAAAGGTCCCATGTTCAGTTTGGATCCACAGCTGGAGAGCGTAGGCATAAAGGGGCATACTCTCTCTGCAGTGGATCCCTAAGCCCCCCACCTCGTCAAGGAGTTGGGATCAGGGGGGTATTCATTGTCCAGGGCGGAGGTAATTTTTACTACTGGAGGAATTTGTATATTCACTTTAGTGACTCAAACAGTCTTCTAGTTGTAATTGGAGAAGGGGGTGGATGATTATTTATAAATATATCTCTGAGTTCAAATAATTTTTTTGTTGGAGAATTGCTTGTCCTACTTCTCAGAGCACTCTTCATTATTTCCAGCTCTCTATGGAGAGAGAGAGGTAGTTCATCACTTTCAACCTGTAAGGAAGAGGTCGGTGATGATTTAAAGGCTCCTGAACATATTCTAAGGCCCTCATTATGAACTAGGTCCGTTTTCAGTGCTGCATCTGACGCCGAGCCATATACTTCGCTACCGTAATCAATTATAGACAGGACAGTTGCTTTATACAGTAATGTAAGGGTTTGTCTATCGGCTCCCCAAGTAGTGTTTGATAATTTTCTAATTAGATTTAATGCTCTTTTACATTTTGATTTCAAGTATGTTATGTGGGGGTTTCCAGTTTAAGTGAGTATTCCAGTTTAAGTAAGTATCAAACACTACACCTAAAACTTTTGTAGTTTATCTAATTGGTATACTATGATTTCTGATTTTTAAATCTATTACTTTTCACCGTTCATCCACCTTTTATTTTTATAAAACACGACTGCTTGATGTAATTAACCAAAGTTGTAAGTTATTGGTAAATAATAATTGATTTAGCTAGATAAACCTATTTCTCGTGCATTTCATTTCGACTGTTAGTCATTGCAAATATTTATCAAATTCATTTATGACTAGTGTGATTTCTACAATGGTTGGTTGGTTGGTTTTATAAAGTTTAGGTGTAACACCAAGCACTGGGGCAGCAAAGGCCATTCAGCGCAATTTCTACCATGGGGTAAAATGTGGAAGAATCATGTGATAATATCTATCATGGACCGTCTCTAAAGACTCTTTAAGAAAAATGTAAAGGTTAAGACATTAGTCAGGTGATAAACCGTTTCTGGGTCAAGCCATGTTCCAAATCTTCAGATGTTTGAATGGCTGACTCATGAGCCCTCTAAAAAGGTCTGCAGACATTTGTTGGAAGGTGACTTGCACTGTAGCGTGGTGTACAATATGATGAAATAGATCCTTCATGTTTAATGAAAGGGAGTACAAAAACTGAAATAAAAATTACTCAAAACCACAGCCAGACTTTTTCGAAACTTTCACACAAATTATAAAATATATTATAAATAGTAAAATAAATTAAAAGACCTTTAAATCCTATCGGGAGAGGAATGTTTTCAACTTCAGCAACAATATATGTTACTTACAGAAACAAACTGAGTCCCAACTTAGGAATAGATAAATAATATACTGATAAATTATATATCTCTATATTTGCGTAGCTTTCAGTCGTTTACGACTCATGTCCCATAACCTTCGTATAGAAACAGGTAGGTGGACCCGAACTCCTCCAGAAATGAGGGTGTGTACTTGTGATAATAGCACTAGTATTCAGTACGAGTCACACGTTCTGATCAATTGTCTTCTGTCAATGCCGTGTAGGCATAAATATCCAAACTTGAGTTCTGAGTCTCTGATAATATTGTTAATTTGGAAACATATGTTTATGAAGTACTTCATATTTATAAGTAATGTGCGGCTTTGTCTTCTGTTTAATGTTTTTCTTCAAATAAACTTTACCTTTTTTTCAAGCATTGTGTGCGTTAGGACTTGATACTGGATAGTTAAGTGACTACGTTTTCTCTATAGTAAGTTCCTTTTCGTTTTTTATAACTCTTATAGGCTTATGTTATCTGTACATGATGTACTTTTTATTAATGGTGCATTTTTTTTTAGGCCATGTACTTGCAAGAACAAGAGAGATTACTGTCTACCTTGTATATTTTGTATTATGTCTCTTTGTGGACAAATTTGTACTAATAATAGTTATATTTTTTCAATAAAATAAATAACTTTATATATATATATATATATATATATATATATATATATATATATATATATATATATATATATATACATATGTTAAGGCCATTTTGCAAAATTGGTCATTTTACAAAATTGCTGGCCATTATGCAAAAGGACCAAATTCGTGGCCATTTTGCAAAATGACCTAAATTTCTCAACATTTTGCAAAACGACCTAGATTTTGGTCAGTTTTACAAATTATCGTTGGGTCAGTTTACAAAATGTCCATACAGCAAGCAGCCAGATG
>NC_061089.1:6438209-6471687 GCF_015104395.2 Macrobrachium nipponense
ACTGACACTGCAATTACGAATTGATAACCAACAATTGAGAAATTATAGGAAACGTAGCATAAAAGCGTCGCAACCTTAGTACAACGAGTTGGCGACGTCATCATACGATTGGCTAACTGAAACTGTTGTCACATTTTGAGTGAACCTTCTACATATCATAGGATGGGTAGACGTATGATATTTAGGGTAAAAGCCCAGGCACTATGGCCAAGAAGGCCATTCAGTGTCGTAATGGAGTAAAATAAAATATTATATTATGGTGAATGAATGAATGAACTAGTGAAAGAGACCAATAAATAATATTAAGTTATGAAGTTTAATGAATGACATGATTGAGATATCGAACCTGCAACAAACGTTTCGTCGATCCAACGGAAGTACCCCGGGCAAGTAAATTTGTAAGTAATATTGGATCGCATAAACAGTTGCAAATTCTCTTTATGACTAAGGAGTGAACCTATTTTGAGATGAATGATAGGTATTAAATTAACTTTGAGACTTCCAAACTCTTTCAATAATTTTTTTGATGCGGTCTCCTAATTTATTTTTGAAGAAATATGGGATAGTGGCGTATATGGGTAGTTTTGGTACATCAAAGGATGGGGTATTTTCCATAAAGTTTAAGTCAAGTAATTTATTTACCATTTTATAAAAGACCTCCATTGGGTACAAGCTAGTTAAAAAATAATCTTGTAAATATTCAATTTCAGAGTGGAATCATTTATAATCAGAAGCATATCTAAGTGCTCTTAAGACCAGAGTGGAAATGGCATTTAGCCTAAAATTGATGAGGCACGAACTATAAAAATTATTCCCCATTCCGGTGAAGGTGTGTTTCCTATAGACAGAAGTATTAAAGTTATTATTATCTCTGATTATCTTTATATCTACGAAAGGTAGGCAGTTATCTTTTTCCGTTTCTATAGTGAAGATTATGTTACTGTCTTGGGTATTCAGGAACTCCAAAAATGCATCACCTGCATGCAGGTCTAGTAAAACAAATAAAAGACCGTCTACATATCTCTTGTCAAAGATTGGTTTAAAAGAACTAGAACATTCAGCTAAAAAATTGTTCTCTAAGAAATCCATAAACACATTGGCAAAAATCGGGGCTAAAGGGTACCCCGTGGCCACGCCCTCGACCTGTGAGTACAGAAGACCATTAACAACGAAAGCAGAATCTTGCAGTCCAAGTTCCAATAATTGCTTAAACAAATTTCTATTAAAACCGTGGAATGTGTCATCAGCATTTTAAAAAATTCTGTCTAAAATAATGTTAATTATCTCTTCTAAGGATTGATTGATTGATTATGGAATTTAGGGCATAGCCCAAGCGCTGGGACCTGCAAAGGTCATTCAGCGCTGCAGTATTATATGATTAAATGAAATGAATCAGATGAATACATGAATCAATTAAAACCTCCCACACAAATGACCAACTAAAACTGCAATTAAAAAAAACCGAACGACACACAACAACCAGGACTAAGACGATCTCACATCACATATTCCAAACCAAAAACCTCATTTCACTCTCACTTTCAAAAACCACTCACACTGCAACCCAAAGAATCCCATCAGCCGAAAGTCAACACAAAACCACACCACACACACAAACCAAAACCAAATACATAAATAAGCAAAAAAAACAACATGACATACATCCATTCAACACCATTTAACCTTTATTAAAAACAGCAGCAAATAAAATTTTTAATAATAATCAGGTACTTAAAATGAATGACTATGAACAAAAGTAAAAATAAAATCAACATAAAATAAAATAAAATCAACAAAAAATAAAATCAACGAGTTAAAATTTGCCATCAATTAAACTTCATAAAAAATCCCAATACATTTTAAAAAAACTCACTAGTGCAGAAATATCTGCTTTGTCATCTAGAACATCGGTGCACTGGTAAACCAAGTCTACATCGAGAGTAACCATATAGTGATCTGAGTCCTATATGACAGCAAGTTTCTGAAAATCGAAGCCATTTTATATTGTGTGTTCAGGTTGAGTGAGTTCATTAAGTAAAGAAACGCTAAAGGGTGATCGTGTGACAAAAGGTTTCTGATAAGTTTATTGTTAAGATTTTCTGATTTTTTAGTTTCCTCAAGAATATGTTAATTTTATCTTCTCGTTTAAAGATTTCTGAAAAGCTTGGTTCACGTAAATTTTTAAATTTAGGTGAAAGTATTGTTATGACCTTGTTTACTTAGTCTTCTTTATTGAGGATAACCACACCTTTGCCTTTACCAGGTCTGCATATTATAATATTTTCTTGTTCTTTCAAGGACCTCAGTATTTTCATTTCTTTTTTTAAATAAGGTGTCCATTTTACCTTAGCGATGTCATGCAAATTATCAGTTAGGTTAAGCCCCTTGAGTCTCTCAAAAAAAAACCTCGAACGGAAAATAAAAATGAGAAAAACCTGGTCTATAGGATGGAAGCATGTATGTATGACTTTTAAGGCAAAAGCCCAGGCACTGGGACCAAAGAAGCCATTCAGCGCCGAAATGAAAAGTAAATAAATTACATTATAAATGAGTTAATAAGTGCATGAAGAAAATGGTTCATATATAAATTACCATATGACAAATGAATGAATTAATGAATAAAATGCTTAATAAATAAATATATATGTCTGTTGTGTGATAGATAAAAAATAATTAAATGTTATTAAAAATGTTTAAAGACTTTAAAAAGCAAAAATCTCTCTCTCTCTTTCTCTGGTTAAAATATCTGGGGCAAGCAACCAGAATGTGCTCCACTGTTAGCATCTCGCCACCGCAAGCACACTCTGGGAGGCTGCCCCCTTCTAAAATAAACTGATGGGTCAGATAAGTGTGCCCAATCCTCAGTCTGCTTAAAACTATTTCTGTTCGCCTATCAGACTGGAAAGACGAAGGCCACGGTAATATATTATTTCTAATATTTCTGTACTTTCTATTATAGGCAAGAGGAGGAGAAGTCCATCTTTCTTGCCATTTTCTTAAAATATGACGTAAAACGACCTTTTAGATCTGTATGAGGCACTTTACTAAAGGCAGTTTCTGATGAGACACTAGCAGCTTTCGCTTCCCTATCTGCCATCTCGTTTCCATTTACGCAAATAATACAAATGGAGAAGCGATTCCTGAACTTTTTGAACTAACGGATGGAAGCTATTGAATTTTTTATTAGCTTCTGAAGTGCTTTTGGAATCCGAGTAAGACAAAATTAGTGTCGCTACTTTGAAAAACTATATCCAGGCAGAGACTATGGCTGTTAATTCTGCTGTGAATATGGATGCAAAGTCAGGTAGTTTAGCCGTATATGCTGTATCTCCAAGGATAACTGCACAGCCAACACCACTACCCGACTTTGATCCATCAGTATATATTTTTGTCACATTAGTATGGACAGTTCCGTGTTCCAATAATTTTCCCCTAATCTCTTCTCAGGACAGTCTTTTTCGTTAAATGCTTTTTTGCACACGGGCTGCTTCTGAATAAGCCATGGAGGATACACAGGATATTTTTCTTCCATGACTTTCTGGGATTTCAGATGATTACCCATAACATCTTCATTTTAGTCTAACTTGAAATGGTCTAGAGGCTCTTATACCAGATACATGAGTCTGCTTCCCTCAGCACCTGGAAGGAGGGATTTTTGGGAGCACTTTTAATTCTAGCCATGTACCTTAATCCTAGTTCTTGCCTTTTCAGATCAAGGGAAATTTGGTTAGTATCAACAAATATGCTTTCAACAGCCGAAGTTCTAAAAGCCCCTGAGGATATTCTCAGCCCCATATTGTGTACAACGTCCAGTTCCTTCAGCCTGGTTTGACAAGCTGAGGAATAAATCTGACAGCCATAGTCTAGCTTGGATCTACACAACGAATCATATAGTCTCAGCAGGGATTTTTTATCAGCTCCCCAACTAAATCCAGAAACAACCTTTAAAATATTCAGAGACTGTTTAACCTTAATCTTTAAGGCGTTTATGTGGCTGGCCCATGTCAATTTCTGGTCAATGGTCATTTCAAAAATTTAACTTCATTTTCATAAAGAATTATAGATCCTTTTAAACTAAGTGTGGGAACCTCTTCCACACGCTGGCACCTAGTAAATCTTACAGAAACTGTTTAGAGGAGGAGAATTTAAAACCATTCTCATCAGCCCACTTTGTAATGGCATTAACAGACCTTTGCAGATGTTTACATACTGACAAGGCATCATATCCTGTGCAGTATATTGCAAGGTCATCACAAAAAGTGAGCATTTAACAGGTGATGATATTTGTTGGACTATACTGTTTATTGTTTCTGAAAAAATCTTAAAAAATCTCTCTGTTAAAAAGGAATATACAAATTTAATCATTCTTCCACATATGCCCATCTTGTGCAATTGTTTTATGATGCCAATTCTCCAAGTAGTGTCATATGCTTTCTCAAGGTCGAAAAATACGCAGATAGTCTGACATCGTTTGGCAAATCCTTGCTGGATTTGATTAGTCAGCCTCAGCAAGGGATCAAGGTGGAACGATTTTTCCTGAAACCAAATTGAAATGAAGATATTAGTCCTTTTGTTTCCAGGTGCCAAACTAATCCGGTGTTTATCATTTTTTCCATCAGCTTACACACACACAGCTGGTAAGAAGAGCTATTGCTCTATAGCTGGTGGCTTGGGAAGCGTCTTTATTATGCTTTTTTATGGGACCAATTATGGATATTTTCCAGTCCTTGGGTCAATTCCAGTTTCCTCCCATATTATAATCTTGAGTAGATACTTTTTGGCATCATCTGGGAGTGTTTAAGCATTTCATATAAAACTGAATCATCCCCTGGAGCTGTTGATTCAGTTGAAGAGAGTGCCTCCCGAAATTCTCTTAAGTAAAATTTGTGAATGTATGGTTCAGATTTTTCGGATTCAAATTTCAGTCATTTCGGCATTCCGAATTCTTTGAAATTCTAGACAATAATTGTCAGGGCTGGAAACCTGAGAAAAATGTTTTCCCAGCTCATTGGCAACTTCCGTGGGCTCTGTGATCAGAGTACTATTGACTTTTAATGAGGGTAATGGTGACGCAACAAATTTTCCACTTAAGTTTCCTAATTTTCCGCCACACCGCTCTCAATGGAGTTTTGGAATTGATTCCACTGATATAGTAAAGCCAACTTTCTCTTTTGGCTTTCTTGTAAAAGCGCCGCTGCTTGGCTAACGCGCGATTATACATTAATTTAGACTGAGGGGAGCCACTACTTTTGTATCGTCGGTAGCACTTCCTAGTGACTTTCCTCAGAATACCATGTCTTATTCCACCAGGGAACTACAGGTCTATGAGGTTTACCTTTTGTCTTGGGAATCGAGCCCTCAGCACTCTTCAGAGTGGATTCTATGAAGTAGTCATAGGCATCCCGGTGAGAATGAAATGACTCAAACTACCTATCTAGATTGACTCTTTACTGAACTTGTCCCAGTCAGCATCCTCTACCTTCCCCTTAGGTATGTTTCAGATGGAGCATTTACAACATATTTCAGATGCATCGGATAATGATCACTTCCATTCAAATCTTCATTAACAGACCAGTTAGTCAAGGTGGATATTTGTTGAGGAAATATTAAGGTCCCAGTGCAGAGATGGTATTATGAATGTTGTGGAAGGTCATTGACCCATTATTATATAGGGCGACATCATTCGTGTCAATAAGGTCCTCAATTATTTTCCCTTGCTGTCTAAACACTGACTTCCCCAAAGGGGGTGTGGGCATTAAAATCTCCTAATAAGAGAAAAGGAGTGGAAGTTGGTTAATCAAGGACTGAATATCTCCAATGTTAAAAGAAAGGTCTGGTGGTGGGAGGTATAATGAACAAACCGTTATCCTTTTGTCTAATATGACTGAGACAGCAACAGCTTGTAGAGTTGTATATAATTGTATTGTGGAGTGCTGCAGAGATTTATTAACAATAATTGCAGCACCTCCATGGGCACGATCACCAATTGGGAGAAAAGAGTTTAAAATAGCATAACCAAATCCAGGATTATAAGGAGAGTTACCTAACATAGTCTCCTGCATTTAATTCATGCATTAAGACTTTAAAGTCTTCTTGTCCTGGATTTTAATGTATTGAATTGAATTTATAAATTTTGTGGCCATTTGCCACGCGCCGGCGCCAAGGCCATTCAGCGCATATATATCAACAGGATATATTTACTAAAAGAGGTATACATAATTAATCCAAATTATTAAATAAACTTCATATTAAAATACTCAATTAAATATCATAAAACATGGATTTCCTTAAGAAATTTAAAAATCTCTTCTAACGGGAGCACCCTCTCCTAAAATACTGACAAAGGTTTGTTGGTGAAACCAAACTGACGTCTATGATTAAATAAAGAGGACAGTCAACAAATATATGCCTCACTGTAATGCCAACATTACAATTGGAGCATTGAGGAACCTGCCTCTCTGCTCCACTAGTTAAAAGATACCGGTGAGTTAAAAAGTATGCCTATACGCAGGCGCGTTAAAACTATACTAGATCTTCTATCCATCCCAACAGAATGGGACCAGGGATGAACAGAAGGTTCTGATCGATTTCAGCTTTAAATTACTATTCAAGTTGGACCAGTGATTCTGCCACTTAGTCCTACAAAATGATTTAATAAAAAAAGAAAAGTTTAAAATCTTCACAGGGAACCCTCACAGAGTGGGAAGCCCGGGAGGAAGCTGCCTGCTTAGCGGCTGTATCAGCCAGCTCGTTACACGATTCCCACATGCGAGGGTGAAACCAAACAAAACTTCACACCGATGCGTTTTCGAGAATGCAGGAGGACCAGCCAATCCATGCACCTCTTGGACGAGTTGATTAGATGGCGTCAACTTTTCTGGAGTGCAGCTAGGGAACTCTGGGAATCACAATAAATAATAAGAGTCCCCAGTGCTACCTGTACTAAAAATAAATTTCAAAACGCTAAAAATAGCAAAAATCTCTGCATTAAAAATTGAGAATTTAATAGGGAGGCTTTTTGTAATTGTTCTCTCACCGACGATGACAGAACATCCAACTCCATTTGCTGATTTTGATCCATCTGTATATCAGCAATCGAGTTACTATGCTCAGAACATGGGCCAAGAAGCTGCTTTTAAGCTGAACACTTGAGCTGATCTTTTTTGTTGTCTCTAACTTGGCAAATATCTAAAGGAGGCCTACACCAAGGAGGGAATTTAGAAAATGTAGTTTCCATAACCAGTGGAGGAATAAGGCCTACCTCTCTCGCAACTTATTGTTTAATCTAACTTCAAGGGGCTTAGGCAATGTAGTTTAGTTGGTGCTCTGTCAACAGGATGTTTTATATACTTAAAATTTGGATTGATTAGATTGAGGTTTAGTGCTCTTGACAAATATCGGAGACCTTGTTCCTCCCTCCGAATGAAAAGAGGAAGAAAACCAGAGTCTACATAAAGGCTCTCAACAGGAGACGTTTTTTAAAAGCCCACCTGTACAAATACCGCAATGCCATATTGTGTACTACATCCAGCTTGCCTAACAAGGTCTTACATGCAGAGCCATAAACCCTGAGATCCATAATCAATCTTACTCAAGCATAGTGCCTGATAAATTCTTAATAAAGTAGTACGGTCTGCTCCAAATTCAGGTTACTAACAACTTTAAGAATATTGCACCGCTGTTTAACATTTACTACAGTCTCATTTATATGTTCACAAAAGTCATTTTTTGTCAAAAATAATCTTTAACTATTTGACTTTATCTTCATAAAGCAAGATAGAACCTTCTAAAAATAAGGTTGGAATCTCTTCCCTTCTTCGTGTTCTGCAAAAACGTATAGCTTTAGTTTTTTTCTGCAGAAATTTGAAACATTTACTATTAGCCCAGGAAGTAGCAGCATTAATTGCAAACTGAATTTTAGTACAAGCTTCAACTGCAGTAGAGCTCTACTACAGACGATAACAATATCATCCGCGAATGCTTGACCAGTTACTCCAACAGGGAGATGTTTCAAGTAAACCATTAATGGCAATATTAAAAAGGTTGGACTAAGCACACTCCCTTGGGTGGAATGCTTCTTCCTGAAGATACTCTGATGAGAAGGTAGAGCCAATTCTAACTTTAAGGTACCGGTCAGACAGGAAGTCTTTGGCAAAATTAAACATATTGCCACCATACGCCATTCAACCAGCTGCATTAAAATACCAAACCCTCCAAGTAGTATCAAATGCTTTTTCCAGATCAAAGAACACGGCAATAGTTTGATTTGGACTGCAAAAGCATTCTGAATCTCACGTGTGAGACATAATAAGGGATCCAGTGTACTTCTATTCTTGCGAAAGCCAAATTGCCTCTTCGACAACAGGTTCTTTGTTTCTAATAACCATATCAGACGAAAATTCACCATTCATTCATAAATCTTGAAGACACAGCTGGTAAGAGCAATAGGCCTATAACTTTTGGGATGACTAGGGTCCTTTCCGGGTTTTAAAAAGGAACTATAACAGAGTTTTTCCACAACTTATATGAAGTCCCTGAGCACCAGAATTCGTTTAAAACATCGACAAAGAATTTTTTTGACTTCCAGAGGTAAGTGAGAAATCATTGCATAAATAATATCATCTTCTCCAGGTGATGTTGGAGAGGACAAAGATAAGGCATATTCGAATTCGACAATACTAAATGGAAGGTTATATGCCTCAGAATTTGAACAAACAGGCGGTTATTAACTATAGTCATGTTCTAATATTGCGAAATTCGGGGAGTAGTGACTGGGGCTTGAAATGCTGAAAAGTGCCGAGCAACGGCCTCTGCCCCCCCCCACCTCTCTTGCATCCGATATAACTACCAAGTTATTTTCAAAATAGGTAAAGGAGCAGAGAAAAGGAAAAAAAAAAAAAAAAAAAAAAAAATTTCCCTAGTAATTTACGGATTCTATCCCAAACCAGAGAAAGTGGCGAGTTATACTTTAATTCTGATATGTACTTAATGAAGGATTCCCTCCTTGCTTCTTTAAAGACTTGCTTTTGTTTGGCGAGGTTTCTCTTGTATATTATTCTATTAACTAAGACAGGACGCCTTCGATATCGCTTGTAACAGGCTCTTGCAATTTCCTACTCAAGGCACATTTACTATTCCACCAAGGTACCAGTGGGCGAACGGGGTTTCCCTGATGTTTTAGGAATTGACATCATTGCCCCTCCAATCATTATACTAGCGAGATATTCGTAGGCAGCTGAGGGCAAGGAAATTCATTGGCCTTACGATTGACTTTGGTAGATTTTTCATACAGCTGCCAATGCCTGCCTTCCTCTTCCACTTGGGTAAAGATGGGGAGGGTGTATTTTGTACATACTTAAGATGGATGGGATAGTGGTCGCTCCCATAGAGATTTTCATCCACTGACCACTTATAGTCTAATCGTAATGACGACGAACATATTGTAAGATCAATTGCTGAACTAGAGTTATGGGCTACATCAAACCTTGTAGGAGAACCGTCGTTCATTAAAACTACATCATTGCAATCTATTAATCTTTCAATTATAAGACCACGGTGATCACACCTACCTTCCCCCCACAAAGTATGTTTTGCATTAAAATCCCCCATCAGAATGAAAGGTTGAGGTAGTTTGGTCTAAAAGTGATTGCAAATCTTCAACCTCTAATTGTCTTGGATTGCCAGCTCTGTGCCACCAATCGAGTTTCTAGGCCAGGTTCTAGATAAAGAGAGCACAGGGTGACCCATTTATTGATGAATCTGTGTTGCACAAGCTTGCAGTATGGAGTCTAATTTGATAACTTTTTGTGGTAATGACTTGGCCGCAATAATACATGTACCACCATGAGAACGTTCACCTACGAGGTGGTGGAGATCTGTGAAAAATAAAGTTTTGTCCACAATTAGGAGAAACATTACCAAGTTTAGTCTCTTGCAAACCAAGGGCAGCTAAATTATGCTCCTTGAAAGGGACCCGGACCTGTTCTCTGTTTGAATGGAAACCTCGTATGTTCCACTGACATAGAGCCATTATTTACTATTAGATTTTTTTTTTTTTTTTTTTTTTTTTTTTTTTTTTACTTTTTGGACTTGGGATTGGGCTGGTCTGGAAAGACTTGGTCTTGGTCTTTGTTTCAAGCCGGAACTAGGGAGATCCTTCAGAGACCTGCTATTTCCTCTCTTGGGACCCTACTATGGTGTGGGGATATAGGTGGAGATGATGATGGAGTACGGGGTCTCTTATTTCTAAGAGGCACCATCTCTGCAGCGTGCACCTGAGCCTTATGAGGTGCACTGATCAAGGTGTCATTCTGGGACATACCCAGATCAGCAGCGAGGCTGCCTGTGAGGCTTCTACATTAGAAGCCCGAGAGACCTCCCAGAAGCCCAGAGGAGGCCCATCGGGTGGGGACAAAGGGGCCTTCTTGGATGAAGGCGGAGATGCTGAATGTACTTCGGAGCTCAGAAGGGGGTATAGCTGAAGCTTTGACTTTGAAGTTGTATTCTAGATAGATCTTTTATATTAGATTTTCCACTTTTTTACTACTTCACTATATTGAGGTCTTGGAAACAAAAGTCTTTTTGCCTGGCTAATACTTAATGTTCAGCATGAGCTTTCTCTATGGCTAACACTTCTTTTTTAAATAAATGACTCACATTCCTTATGCCTTGCATTATGATTTCCCTACAATTTATACATAATACTGGGGTAGTACATTCGCCTTCATGCTTTTTTAGAGCAGGCAGCACATAGCTGGTTCCTAGTACATACCTTTGTCCGAGTGACCATATCCAAAACACATGAAAACTTTGGAGTGGTCTATGCTTAAAAGGTCTAACACGAAATCTCTCCTTGTCAACATATATATAATCTGAACTTGATCATTATTAAAAGTGAAAATAATCATTCTTGATCTTGGAACCTTGAAAATCTTCCACACTTTATCATCGTTCATTTCCAGCAATTCCTCGTCAGGCAGGTTCATATAGGTCTTGACTGAATACTACTCCCTTGGCATAACTAAAACTATAGTGTGGTTTGACCTCTTTTATCATATCAGTATTTTTTCAACTTAGAGATCATGTGACCTTGTCTATAAGACTTAGCATGACCAAAAAACTATTCTTTCCAAACCTCGTTAATATCAGAGTTGGTCATTGTTTCTGCCAACTGTTCTCAAATGTTTCCTGAAGTGGAAAAAGAGTTGCAAAATTCTGATTTTGTAGAAACAATTAGTCCACCTGGCAGGTAAAGATGTCCTCACCTTACATTTTCCCACCCATCTGTAGTTTCCTGACTGACTCTTGCTGGCTAAAATAAAGGAATCAACTTCAATATTCTGGGGCATTTTATAAATTAACATACATTTTAAGTTTTCCTTGTTATTGAGCACTTTGAAAGCATTCATGGCATTATTATGAGTTGTAAACTTAATCCAACCCTCCAAAATGCAAAATCTTTAGTTTTCACAATACTTTATGACTTTAATTTCACCAAACCTTCCTTCCAAACATTTCCATAAACGTAAAACAATTGAAGTCTGAGGAGAGATTATCAACATAAAGGATTCTCTCACCACTGCTAGAACTTTCCATAGCCACATTCAAGGTCTTATCATGGGTCGTCTTTTGTACAACTGAATTTTCTATAGGATTGTCCTTGTCCGTGCCAGAGGCGAAGAGGAGGGTAGTGTCAAGAGGTCGCATTGTCCGGGGAGTTTGATCATAGGGTCGTTTATTCATAAATCCTTCAGCAGAAATTTGAAAAACCTACTGCAAATCAGGCAGAAAACCAGGCCCCCGCACAAACCCCTCTCTCACCAAAGACACTCAGCAGAGACTGACTCCCATATGTCCACTCCCTACCCTACCCCGAAGGGATAGCTCTACCATAACATGAGTGGCTCAAGTGTAAGCAAAACCCGCTTGATAGGACTGAGGGCATAACTAGTATGCAATCATCCCCATTCATGTTACAATACAGGGCACCCACCGGAAAGAATGCCGAGAGTCCTACCGTAGAGACTATAACCTCCCCGGATTCCGCAGGCTAGTCCCCCATAGGTAGTTCCGCCCTGATGGATATTGCTATGAAATCATATCAACAATCCTCAGGTCCAAACATACTCGAGAGGCGGACCAAACCTCTACAGTCTCTGCCATTTGGATCAAGAAAGAGCCAATGCGCAAGAGCCCAGCCCCTGCCCAACCCGTAAGAAGGTTTTAGTGAAGAGGGGGGGGACAGCTAGGTTGAGCAACTGAGTTAAAGATATAAGATGGAAACAATTTAAGTAGAAGGAATGGACAAATTTAAGTAAGAGGAAAATTGAACTTTTGGATTCGAACTGGGAGATATTTCTCCCAGTTCGAAAGCCCTCTTGCCCGCTATGCATTTCAGCAGTCAGCTGAAAATGCATACTTCGTCAAGGCAGTCCTCAAATCAAGAGGGTGGATTTAATGTACTACTTCCCACTCTTTGGAGGGGAAGTACTGATCCTAGGATGGAGAGGAAAATTCTCCTTAATAAAAGATTGTTTTCTTGAATCCTTTTCATCTTTATCAGAGATCAGGTTCTTGGCTGACAAAAAGCTTTCTGAATTCGAGGCTGATGCTCAGGATTTTTACTGTGATTCTGTGCATCACTACTGCTATTAGTGTTGGGGCGGCAAGACTGATGAGAACTAGCATGTCTTTGAACTGGATCTGCTTTCGACTATCTTCCTTGGCGGAGAGACCTCTTTCCAGAACACTGTACCCACGTGAAGTTTTTTATGATAAAACTTTCATTATTCGGTGATGTGTTTCTTATACGCTTCCTGGTGGGTGCAGCTTTAGTTTTAATATCATGTTTTTAGCGACTGTGATATTGGTGGATCCGAGCTAGATCTCTCTAGTTTTGGACCACTCCTTTGGTTGCTTCTTGTGATATTATTATTTGTGGACTTTGCAAATTTTCTTGCTTAAGGGCTGAATTTGCACCGTTACATATGTATCAGCTTGAGAGGATAAATTGTCCTGTGAGAAAACAATTTTTAGTATTGGGTTTCAAAGCACTTGCTGACATAAGTTTCCTATTATTATTTCCTGTGCAAGGAGAAACAGGTTTCCGATGCTTACTGTTAGATTCTATTACTGGTGGCCTCTCATTGCTAGAACTCTTCATCAACTTTATTACAGAAGCATAGGTAGAATTGGCCCTCTTGTTAACCCCCATTACTACACGCTTTGCTGCACTGATGCTGAGATGTTCATTATCAGCCACTGCCAACACATCTTGCTCAAACTTGTATCTGAGGCAAGTCCTACTATTTGTAGAGTAATCACCCTTCCACTGGAAACAATAACAGGCTGCTTCACACTTGTCCCAATTGTCATGTTCGGCTGAGCACACAAAACATCTGTTATTGTTTCCACACGAGTCTTGAATCTGGCCATATTCGAAACATTTGCGACATTGTTTAGGGTTTCTTTTATATTTTTTGACCTGCATCCTCTCATGGCCAACATTGATGGTATCAGGCAAGTAATTGGAGGAGAAGGTTAAAAGCATGGCTGCATCCCCTCCCAATTTTTTTACATGAGATACACAAGGAGGGCACCTTAGGAGAATCTCCTCCTCATTAAAAACATGCAAGTCTCTGGAATACATTACCCCTTTCAGCGTGTTAAAAGAATCTGTGTGTTGTTATAGTCTCAATATTTCCACTTTTTGGGGGTTTGAACTTTAATAATAAAATAGCTTGGGTGCCATTGCCTGCTTTTATGAGCAAGTTCTTTCCATATCTTTTCAGATTACCGATAGGAATAGAACCCACATTGTTCTCAATACATTCTGCAGCTTTAATGAAATTTTCCCTTCCCTCTTTATAACTGTCAACATGCCATTTAGGGGGAGGAAGCTTCCAGGTATATGTTGCTAGTCCACATTCTTCGGTCTTAGGAACAAAATCGAATGGCTCATCGTTCAAATTCCTCACTGAAAACACCTTGGTGCTTAAAACAGTCATATTTAGAATGTGGCCATTTAATTTCATTTGTCCCTCGCTAGCTTCTTGGGGAGAGGGAAATCTTATGTATGCAGTAAAAGACTGCTTGTCTTTTTCTAGAAGCATTTTAATCCTCTCCACCTTACCAAACTGTTTTGCGACACTATGCAAGCACTCATAGTCCAACGAAAGGCTTACATTAGTGCAATAAAGCACTCTATTGTTCCATGTCAAATCCACCAGTTTTTAATAGCACACCCTGGTGTCTCGGTGCATGGTTCTGTGTTATAGCCGAGCTCATATCCGTGTCCATGCTGAAGTTGTCACCAGTGCCCCGTTAAGTCGTCAGATCCAGGGAGGGCGGGAAACATTGTTCGATATCCAAAAACTTCAAAATATATTTGTAGACTGCTTGGTTATATTAAGAAGGCGTCGTGGGTCAGTCAGGTATTAAAATTCTCCACCAATGGCACAAGTTACAGTCGACTCCCAATGGTCCACCCCATACCCTACCCTTACGGGATAGCACCAATACGCTTGCAGTGGCCCAGGTACAAGCCTATCCGCCTGCTGGGAGTTCTGCCCCCACTATGGGGACCGACTCCCACTCCAAATGTATTGGTGGGCTTCCGGACAAAGCCAAGAGTCCCATCCCAAACACCAGGCCCCCCCTGGATTCCGCTGGGCTGATGTTTGGAGATGGTTCCATCCTCAAGGTAGCAATGGGAGGGTCCCATCATTACCATCTTCTTGGTCCAAACCATATCAGGTGGCGACTCAACCACCACAACTCCCACAATTAGCTTTCGAATGCAAACCCCTTCCAAAACACAATCCCTTCTCAGACTCGCCTAATGGGGGGGCATGGCAAAAAATGACATGGGTTACAAAACACATGGTAAACTAATTGAAAATTTTATTTTAGGGCAATCTTGATACCTGGACTCTTCTCCATCTGCTGAATGCAAAATCTGCAATAGAAAAGAAGAATATAAAAGGGCATTTTCGTATGCATCCAAAACTGCTACTGCTTTAAAACTATCAGAGATAGGAAGCTAAACCTAGTCTCATTTAATAGCTAAAGATGTGTCAACAATCTCCTTAAAACAAAATTTGTACTTTAGAGGGATTAAAGTTATTATTTTTGCGTTTTAAATTTGTAATAAAAATAAAAATCTGTTACGTAATAATTTAATAAATAAAGAAAGAGACACTTTTCAAAGATTGGTTCTGAGCAAGTTATAGAACTTTTAAAGACGAATACAATGAAAAAAAAATTGTGAAAATCGGATAAAAACTAACGAAGAAGTAGTGGTTTAAAAGACAATAACTCACTTTTGAGAAAATGGCATTTAAGTTGACACATCCCACGGCGACTAGTAATGCTCCAGCAGAGCAGCTATTGTACACCTTCTTTTCTTTTTTTTTTTAATATACTGATCTTTCTACGCACTGAACTGGTGAGAGTTTGTGTTTGGAGCACCGTGGTGGATGGAGGCAGTGGTGTGGTGGCGGTCATATGGCTCGTTGATGGCTGGGGAGGATCAGCTGTTGGTGGTGGAGTTAAAATGGCTGACGCTCGTCCAGTTTCCTCCTTTTCACCTCTCTCGCTTTCTCAACTGCTTCGGCCATCCTCTGATGTAGCCTTTCTTCCTGGGCATTGCAGAAATGATTTGCAGTGTAGAGAATCCAGATAAATCTAAAAAATCGCCGATGAACGGTGACAGTAGCAGACGAAACACAAGAAACGTCACGCGAGCAGACGACACAGACGACCGTCTGCTAAGATAGCCTTCAAGGCACTGACTTCCAAAGCTCCAGTCCATCGCCTACCTCGCTACCGTATAGCAGTGGACGAGTTGCTAAACATTATTATTCATGATATATGTATACGTATATAATTCCTTGTATATTTATTATACGCTGTATAACCTAATAATAGGGAAATAAGAGTGTGATTGTCAAAATAATAACTTATTTTAGCAAAATATTGTAGAAAAATAGTTAGAATCAATATATTGCTCTGAAACTTCGGGAGTGGGTTGCCATTTCCATGAAGTATTCGATGGTTGATTCACTAGAAATCGACTTTTTTTTCAAAAAAAAATATTTCGTCATTTTTGACGGCGGTCCCTACTCGCCTAAGAGAAAATTTAACAAGTTGAAAATTCCACATAATTAAACCGAAATGCTAGTAAAAACATATTACATGAAGGAGAAGACTAGTAAGAAGGAAAAAAAATTGCAGAAAAGGAAAAGTTCTGACTAATTTAGGTTTGGATCAGCAGCTGGGCCCCAGGACCAGTGAGAAGCAATCCCACCAGGCCTCAAGAGCCCAGCAGCTGGTCCCTAAGCCCCCTACCCCCGCCAACAGGGTCAGCATCTAGGGGGTATAGGATGGAACGGCAGAAGTCTAGACCAAATGATAAAATAAAAAAAATTCTTCCCTTTTTGATAAAATATAGCTAGACATTAAAAATACAATTATTTCTAGAGCTAAAATTAGGACTATGAACACCCAATGCTTCAGGTTTTCTATGGTGGCAGACATGTACATTGCTGATAAAGTTGTTATTAAAATTTAAAAAAAAATTTCGTACATGTCATTAAATTAGGCAGTTTGTAGATTGTGAGAGTCATCATTTAATTTTTCAACAGTAAGCAATTTAAAAGATCGATTCTTTGGGATAGGAAGTCCTCCAATGTATTTTGGTAGAATTCGGTGTTGTAAAGGGCAGTCTTGTATAGTTTGAAGTGAAGGAATCTGGGTAACACTCCGTTGATATGACAATACTACGGGAACTCGACATCATATCTGGACTTCTCAAGTTTTTAGTGTAATTTTCTCAAGATTTCTGGAAAGTTAAAGTATCACCAAGGATAATGGTTGTTCAAGATCTGGGCAAAATTTTGAATCCTCCATAGGTGGAGCTTGAAGCTGAACAGGAAGACAAACAACAGACAGAACATCTCGGAGGTGTGTAAACATCAAAAGGTGCGACTGTATAGACATCAGTAGGGTTACCGAAACTCAGAAGATCAATAAGAGTTTAAGATACATTTCGTGCCATCCTGACACATCATCAGTATGTAATATAAAAATCATTTCACTATGAAATTGAATCTTTACAAGATTATTATTTAACTAGCTTGTACCCTATAGAGTCTTTTATAAAATGGTGGTAAATAAATTACCTAACTTAAACTTCACGGATTATATCCCTTCATTTGATGTACCAAAAACTACCATATACGCCACTATCCCATATTTTTTCCAAAATAAATTAGGAGACATCAAGAAAATTATTGAAAGAGTTCGGAAATCTCAAAGTTAATTTGATACCTATTAATCCACTAAAAATAGGCTCACTCTTTAGTCATAAAGAGAATTTGCAACTGTTTATGCGACCCTATATTACTTACAAATTTACTTGGTTTTGATTTCAAGTACTGTTTTTGGGACTTGAGAGGGATTTTACTATCTCATTTTCTTTTACGGCCTTCTGCATGAAAATCAATAAGTAATTCAGCTTCCAATTCAACATCATTGGATGTATTACCACCTGATTTAAAAAAATTCTTTTAACTTTTCACTTCTCCATTTCAACATCTATTGTCTGACTGTTTCATCATTCAACACCTCAAAAGGGTTTGTTGTTGTTGATGATGACTGGTTGTCCAACTGAGTTGGAGGCTTTTTAGCCGAATGACTTCTTGTTTGTAAAGGATCTCTAGTCAAAGTCTTCCTATCAAAATCTGATAAGGGCATGTTCTTATTAGTTTTCATAATAAGGGAGGAGTTGGCTAAATCATTCATGCTGGTCTTGTTTGCAGCTAAAGATCTGGAGGCAGCATTACTGTAAGATAGCCTTGTATTTGGGTTACCTCCAAATCACTTTCTCCTGGCTGTACCAAAGCTAATGTGCTCATCATTTGCTGTGATGATGATAGCTTGTTCTTGTTTGTATATAGGGCACTGTCTTGAGTTAGGAGAGTGAAGACCTGTGAAAGCAAAAGGTGTCTTCCAAACATTGATGGTCAAGTTCATGTAATTCAGAACAGTTGAAGCATCTAGTTTTATTTGTGCAGTGTTCATTTATGTGGCCATAATTAAAACAGTTAAAGCACTGAGTAGGAAGAGGATTATACTTTTTTAATGTTGATGTTTAAGTGCTTTATTTGAATATAAATCGGGTAAATATGATGTTGAAAATGTGAGTAAAATAGCTTTGTTTACTCCTTTGAATTTTTTGACATTAATTACTGTTAGCGGGCATCTTTTCAAAATCTCCTCTTCAGAAAATTCATACAAATCTTTGCAATAAATAATACCTTTTGAATGATTAAAAGATTTATGGGAGGAAATTTTATGAATAACGTCATTAGAAGATGATTTAAATGCTCCTAGCATTACTGACTGAGATTCGTCAACTGACTTAATTAGTAAATTTCGGCTGAATCTTTTTAGGTTTCCTTTTGGGATGGGGCCTACTTTTCTTTCCAGGCATTCATAGCCCTTAAAGTAATTATTACAGCCTTCTCTGTATAAGGCTACATACCATACTGGTTCTGAAATAGTTCTAGGAACCGAATCCTCTTCATACAGGTCCGTGAATTAGGGACCAAGTCTCGTTCAGAATTTTCAGTTTTTGATGTTATAAAGTTTTCCCTGGCAAGAAAGACTGGCGTAAGTTTCTTTATTATTTATGTTGAGAAAGGGCACTTTGGGCTTGAGTATGATTATTGCAAATGACGTTATGCTTAAACAAATTTTAGTTCTAGTCATTCTTAATTCATCTTATTCTTTCAATGATTCCAAATTGTTTTTAACAACTGGAAAAAGCTGTTCGTAATTCTATCTCTTGATATGTCAGAGCAGTACAATACTCTTAAATTAACATTTTTACCACCATACTTTTATCCCCCTGGCGTCCCGGGGAAGAAGGAGGAAAGCTTCCAGTGTTTGAATACTGGAAAACAGTATTTAGAGCCACATTCAAATTCGCGCCTTCGTTCTGCAACAGTGTCGGGGAAGAGTCATTTGGGCCCGCCCGGGGATAGGGGTACTTAATTCGTTATTCATTTTAACAAACAAACAAACAAAAAATAGTTTGCCTGAAAATCTAGAGAGGCCAAGAACCTTTTCATATGGCTCACTCCTCTACAATGACACCAGTGAGAACTGACTCCCAAATGCCAAATCTACCCTACCCTACCCAAAAGGGATGGCACCAACATGATAAGAATGGCTCAAGTATAAGCTAAACCCACTTGATGGGACTGAGAACAAAACAAAAGAATGTAATCATCCCCATCCTCATCATGTTTGTAGGCAAACTGGACAGAATGCCGAGAGTTCTATTTTTCCTTGAACCAGTCCATCCCCGGAATTCATGACCAACTCTAAGGAATAGTTCCGTCATTGAATTAATTATCAACATGCTAGCAGGCTAGTAAGTTGATAAATCTCAGATCCAAACATTATCGGGTGGCTGACAAAGCCACCACCAACAGCTCTCACAATTGGCTTCGAAGTGAGCACCAATTCAAGGCACCAGCACCTCCTCATCAATGATCAAGACAGTGAAAAGGCAGAGATGTATAGGTAGGACAGGAAGGCGTGAAAAAGGTGAAAAGGGTTGAGTAAACGATCAAAAGGTGCAACATGAGGAAAACCAAGCATTTGCACTATAGATAATTAGTAAGAGATGTTGGACAGTAAGATCATAGAAAGTAAGGAAAATGTGGTATAGAGGGGAAGAAGCAAAGAGTGAGGTAAACAAAAGGAAAGGGACTGGTACTTAGTTGGGCCAAATGCAGGTGTCCAAGGCTAGGAGAAACTCCCTCCTAAGAGGAACACCCTCCAGCATCAGACACCCGCATCTGGCCCCTAAGCCCTCTCTCGACAACGAGACCAGTCTTGGGAGGGTTGATTGATTATGAGTTATCTGGCGTCACAACTACCATGGGTCACCGACGCCGAAGACTAATGTGATCTTTTAACTTTTATAATATATTATACAACATTCAAAATAACTTTATCTTTATGAGAGATATATAAATTTATTTAAAAAAATAAATTAAATTTCTGATAAAATATAAATAATATTCCGATAAAAAGAATTGTGATTGATCACATAACAGTAAAACTATTAAAAAGAAAAAAATGTATATACTAAGACAGCACAGCTGTCAGATATATTTGAGAAGACCAGCTTCTTTGATAAAAGAGATAACGATTAACACACATGCTTTCTCCCAACAGTTTTGGCATGCTATAGTTACCACCTGCTTCACTACTATAAGCTAAAAAAAATTATTCCTAAGTTCCACTAGACTGGGACACTCAACCAGCAAATACCTAACAGTCAGTGGAACTAAGCAATCATCACAGAATGGCTCATTCTCCCCATCCATCAGATAGCCGTGAGTTAAACGCGTATGGCCAATACGCAATCTACACAATACAACCTCCCACTTCCTTGGTATTAGGTCATATTTCCAAGGGTGTGTCTGTCTAGTAATTTCTTTCATTTTGTTGGGGCCTACTCTGTCCCACTGAAGTGCCCATAAATAACTGGACAGATTTCCATATATCAAAAAAGTATCACGATATGGAACAGGGCATTTTCTCGGTACTAAAGTTTGCGCTGCTGATTTGCTAGCTTGTCTGCCTCTTCGTTTCCCGATACGTTCACATGGGCAGGAACCCAACAAAATGAAACAATGCTGCCTCTATTTTGGTGCAAGAAAATCCACTGCAAGATCTTCAACACCAAGGGATGATCAGTATTAAAGACTTCCAGGGACTGTAAGGCACTTTTGGAGTCACAAAATATGTGTAGCTACACACTGGGAGTGTTACAATATGTTCCAGTGCTACTAGGATGCCATACAATTCAGCTGTAAAGTTTTGAGGCAATAGAAGGAAGTGCACCTCTTCGGTTAAAAGATTGGCTATAAACTCCATATCCAACGCCGGCATTGGACTTGGAGCCATCAGTAATATAAAACATGTATCTATATGCTCTGATACATGATCTAAAAATATTGCCCTTATTTCCTCATCAGATTATTTCTCTTTGCTCTTGAAGTACCTGCAGAATTTCACATCCGGTAACCTCCAGACAGGAGTACTGGGATACACAAAGGGAATAATGGGATATTTGTTAATATTTGTATCCTCTAAAATTTGTTTTATTCTATAGCTAAAAGGAATGGGATACTTGGATGACTTCATAAAAACCATTAAAAATATTTCTATTTGCCACAGCAAATGCCTGAGATTTGGGGAGTCTTTGCGCTCTAAACCAGTACGAAGTAATGATGACTGGCGATAGAGTTCAAGAGGCATCTCTCCTGCATCAACTAGCAAACTAGATATTGGTGACGAACGGAAAGCTCCTGTGGCTATACGAATAGCTGAATGATGTACTGAATCTAAAAGTTTTAAGTTAGATGAGGAAGCTGAAGAATTATATTTCACAACCATATGACAGCTTTGACAAGATTAAAGATTTATGAAGCCTTAGTAAAAGATTTCTATCAGCTCCCCAACTGGTGTGAGAAAGCACCTTCAAGATGTTGTAGAGCTTCTAGGCTCTTTGCTTTTATATGTTTGATATGGGGGACCCAAGTCAATCTACTGTCAAAACTAGCCTAAGAAATGTGCTTGTTCTACACATGGGATTCTACGGCCATACAAATAGAGGTCTGGATCAGGATGCACTCCCCTGATCCGACAGAAGTGGACAGCAGTAGTCTTGCTTACAGAGATTTTAAAACCCTGTTTCTCAGCCCAACTTACTATTTTATTATTGTTAATTGTAGCTTTCTTTCTGCTACAGTCATCCGGGTGGCAGCAAAGGATATCGACAAATCATCCACAAACAGTGTCTTTAAAACCTCTCTTGGAATGACGCTGCAACACTGTTTATGGCCAGAGCAAAAAAGTGTTACACTGAGAAACACTGCCCTGGGGAAACACCTTCTTCTTGGCACCTTTTCTCTGATAAAGTACTGCAAACTTTAACTTTAAAAATACCTACGATGTGTAAAAAGGATTTCACAAATAAAGGTAATTTACCTCGTAGACCACTATTATGTATAGTCTTCAGAATCCCATGTCTCCAAGCAGTGTCATATGCCTTTTCTATATCAAAAACACTGTCACATGATGTTGCTTGGAGGCAAAGGCTCACAGACAGAGGTTTCAAGTTGCAGTAAGATGTCAGGGTAGAGTGCATTTTTCGAAAAACCACACTGAGAAGGTGTTAGAATATTGTTGTGCTCTAGATACACATTAGTCTTTACATTTACCATTTTTTTTTCCATCAATTTACACAAACAGCAAGTTAAAGCAATGGGGGGCGGTAACTTGCTGCACACAGGGGATCTTTTCCAGGCTTAAGGAACGGTAACATGGTGGCTAATTCCCATATGGTAGGGTAGCTGCTTTCATCCCATATTCTATTGATAATACTTATTATAAAAAGTTTTGTGTTCTTCGAAATGTGTTTAAAACATTGCATAAGGAATCTCATCTGGACCAGGGTGCAGTGTTCTTGCTCCTAGATAAGCAGAGTCAAAAACTCCCTTCAGAAAAAGGCATATTATATGATCAGCTTTCTTTGCTGAAAAGTCAAGTACCTGTTGTTCTTCCATCATTCTGAAATTATGTCCTGGGGAACTATCTGATTTCTCAGAGACTCGAGCGAAGTGTTTTCTGAAAAGTGTTACTAACTTCTGTGGCATCAGTGACATGAGTATTATTCACTTTAAGTACTGGAGGAGGATTGGGTGTAAATTTACCCTGAATTTTTCTTATTTTCTTCCAAATGCTACAGACTGGTGTTCTGCTGTTAATAGAGGATCATATTCGGCCCATGCTTGTCTTCTGCAGCTTTCATAGCTTTTCGAAATCGTGCCCTACACTGTTTTGTAAAATTATGACATTGTCCAAAGGTGCGATGTCTACGGCACCTGGTCAATGATGACCTTGTAGCTCGGTGTAACAACCTTAGGTCTTCTGACCACCACGGTACTGGCCGTCTCCTGAATAGTCCCTTAGTTCGAGAATTGAGTGTAGACCTGCAGTATGCATGTTCCATTGAGTATATCAATGGCATCATCTACTTGGGAGATCTTTTGCATCCCCCTCCAACTCACTCAAGTCTTTGAATTTTCTCCAATTTGCTTTCTCTAAGCACCATCTTGGCGATCTCGGGATAGGTGGACCATCATTGGTGTCGATCAACAATTGGAGAATGGTCACTGGTATGCCAGTCATCCACTGTTCTCCAACTAAAATCAACACTGCAGTTGGAGCTACATATTGAAAGGTCGATGCAGGAGACGGTGCCTGTCTGAATGTGGTAATGGGTAGGTTCTCCAGTATTAAGAAGACCTATATCTCATTTTCTATTAATGATGCTATCATATTCCCTTTTTGGTTTGATGTTACATCTCCCCACAATGGATGTATACTGTGAAGTCACCAAGTAGAAGGAATGGCTCTGGTAGTTGCTGCATCAATGGTATTAAGTTTCTCTTGGGAGGCAATGGCTATTGGGTGGAATGGTAAAGGGAACAAATATAGTATATGCCTCCTTAAATTAATTCGTACAGCCACAGCTTGAAGTGGAGTATTTAGTTTTACTTTGTAGTTGTGGAGCATCTCGACGGATGTAGATGAGGGATCCACCATGATTTCCCACCTCTAAATCAAATTTAGTTCTATAATGAACATATTCCCTAGGACAAGGGGTATATTCACCTAGCATGGTCTCCTGCAAACATATCCCTACAGGAGAGTGCTCATAGATAAAAGCTTCACTTCCTCATACTTCGCTCGCAGTCCCTGACAGTTCCACTGAATAATGGAAGTGAATTTATTCACGTTTAGGGCCAACATTGTGGTTCCTTTTTACAAGACTGGGAGAGTTCTTTTTTTCTACTAGGGGGAGGCATTGTTTTGATGGAAGGTTTTGTTGGCTTCTTGGGAGGAGTTATCGCCTTCGTAGAGCCAACATCTTTTCCTTCAGTGTTTTTGATACTGAAGGGTTTTTTAGTTTTCTTCGCTCTCCATCTCTATCGAGATGGAGAGAGGCAGAGGTGTTCTCTAAAGAGACCACCTCAAGTGTCTTTGTACCTGCTGGCAGTAGCCAGCTCTGCCTCTGATGAGGCAGAAGTACCAGCGAGACTGGGCACCGGGGGACCAGCATCTGCTGGTTTGTCCTCCAAAGAGGAGTTGGCACCAACAGAAGCTGGCACCAGACCAGCAACCACTGGCCTTGCCTCCAAAGAGGCAGATGGTGGAGGGTGTATCTCAACTGGCACTTCAATTTTCTTCAATTCCACACTAGGGTCTTTCTTGTTGGTTTCTAGCGAACCTTGTCTTTATATTCTCATCATCAGTGACTCAGATGATTCAGTTAGCTGTCTTTTTAATGATTCTTTATTTGATTTTCCTTTGTGCTCTTAACTTGGTGTTCTTATTTGTCTCTTTCTTTTGGCTTTTTTTGAATTTTGCTACTACAGTAGCAAAACTTAGACCGGTCTTACAATCTTGCTTTGGCTCTCTCTCGTGCTTCCTTAAATGTTGTTCTTTTCAATCACTCTAATTGCTTGTATTTCCTTTTCAAGTAAATATCTTATCACCTGCTGAGATGACGAGGCATGTCCCTCACCACAGTGAAACACATTTCGGTTCCCTTGGTGCACATACCATGCTCATCTTCTCCACAGTTGACACAGACTGCAGGATTTTCTTGCAATTTGGATCGACACGATTGTAGGGTGTGTCCAAAATGCTGGCAATGGAAACACCTTCTGGTACTCGGGATGTACTGCTTTACCTTAAAACCTATACCAGGCTGCCAAAGACACATTCCGGAAGGTCTTAAGGTTTTCAAAGTTAATATTAAGGTAGGCTGAGGTATTCTGTTATTATCACCTTCTTTGACTCCTGTCAACCTTTATTACACCCTGATCTTTTAATTCTGTTAAAAGTCTCTCCTCAGAGAAAGCCATCAATTGAGGGGCATAAATCAAGCCCAAATTGCTGGAGTTCAGGCTGGATGGGGAGTACACTCAACCGTAACTCCCGCAAGGTCTGACAATCCCATCAACTTGAATACTTTCTCTGGGGAGGATGCTTTCTACCAGGATGCATGTTTCCATTCTGCGGTGTTTTTTATTTTTGGCTGTCTTCCACAACATTGAACGATTTGCCCCTTATTGACCTTGAAAAAATGGCTATATTGTCACCTCTAGCTTTAAATTAGGTATTTATTAAAGGAATTGGGTACAAAGACCCCAGGAGCTATTTCATAATTTTTATTTTTCTTCCTGGCATATGGTTCCAGTGTGACAATACTGGAGCCAGATGCTTTTTGTTGAGATTTCTTGGAGGTATATCTACTCGCATTGGGGCTTTGGAGTCGTCATCTGTGTCCGTCTGTCATTCAGTCCAGGGGGTACTACCCTGATCATAGGGACCGACCATGATTGATTGAAGTTTGGGTTCCGTGCACAAGTCCTTTGACAAAAGCATAGGTCGTCAGCCGAAATAGGGGGGGTTGCCATAATAAACGTGAAAAATATAGTTCATCCAGATATTCCCCATACCCACCATGGAAGTCACACTTAGAGGACGGGTCATCCCCTTTAATTAGGGTCGTCCTAGGGGTAATTACCGGATATACACCCTATCTCAGTGCTAAGGCGTCATGCTGGTCCGTCGAGATCAGACCCGCACTGAAGATAGGGTTTGACAATAAACTTTCCCCTCGCTCGATCACGTCAGGTACTAGAGTTCTACGGGTGAGGTAGCATGCCGTCCATCCTCACCCTCCTTCAAATCCAAGATTTAGCCTAAACCATGTCCAAAACCAAGCCAATAGTCATCATCATTATTAAAGAAAGGAGTTTTACCAGTCCAATGAGTCAAAACTTGACTCTCACAGGGTTGGCCCGAAAAAAATCGGGATATAAATAATTCTAAAAAAAAAAAAAAAAAAAAAAAAAAAAAAAAAAATAAAAAAAAAAAAAAAAAAAAAAATAAATAAATAAATAAAAAATAAATAATAAATATCTATACAAAAAATGAATGATAAATAAAATATATATATTGAAATCTAAGCGATAAAAAGAATTAACTATATATTAAATCTACGTAATTTAAAAAGAATTAGTAATAAAATAAAAATCTTAGGTAAAAACTTAAATTCTATCAATAAACGTGTATTCCTTAGAAAAGTTAAAATTCTAAAAAACAGAAAAACTACTAGATTCAGTTAAAATGTCAGAAAACGTTTTCCGGCCAAAACATATCTCTCTTTCTCGCTTAAAAACCCGACAAACAGAAAATATATGTTTAATAGATAAAAAAGTATCACACTCACTGCATATGGGAATAGTGCCGTGAGGTGTACACATTAAAAATCCATTGGTCAATCTCGTATGGCCAATTCTTAATCGAGTCAATATTACCTCAGTTTTTTTTGTCGTATTGATTAGATGACTCCCATGGAGAAACAGTTGACTTTAATTGTCTTAATTTATTATTCTGAGATACGTTGCTCCACAATCTTTGCCACTTTTCCATTGTAAATGTTTTTAATAAAGTTATGTAATCTCTAACGGGGAGATTAATATTCCGTTGAGGCAGGTTGACGGCGTGGTTTTAGCAGCAGTATCCGCTCTTTCATTTCCAACAACTCCTACATGAGCTGGGACCCAACATAATTCAATATCTACCCCTCAAGATAAAAACTTGTTTAAAAGTTCTTTAATCTTTAATACCAACAGGTTCTTATGTGAATAGCTTTTGAGGGCTTCTATGGCACTTCGTGAATCCGAGTAGATGATAAATTTTAAATTTAGTCTTTCTTCATGTGCTTTAACAATATTGATGGCTAGTAAAATGGCATATAGCTCGGAGGTGAATACTGAAGACTCTTTTGGCAATGATAACTGGCTCATTTTCTTCAAAGACACTGCAGCGCTTCCTACACCCACTGAAGATTTAGAGCCATCAGTGTATGGCGGTAGTGAGGACCTTTCCTTTGAATATGCTCTATGGCAATTGTTGATGGTGACTCGGGGTATAGCTAAAATTTCTTTGATAATGAAAAGATGAGAGCATATTCTTGTTTTTTTCATGATCCAAGGTGGGGGGAAAAGAGATAGTTGAATGATGTTCATTTTGATATTGTTGACTGCAACAGCCTATTTTGCTCTAATGGGAATGGTGGCACATGATTATTTATAAAAAATATCACTCTGAAAAAACCAAAAGAGCTTTTTTGTAGGAGAACTTGTAGACAGCACTCCGCATTGTTACAAAATCCGTATGCAACGACAAAGGGGGTTCTCCAATTTCACATAAAACCGAGAGATTTGGGGATGATCTAAACGCTCCACTACAAATTCTCAGGCCTCGAGTATGTATTGGATCTAAAGACTTCAAAGTTGCTTCAGATCCTGATCCATATATTTGGCTTCCATAATCTATTCTTGATAAGACCAATGCCTTATATATCATCAGTAAAGTTGATCTCCTTGCACCCCATATTGTATGAGATAATTTCATCATTAAGTTAAGAGCATATTACATTTAGATTTTGATGTAAGATACATGTGCTTTCCAATTCAAATGAGTATCAAAGACCCCAGTCCCAAAAATTTTACTTTATCTTGGAAATGGATTTGTACATTGCCCAAAGTAAGATTTATATCTTGATTCTGTTTTCCATCTACTATTCCTATAAAACATTATTGCTTGAGTTTTTCTGCCGAAAGTCTGAAACCAACAGAAGCAGTCCAAGCTTGTATTTTTCGAATGGCATTATTTAGAATTCTTTGGCAATGACGAAGATTGTTGATGAATAGTAAATTGCAAAGTCGTCCACATAAAGACTACTTTGCACTCCCTGTGGCATTTGATCTACTATATCGTTAATTGCCAACGCAAAAAGCGTTCCACTTAAACACTGCCTTGGGGTACACAACAGTCAAGCTTAAAAGTTCAGAGTAAATATTACAATACGAGTTTGAAAAGGTTTTCTTCCATCTATAAAAAAATTTCTGATAAAATAGGAAGATGTCCTCGGAAAACTGTTATGATGCAAGGATTTTAGTATCGAGTACCTCCATGTTGTATCATATGCCTTCTGAATGTCAAAAAAATAGGGCTATTGTGATCTGTTTTCGTTCAAAACCTCTACGTACATAATTTTCCAGGTGTGAAAGAGAGTCCAAGGTGGATCGCTCCGATTGTGAGCCAAATTGAGAATTTGATAAACATTATTACGACGCAAGCACCAATTCAATCTATAATTAACCATCTTTTCCAGTAATTTACAAACCACAACTGGTTAGTGAAATTGGTCTGTAATTATCTGGATACTAGGATCTTTTCCTCCTTAGCTATTGGTATTACTATTGCATGTTTCCATGCCTTTGGAAATAGATGTTTGGTCCAAAGATGATTATAGAAATCTAATAGATAGGCCTTGGCTAAAGGGCTAGATTTTCTCATCATATCGAAATTTACATTATCTTTTCCAGGGGCTGTTGAGCTACAGTTTGATAATGCAAATTCCAACTCTTCTTCAGTAAATCTTTTATTGTAGTAAATATCTTCTACAGTATCAAAATTCAATGGGTATTGACTTCTTCTCAATTCTTTTAAGGGCTCGAAAGTGGGCATCTAAATTATCAATACTGCTTATGTTTTCAATATTACGACCGATAATATTAGAGATTGTCTGAGTATCATGTATTAATGAGCCATTATGCATTAATGCGTGTCTTGCTGGTCTGCTGTAAGAACCGTTAATCTTCCTAAATTTCTGCCACACCTTCTGCATAGAAGTATTATCTGATATGCTTGACACGTATTTTTGCCATGAAATTATCTTGCCTTAATTACTTCCTTCCTAAAATTTAGCAGAAATCTTATTGAAATATGGTTTCAATACACTAATTTCTCATGGCTATGTCAACAATAATTGTTTATTGTATTCCCTAACATTAGGGGACCTGTACTCAAATGTTTTTGATCTTTATTAGGGTTTCTAATTTTCTTCCAATTGCATTTGCTTTGCGTTTATCAGTTGGGTTAATGTGTCTGACCACCATGGACCGAATGTTTCAACTGTTGATTGCCAGTCAGAGGCATCGATTTAGTCAGCCGCTTGTGTGATAAAATTCACAAAGTCGTCGTTTGTTTTATCATGGTCTGGGAATAATCAAAGGGCAGGCACTTGCCTAGTGTAAAACTTGAACTTATCCCAGTCAGCCTTTATTGTATTATACCGTTGGATCGGAGAAGTTGGTGTATGTCCTAATATGGTAATCAAAAATAGGAAAATGGTCACTGTTAAACAGGTCATCTAGGACATTCCATTCAAACCTATCAACAATACTATTGGAACAGAGTGTTAAATCAATTGAACGAATAGGTGCCATGAGTTTTTGAGTAGTAAGTGCTACTCTCTGCCTCATTCAATATACAGAGGTTGTGATCATTCATCATCTGTTCGACCTTTGAACCATCTGTGTCAAACATCAACACAATTGGTACTCCCAGATGGGATTGTGGGAGTTAAAGTCTCCAAAAAAAAAAAAAAAATAATAATAGGGAAATTCTCTTGCCTTTTGGGGAATACTTTAGGTAAATTTTGCAAATTATAGTTACAAGAGGGTTGATTGTACATATTATAAATATTAAAGGAGTTATTATCTAAATGTAATCATAACTCCAGATAATTGAAATTCTGAGGTTCTAAAGGACATAGCATCGTAAGTTACTCTGTTATGAATATAGATTGCAGTTCCTAATGTATTAGCAGAAGGAACTGAATGAGATGCTAAATTGTAATTTCCTATTGATTGAACGGTATCATTTGTATGCTGTAAGCATATTGCAATTGGATTATAATATTTTAATAGTCTTTGAATTTCCCCTTGATGTAAACGGGTTTTAAGACCATTAACATTCCATTGGATTACGTATGAATTGTACTATGTAGTAGTGGAATATCACTAGGTAGAGTATTGTTTCTGCTTATTTTGCCGGGAATGGGTTTCTGTTTAACTGCAGTAGCAGTATTTTTTGAATTAGGTTTTGCTTCTTTAGCTATGGCTCCCTGTTGGTTACTTCGATTTCGATTCGTTTCCTGAATTTCTTTTGGATTGTGATTAAATTTTTCTAGAAATTTTTCAAGATGAAGGGTGCCTGTTTGCACGCTTCTTTATTAGATGGTCAACACACATACAACCAGTGTTGTGGCTTTCTAATTTACCATACTGGTTTTTATTTTTGTTCATTAGTAAAAATGTCTATTAGATTATTCATATATGTATACTATATTTTTAAGGTCATTGAATTCGTCTAAAAAACAATCATTACAGCCACAGGACATTTTGTGGGTTGTTTTATGCCCTGTTGGTGTTTATGGGATATCATTGATTTACTAGTTTTGCCTAAAACTGGTGAGGGATTTATTTCTTCAAGGGGTACATTGTTAGTAAGGATTCCTTCCGCTTCTTGAGAACCGTGTGCATTTGCGTGTACTTCGGCCTTTATCACATGGGTGGTAATATGATTGTCTGAAACATTAAGTTCAGATTCAGAGGTTGGGAGTTGAAGCAATGTTACTATTTCTGCTTCAATTGGGTTTGGTACATGGGTAGAAGCCCTTTCAGGTATGTATACTTGAAGAGTATCTTCTGCTGGTTTTGTTAAGCATATCTCATTATTCGATTTTTTTGATTTGGGAGGAGTTGTACTTTCAAGTACACGTTTTTTTCTTTCTGACTTTGTTTTTGGGATTTCTAGTTCCACCACCTCCACTTCAGAAAGTTCTTCCGTCTCTTTGGTGCTGTCATCAGTGGCAAGTATGTTGAATCTGTTCTGTACAGAAATCTGCTCTTCTTTTTTAGTTTGATTTTGGGTAGTAGTGTCATTCTTTTTTCCAATTATTCTATTTATATGCTGGCGTTTTGGTAATGATTTGGAATACCAGGCGTCATGCAAGAATTGGATTCTGATCGACTTGATGAAGAAGTAGAGTTATCAGAATCCTTGATTCTGCACCAGACAAGAAATGAGAAACTTGTATATCATCAGTTGAATGCTGATTCTTGGATGCTACTTTCGCATAAGTCGAATTATTACCTAAAATATGTTTTCTTGCAGCTTTATAGGTGATATGTTCATTATTTAGCAGTATCTATTATAATCTGGTTTCTAATTTATACAGAGACATTGTCTTGAGTTCGGAGAGTGAGCTCCCTCACAATGATAACAAAATCTTTCGGATACACAATCTTTGGAGGTATCGTGGAATTCAGAAGCATTATGGAATTTGGAGCAAATGAAGCATCTTTTTTCATTGGTGCATTTCCCAATAACATGACCAAAATCATAACACTTGTAACACTGCATAGGTCGTGGGTGGAATTTCTTGACAGCAATGCTCAAGTGTCTGACTTTTATATAGTCTGGAAGATAGGGTGTGGTAAATATCAACAAGATGGCATTGTTATCTCCTGGTAGCTTTTTAACTTTATAAACAGAAGAGGGGCATCTCTTCAGTATGTCTTCATCAGAAAACTCATATAAATCTCTACAATATATTAATCCTTTTGACTGGTTGAAGGTGCTGTGAGGATAAACTTTCCCAATGCTATCTGAATCAGAAGGTTTAAATCTCAATAATACTGCTTGGGATTCATTCCCAGCCTTAATTAATAGATTATATCCAAAACGCTTCAAATTTCCTTGAGGAATGGTACCAACTTTCTTCTCAAGGCATTCGTATCCCTTAATGATGTGGTTGCACCCTCCTTGTACGAAGCCAAACATACCAAATTGCTCAGGTAATACCCTTGGAGCATTTTCTGGGCATCACACAAGTCAGAGTACTTTGGAATATAGTCAAATTCAGAATCCAAAACGTTTTGAAATATAATGCAATTTTGCACAGCCAGAAAATCCGCAAATGTTGCCACATTTTGATATTGGAAAGGGCAACCATAGCTTTGGAATGATCCTGAAAAGTTATATATGCTTCAAAATCTTTTTGTCTTTTGAGAGTTCAGCTTCATCCTTTCAATCTCTCCGAATGGTTTAAAATGAGTGAACAATTTTCATAATTCATATCAAGTGCAATGCCCGTACATACAAGACTCTACAATTTTCATTTGCACTGCCAGATTTTTTAATCCCCTGGCATCCTGGGGATGAAGGAATAAATGGTTCCAGTTGTGTAAATACTGGAACTGGAGGAAAGGCCCTTTTTAGTTCCCTGGTCGTCAACCGAGTTGTCATTACTTGAAGTCGCTAAAGTCGTCAACAGTGCCGGTGGAGAGTCAGCAAATCCAGGGGCAGGGGAGGGGGGGTCATTAGCCGAATTATCCATAAGAAGGTTTTAGTTTGTTTGTTTAAATGTTTTGTGTTTGTTTGTTTGTTTTACCTGTTTGAGAATATTAAGAAAGTATCATACGTTGTAAATGGGCATTTACATTCTCCACTATCGGCACAGTGAGAGCATACTTCCCGAGATGATCCGCTCCATACCCTACCGTTAGGATCGCATCAAAACAGATACAGAGGCACAGGTGTTAAGCTAAACCCGCCTGTTGGGAGGTGAGGGACCATTAAAATCATGGAATCATCCCCTTGCATCTGTAATGACGGGCTTCCGGCCATAAGCCGAGAGTCCTATTCCCAAAGATTGGATCCCCTGGATTCCGATGACCCAACCTCCGGGAACAGTTCCGCTAAAAGGTCCAAACCAATCTTCGGGACGGCTGACGTCATCCTATTACTCTACATATAGCTTTGAATGAAAATCCCTCCCAACCGTGATCCCTTCTCCCATTCATCAAACCTGCATGATGTAACGAATGTGGAAATATCCACGCTATTACTAGTAAAAAAAAATTGAATAAAAGAAATATTACTAATAGGGGTTGGACAGCAAGAAGAAGGTAGGATGCTAAAAATAGGAAGATTGGTCGAAATAAAAAAAGGAATTAGTGAAAGACTAAAGAGAGAAATTTAGATTCGAGACTTGGGGAAAATTTCCCCAAGTTCGAGAGCCCTCTTGCCCGTTTCAAGGCTTCACCAAGGAAGAAACATTCCAAGGTGAAGCCAAAGAAACTTCGTCAAGGCATTCTCTCATTAAGAGGGGTCATCATCATAGAACCCATACCTTATAAGAGGGAGGAAGGCAGAAAGATGAAATGTTTTTAGTAGAAAGAAAAGTTCTGACTAATTTAGTTGGATCAGCAGCTGGGCCCCAAGGACCAGTGAGAAACCAACCCCACCAGGCATCATGCCCCAGCTGCTGGTCCCTAAGCCCCCTACCCACGTCAAGGGGTCAGCATCTAGGGGAGTCTTGGGAGGGGGTTCCCTGCTTGGACTAAAAGGATGTATCCTCTGTTGACATACTAGGCCGTGGCAACTTAGTAGGTTTTGC
>NC_061089.1:6472187-6553329 GCF_015104395.2 Macrobrachium nipponense
CTTAGTAGGTTTTGCTTCTTAATCAGGGGGGACCCTTCTGTAAAACTTCACCCAAATGGTGATCAGAGGGTGGACTGGTGTTAAGGTTCATTTTCACATTTGGAGAGTTTGAGACACTGTTTATTTCTGAGAAAACTACATCCTTGCTAGAAGAGTTTGCATCAGGCATAGGTTATGTGGCTTTGTTCTTTTGGACTACTGATGCCACACTGTTTGATTTACAAAACCCCATTTTGCTTACATCTCAGCTGGATTGTGACAAAGCCATCTTTTTTAGGAGTTGTAACTCATGTAAAAGATCAAAAGGATCAAGCACTTCAAAACTATATAAAATTTCAATTTCAGTTTTCTTGGTGAAGATGGCCTGCCTCTTTTATTATTGTGAGGTGTAACTGAAAACCATAATTTTTTTTTCTTACTTCTAACTCCATCTGTCAATTAATTTGAAACTTGGGTAAAATCTAGTCATAAATTTGGTAGCAAGTTATGAACACTAATTTGATTATGCCCACTACCAGGGTATGAAGATATATCTGAATGTTCAACTGCAGTATTTGAGGATAGAGATTTAGATACTGTTTTGGCATATGCAGCATCTAGACTTTTGTTTCCTAGCTGCTCCAAAGCTAATATATTCATCATTGGCAGAGTTCACAATAACCTGCTCTAATTTGTATTGTGTACAAATCCTCATGTTTGCTGGATGATCACCCAAGCAGTGGAAACAATGTTTATTTGCAGACCACTCAGACACTAAATCATGAAACTTGCAGCAACTGAAACACCTTGTTTTATTAGGGCACTTAGAAACGATGTGGCCGAATTCATAACATAGAAAACACTGGGTTGGTATGTGGTAAAACTTCTTTACATGAGCATTTAAATGTGTGTACCTGAATAGAATTTGTTAGAAATTGGGAGGAAAATGTTAGCGAAATAGTATGCTTTGACCCTTTTAGCCTTTACTACAATAGGAGCCATCTTTTCAAGATTTCCTCATCAGAAAACTCATACAGCTCATGGCAATAAATGCCTTTTGAATTACTGAAAGAAGAATGAGGAGACACTTCTAGGCTAATATTAATAGCCGAAGGCTTGAAGGAACTAAGCAGTTTACGGCCATAGTGCTTATGGTTTCCTTTGGGAATTGATCCAACCTTCCTTTCGAGGTACTCATTACCTCTTATTAGATTTTCAAAACCTTTTTTATGTTAAAACATGCCATATGGGTTCAGGTGTACATTTTGCAACTGGAACTACTACTACTTAATATAAATCAGAAAATTCTGGAATGAAATCATAATCAGATCCACTACTGTATGTCTCATATACGGCAAGGTGGGCTTAATGGGCCTCAGATCCACTACTGTATGTCACATAAGATTCAAATGTTTCTTTTCGGATGAAAGCTTCAATTTCATTCCTTCAATAATTCTAAATTCTTTTAAGCATGTGAAGAGAGAATTATAATCCATAGTCTGCTTACAGTCAGAACTATACTAGTAAATGAGAACCTTTAGGCTTATGATATATTGGGAAAGGCATAAAAGGCTACAGAGTGACAACATTAGTTACTTTGGATCATTTAGAAAGGTGTCCATATCCAAGCCCAAGGTAGTCGACAACGTTGCCAAGTCAGAATATCCAGTTGGACTAGTCATAATAGTAATAGAAGTAAACCACCCACCCAAAACTGCTTGGTTTTCTAAAGAAAGTAACGTGGATCAGTCAGGTATTCACATTTCCAGGTATTCGCATTTCCACCAATGGCACAAGTGAAAGTTGACTCACAATGATCCACCCCAGACAATACCCTTTTGGAATCACACCAATACGTTTGCGGTGGCCCACACGTAAGTTAACCCGCTTGCTGGAAATTCTGCCCCACTAATGGGAATGGAATATGTGATTTTAGCATAAAGCCAAGCACTGGGACCCATAAAGTCATTCAGCGCTATAGTGATAATGAATAGAAATGGAAATATAAATAATGAGTTCAATGGGAATGATATAAATAATGAGTTTTAAATAGATACCCTGATGATCAATGTTTAAAACTGTAAAATCGAGATTAAATTTCTAATGGAATTAAAAGTTACCATTTATGATAAAAAAAATAAAGGTAAAAATAAAAAAATAAATTTACCATTTATGATAAAAAAATAAAGGTAAAAATAAAAAAATGAATAATTTTATCTATATAAAATTCAGTAGACATTTTATAAAATCCACAAGCCTTTAAAAAATCTCATAACAGGGCCAACATCGATGTTGTCTCCTAAAATTTCAGATATATTTTTACCATCTAGATGGTACATCCAACTCTCATTTACATACCTGGTGCAGTGAACCAGAATGTGCTCAACTGTCAAAAGGCTATCACAGTGAACACACACTGGAGCACTACCACCATCAAGAAGAAAACTGTGTGTCATTCGGCAATGACCAATCCCCAACCTTGTTAAAATAACTTCAGTCCTCCTGTCGCTTTGATAGGATGATTGCCAAATTCCTACTTGAGGTCTAATTGTTTGTAACTTCTAATTATTAGCAAGAAAGGGAGACGACCATCGCTCCTGCCACTTTCTTAGTATATAGTTATGAATAGAGATTTTCATATCAAAATGGGGGACTCTATTTGTATCAATTTCACCTGGGGCTCAACTCCCCACCCCAAACACATTGGTGGGCTTCCAGACAAAAGCTAGGAGTCCCATTCCCAAATAACCAGCCCTCTTGGATTCTGTTGCCCCAATCCCTGGAGATAGTTCCACCGTTGGCACAGTAATGGGAAAATCCCATTAATCTCTCAGGTCTAAACCATATCAGGTGGTGACTCATCCACCACAAGTCCCACTATCAGATTCAATTGCAAGCCCTTCCCAACCCACGATCACTTTTCAGACTCACCTAAGTAATTAGATTTAACGAAAGTGGAAATGTCCACGCCAGTTAATGGCAAAGGTTTTGTAGGAGTTCCGTCAGGATCTGGCTTTTGCAAGAATAATTTGGTATGTTTGATGATTGCGGGTGTGTGTGTGTGTGTGTGTGTGTGTGTGTGTGTGTGTGTGAATTATCAAAATATATTTTGCAACCCTCTAACCTCAGAAGTGCCGACGAACATACAAAGCTTGCAAGGATAGAGATGGAATGTGCATATTCACTGGTTTTACTGCTCGTCACAAAAAATGAAAACCTGACAGAATTTAAATTTAGAGTAATAATTTTACTTAAATTTCAATTAACGTATTGTCAATAAGTGGCTTCAAAAGAATAAACGAAATTCTGCTTCACTGAGATGTTTATATAAATACTCATCTGAAATAACATTTATCGGACACTTCTGCTATGTATTTTACAATGTTCACCAGCCTATTTCTCTTCCTTCTTCGAAATATTGGCCCGTGACTGACTCTCATGTTCGGGGTAAATCGTTCATTATCTGACTTCAAGGATACAATAACTAATGTTATCTTCAATTTTTCCTCTCGTTTGTTTTATATTTCAAACTTTCAAAAGGATTCAGTAAATTCAACTTTATTATCTGTTTTTCATTCTGCCGCCTCGAACAATGGAAAGCAAACAATAACCTTCCTTCAGAATGATGAATTTTATAGATAATCAAGGCAATCCCGAACCAAATTGAATCATTATGCTATAAAGAGGGACACCGAAACAAACTGTCACTCTGGGGAAACAAAAATAGAAGTGAAGGAGTTACCCTTTACAAAATTCCTTAGCAATATTTTCCAATAAATATTTCAATTTTCGGAATAACATTATACTTTGTGTAATGAGAATAGCATTCACTAAGGTTCTCAATTATTAAAAAAAAATATTATTTTTTTATACTCTTACACCGAAGCTTTACTTAGTGCCCCTTCCAGTTTAACTTCCATTATCTAATCAAACTGCAAGTACTTTGTCAGGTCTTCTCCTCATTGCAGAGTTTTACTTCGTGCACCATTTGGCTGATTACAAATTATTGGAAATGGGTTGTTATTTAAATAGTAAAAACGACGAAGCAGCTAAAATTTCCAGAAACTTTATGCGCTTTCATAATTATGACAATGGCAGATGCCGCCTGAATTATGATCTGCAGTTCATGGTTTCTAAAATATAGCATCAGAGGAAGACGTGTCCACAGAAGTGAGAGCCATCTAAATATCAAAGTCAAACATGTCATCATCTGATTATATATGAAGATTAATAGATCTGTATACATTATTTGCATTTGTAATCTGACGATTCTTATGCATGACTGATTCCTATTATTAACTCACTACGAAAATAGCTAATACTTTTATTTGAGTTAAGGAAGAGAATCTTTATTTAGTCCATAAGATATTCCATAGAGCTTAAATTCTAAATGATAATATATATGTCTCAAACACAACCGCTGTTATTATTGGCATGACAGCATTTTATCCGAGATGTTAGTTATTGAGTTGTGAAAAAATACATCAAGTGATATACTTTGAATTGTACAAAAATAAAATTTCACTGGTGGATCTTCGCAAATCCAAGATTAAGCACACGTTCAACTTCTTCCATTTGTTGTTGAGAAGAGAGTATTCATAATAACTTAAGTGTAAATGTACACATACACGCGCAAAATTGAGAGAGAGAGAGAGAGAGAGAGAGAGAGAGAGAGAGAGAGAGAGAGCTGATTTATCGGTTGTAAAAGAAAGACATTATATTGTAGCACCCAACCATCTCTCTATTTTCGACTTTGGATATAAAGATATGCGATAATAAGAAAAAACTCTCTCACCTGTGTACTGGAAAAAAATAGTCAGCTACATACTACTTCGTGTTTTAACAGAACTAAAATAAAATTACGAGGCAATTAGCACATGATGCATAAAATCTTTCAGCATTTTCATTTTCAAATACTCATTCAAAATCATTCAGATTCATAAGCAACACGTATATTCACATTATATGAGTGATGATATATGTATAGTTCCTTTGAAAAGCACGAGCGACTCCTCAATTATGACAGTTTGCAGATATTGCAAAATAGAGATACAAACCTGTGAAAGACATAAAAATACTTTGTCAAATGCCTGAAAATACAGTAATTGGTAACACTTAGGCAGTCTTCATAAACGACTGCCGTAAGAAATACAAGTAAAATCCTTTTCGGAACTTATCTCAAAAGTTGGTATGTATAAAATATAGTGCATCACTTTACATTAAAGATAAGCAATATAATTCAAGATGCATGAAGCTCAACTCATTCACTAAACTCAATACGGTACAAGAATTGCATCCTCATTACTGGCGTTAAGATTAGCAGAGGCGAAATTGTAGTGCAATATGAATACAGAAACACATACATACAATGATAATATGAGAGTGATAGTATTTCCACCAAATTATACCCATTTTCTTTGCTTTTCCTTTACAGCAATTCACCTGCTGACGTAATAAGGAAGTAGCCTACTCTCATTTATATACTTTCAGAAAATACAATAACAATAATTTAATTAAATTAACACAGAATTTACAAAAGCTAACATATTTAGAGCATCTAGTATTACCCTTTATAATGATATGATAGGCAGGAAAGTGGGCGGCCGAAACGGGAGGGCCAGGAAGCAGGAAGGTGGGTTGACCGACGGCAGAGGAGGGTGAGAGAGAGGGGGGGGGGGGGGGATGGAAGGAGGTAGGGAGGACGGGATGGGGTTAAGTAGCATTTTTTTTTTTTTTTTTTTACGAAAATCTTTGAAAAATTTCATATCTTCTGAAAACATAAATGGAATCTACAACTATATGGCAACACTCACCAAGTTTTAGGCCAAAATTCCGATTCTAAGTAATTATGTTGAATATTTTTATAAAATATCTCACTATTTTCTTATATGTAAGTTACTCTTATAAAAAAATTTGTCTTATTACTTTATTAAAGATATACATAAAAATACGACAATGATTTCTGGCAACTAGTATGATGTCTCAGTAACACACAGACAGTCTCAGCCAGCTCCAACATGCTGCCGGGCACTTTGTGGGAATTTCACACAAATGTGTGAGAGAAATGACCCAATTTGGGAGGTGTTGTGTGAAGGGAAAAAATATTCAATATCTGTGTGAATGTGTGTGTGAATTTTTTGAGTGAATTTCATTTAATCGTGTGAATTCTTGTGTGAAGACGATAATTATCAAATAATTTGATGAAAAATTATAAATTATAAGCTTTAAAGTAAATTTTGGTATCGAGGTCTTCAAATTTTATACTGTAATTTGAAGATAGAACTCTGGAATAACTATTACCTTTGTTGCATTGAGTCACCGACAGTTTTATTTTTTGTCGATTGGTGATAATGTGATTTGGTATTTTGTTTATTATGTGGCGGGGGACGTGGCAAGTCTGTGTTACAGCTTTCTTGCAATTTTCTTTATTTTCTACTCAAATTTCTAGTTTACTAATATTGCCTCGGTGACAATGAGTGCCACACAAAAATCAGAAGTACCGTTCTATCTGGGCGGAAGCTAGATTTAAAGGTAAGGTTTGAAAAACATCAGTTCACAAGTAAATATTTTTCCTATAAGCTAGGCTAGGCTTAGCCTACACAACAACTATGGTGTAGCTTTGGTAATTTGGTTTGACAAGTCTAGGCCTGCCGGTAGTACCGGACATTTCCATACTTATTTTCACGTTATAGGACAGAAAAAGTGCGGACGGACAGACAAATTTTCTTTTACAGAACACTAAAATCAATGATACGAACGGGAGAATTAGTCATAGATTCCCATCGTTGCCTTGTGGCCGTTAAGGCGACCACAAACTCTAACCTAGGCTGCATGGCCTGGAATACTCGTACAACCATAATAGGAAGAGCTTCCCCATATATTTCACATTCGGAATCAAGGCTTGCAGAGAGACTTGTATTCCCAAACTACAAACCACCCTCCCTGCCCAACCCTCTCCCCCCAAAAAAAAAATCGAAACTGGAAAGTAAGTTCATCGTGATTATTATCAATTATATATATATATATATATATAGAGAGAGAGAGAGAGAGAGAGAGAGAGAGAGAGAGAGAGAGAGAGAGAGAGATGGATGTATGTATGTTTGTGTATAGATAACTGCAGAAGTATCTTCTTTTATCTTCAGAAACTGATGAATTATAAACTTCGGTTAATTTGTAATCTAGTCCGAACGGGAGGCAAAAACGTAAGATTATCGAATTCCATACGAGTACAGCTGACCTCAATAGATGAGTAATGGCCTTTTAGGGAGAACTGCGCTAAAGCACGGTGGATTAAAGGTGAGGGCGGGGACAAGAAAATGAGAGTGGCGATTCTTGGTGAGGGAACAACAACTTGGATGTCCCTCGAACAGGTTTAAGAAAAAGCCGTAATAGGGGAAAGGGTGGAAAGGGATGGAGAGTTGTTTTTTGAGGACAGAAAATGGGATTAGGAAATGTGGAAAACCTGGAAAGGATTGCGAATATTTGTAGTAATATTGATAGATGACACAATCACTCTTTCAGAATAACAGAGAAGCGGATACTGAAAACATGTGGCCTTGATTTGTCCAAAATGAAATTTGCATCTCCTTTCTTATTAAAAATGTTCTTAAATGGAATAATCCTTTTAATACTTGCTAAAAAGAACCGATTTTTCCGTGTAATTGACGATTAATTCGATAATGACCGCTATAGTTTTGCGACATTTTTTGACTGCTAGATTGTAATACAATTATATTCATTTTGAACAAAAATCGTGACCTTTATCCACAGCAAACTATCGTAGTCATTTCACTCGACCTTTGATATGCGGACTTCTCATACTACATTCATTAAAATAAAATGGCCATAAGGAGGATAACTGGGAGGCAGACCGCCAAAGCAAACGTTTATCCAACTTATAACCACATGCTCTCAGACACACACACAAACTCACACCAATTTATTTCCTCGTTACCAGGGACGATTTCCGAAAAAAGACAAAACGAGTACGGTCACATTTATACAGATATTATTATTATTATTATTATTATTATTAAAGTAGTTTAACCAGACCACTGAGCTGACTTTCAGCTCTCATAGGGCTGGCCCGAAGGATTATATTAAAATAAAAAAACTATGTCTAGGCCAGAGGCAAAGCTCTGGAACCGAATTGTTTTTTCGGTGTGATGCCGAATGAGTGAAAATTAAACTAAAAACTGCACAAAGGCACACACTCACACGGGAACACATGCACACTATAAATACATTTACTCATATATCCATATTTTCATAAAAAATAAAATCAGAATAAGTTAAGTAACACTTAAAAGTTTTGTTTTAAAATTCATTAGTCTAATAATTTTCGTATTTTCAAAGTTTACTTAGATTTATATTTTATCAACTAAATTACACTTCTTTAAGAACATAAAAATAGGCATGACTGAAAATACAGAGGATTCTGACAAGATTTCTTTCATAGATCTGTTTCCAAGTGTCGACAGTCGTTGCTGGTTGTACTTTGGGCATTCGCATAACACATGTTTGACAGTTATAACCTCCCTGCACTCTGCGCACTCAGGAGCTGAGCTACGTGGGCTGCTCATTAAGTGTCCATGTGTCAGACGGGTATGGCCTACACGGAGACGTGTCAGAATTACTTGTTCATGTCTTTCTCTCTGATATGATGAACTCCACTTTCCTACTTCAGGTTTTATTTGCTTTAATTTGTTATTTTCTGACTCTTCATTCCAAATATGTTGCCATTTTCTTATAATACCCATCTTTATGTATGTTACATAATCACTCATAGGGAGATTCACACTTGATCTTGTCATTTGATTTGCTTCTTTGGCTGCTTTGTCAGCCTCTTCATTTCCTTTGATCCCTACATGGGCAGGGATCCAACATATTTCTACTTTTTTCCCAATAATATCTAATTTATGAAGTGATAATTCAATTTGTTGTACAATATTATTTTTTGGTTTATAACTCTGGATGGCTTCTATGGCACTTCTTGAGTCACTAAAAATCACAAAATTATTTAGTGATGTTTCTTTAATTATTCTTATGGCTGAGACAATTGCGCAAAGCTCCGCTGTGAATATTGAAGCTGTATTGGGAAGAGAGAATTGATATGATTTGTCCTGGGACACTGCAGCATATCCCACTCCATGTTCCGATTTAGATCCATCTGTGTATATTGCATAATGAGGACCTTTTCGGTTTATATGCTCTATTGTATGTTGTCTATGGTGTGATATATAAGTATTTTTTTGATAAATGTTTTAATTGTGTGCAAGTTTTCATTTTATTCATTGTCCAAGGTGGAGGTAATTTTACTACTGGAGGAATTTGTATATTTACATTTAGTGACTCAACAGTCTTCCAGCTCTAATTGGAAAAGGGGGTAGATGATTGTTTATAAATATATCTCTGAGTTCAAATAATTTTTTTGTTGGAGAATCGCTTGTCCTAATTCTCAGAGCACTCTTCATTGTTACAAGCTCTCTATGGAGAGAGAGAGGTAGTTTCACCACATTAAACCTGTAGAGAAGAGGTCGGTGATGATTTAAAAGCTCCTGAACATATTCTAAGGCCCTCATTATGAACTGGGTCCAACGTTTTCAGTACTGCGTCTGACGCCGAGCCATATATTTCGCTACCGTAATCAATGATAGACAGAACTGTTGCTTTATACAGTAATGTTAGGGTTTGTCTATCGGCTCCCCATGTAGTGTTTGATAATTTTCTAATTAGATTTAATGCTTTTTTACATGTATGTTATGTGGGGTTTCCAGTTTAAGTGAATATCAAACACTAAACCCAAAAATTTTGCAGTTTGTCTAATTGTATACTATGATGTCTGATTTTTAAATCTATTACTTCACCATTCATCCACGTTTTATCTTTATAAAAACACTACTGCTTGAGTCTTATTTATGGATATTTTTCAAATCCTACAGATGAGGTCCATTCATCTATTTTTATTAAACTTTTTATAATTATGATGCGTTCTGCATGTTTAATACGAGAGGCTGAATAATATATGGCAAAATCATCCATATATAAGTTGCTTTTGATTCCAGTAGATAGATTTTTATTAACCTTAACCCTTAACCGCCGAAGCGGTAAAAATCAAAAAACTCCCCGAATTCCGGAGCCGGTTGAGAGTGAGCGCGGAAGCGGAAAAAATAATTTTTTCAAAAAATCACAGCGCGCTTAGTTTGAAGATTAAGAGTTCATTTTTGGCTCCTTTTTTTGTCATTGCCTGAAATTTAGTATGCAATCATCAGAAATGAAAAATAATATCATTATCATAGGTAAATAATGCGATATATGGTAGCGAAAAAAAAAAAATTCATACATAATTGTATTAAAATCACGCTGTGCAAAAAACGGTAAAAGCTAACGAGTTTCTTTTTTTTTTCGTTGTATTGTACACTAAAATTGCAATCATTTTGATATATAATACATTGTAAAACAATAAAAGCAACACCGGAAAAATATTATCACAAAATTATGTACGAATTCGTAAGGCGCAAACGTAAAAAATTGTTTTTTTTAAAAAATTCACCATAAATCTAAATATTCTAGAGACTTCCAATTTCTTTCGAAATGAATACAAATGATTGAATATTATGATACTGTTAGAGTTTTAGCTTACAATTGCGTTTTTCGACCATTTCAGTAGAATCAAAGTTGACCGAACGTGGTTTCTTCTATTTACTGTGATTTATATGCAAATATTTCGAAAATGAGAAAAGCTACAACCTTCAAATATTTTTCCTTTTATTTTACATGAAATTGCGCACATTTTCATATATAAAAACTCTATGAAATGCCTAATATGAAACTGAGCAAATTTCAGAGAATTCGATGTACGCAATTCGGAGATTTATGGCGGAGAATCCGCGCGCGGATGGGAAGGAAAGTTTTTTTCATAAATTCACATAAATCGAAATATTGTGCTAGAGACTTCAAATTGTTGCAAAATGAAGGTAAATGATTGAATATTACCTTACTATAAGAGTTTTAGCTTACAATTGCGTTTTCGACCATTTGTCGGTAGAGTCAAAGTTGACCGAACTTGGTTTTTTTTTTTATTTATCGTGATTTATATGCAAATATTTCGAAAATGAGAAAAGCTACAACCTTTCAATTATTTCGTTGTATTCTACATGAAATTTCGCACATTTTCATATATAAAACAAAACTTTATGTAACAGCTAATTTAAAATGGTGCAAACATTACCACAATCGCACGTATGATTTTTTCGGAAGAGTTACCGCACGGACGTAAGGAAAATGTTATTTTTTTCATAAATTGACCATAAATCGAAATATTGTGCTAGAGACTTCCAATTTGTTACAAAATGAAGGTAAATGATTGAATATTACTAAAATATAAGAGTTTAGCTTACAATTGCGTTTTTCGACATTTCGGTAGTCAAAATTGACCGAAGGTTGAAAATTTGTCACTTATCATTTTTTATATGAAAATATTTCAAAACTGAAAAAAGCTACAACCATGGGTTTGTTTTTGTTTAGTTGTATTGTGCATGAAATTGCGCACATTTCTATATATAAAAACTTTATGTAACGGCTAATTTTAAAATGGTGCAAACATTACCACAATCGCATGTATGATTTTTTTCGGAAGAGTTACCGCGCGGACTAAGGAAAAAGTTTTTTCATAAATTCACCCATAAATCGAAATATTGTGCTAGAGACTTCCAATTTGTTGCAAAATTAAGGTAAATAGTTGAATATTACTACAATATAAGCGTTTAGCTTACAATTGCGTTTTTCGACCATTCGGTAGAGTCAAAGTTGACTGAAGGTTGAAATTTTGGCACTTATCGTTATTTATATGGAAATATTTCAAAACTGATAAAAGTTACAATCATGAGTATTTTTTTGTTGTATTCTAATGAAATTGCACACATTTTCATATATAATACTTCATGTAACGGATAATTTAAAACGGTGCAAAATTTATGTCAAAGTGACGAAATAATTTTGAGATTTGTCACTGATACTTTTTAGTGTGATAAGAAAGAAATTCGCGCTTGCGCACCTGCGTAACGATTGTAAACAAAACAACGCCTTGATCCGTGAACTCCCAGCATCCCCCAAGGCGCGTGATACAAAAGTTTTCGGCTAGTAGGCCTATAAGTATTTTTCCGCGAATTTTTAAAAAAAACTTTTTTGAGCCGACGTATGGTACGTCCATTCGGACATCGGGGGAGATTTGACTCGACGCTTAATACGTCCATTCGGCGTTTAAGGGTTAATATCATTAATTGCTAGGGTAAACAGTGTGCCACTAAGGACACTTCCCTGTGGAACACCATTTTCAAGTGGAAATGTTCTCGACAATACATCATCAATTCTCACTTGAAAACTACGATTTGTTAAAAAGTTTTGGATGAACCTAGGTAAATGTCCACGGATGTTGTTATTTTGTAAAGTTTTTAATATAGGGTACCTCCAGGTAGTATCATAAGCCTTTTCTATATCAAAAAGACTGCTACAGTTATTTGTTTTCGCTCAAATCCTCTTCGTATATGGTCTTCGAGGTTAGAGAGAGAATCTAATGTAGATCTGTTTCTCTGTGACCCGAATTGAGTGGAGTCAGGATTTTATTTTCTCTGTGACCCGAATTGAGTGGGAGTCAGGATTTTATTTTCTCGAAGGTGCCATATTAATCAAGCATTTACCATTTTTTCTAGTAACTTGCATAAGCAACTTGTTAGAGAAATTGGTCTGTAGTTATTTGCATTACTTGGATCTTTTCCAGGTTTGGGGATAGGAATTATTATTGCTTTACGCCATTCATCAGGAAATAAATTTCTAAGCCATAAATGATTATAAAATTGCAACAAGTATGTCTTCGCTAGGGGTGCTAAGTGGCAGATCATCTCAAAACAAATATTGTCACCTCCAGGAGCAGATTTATTGCTGTTAGTGAGAGCAAATTCCAACTCTTCCATATTAAATTTTCTATTATAATATATGTCTTCTATTGTTTCGAAATTTATTGTTATTAGTTCTATATTGTTTTTCTTTGTGCGGAAGTGGTCATCTAAATTTCTATCACTACTTACATTAGCTAAGTTTTCTCCTATTATATTACTTATTTCTTTTAGATCGAGTATTCTTTTTCCGTCTTTTAATATGGCATGTCTGGGTGGTTTCACATGGGTACCATTTATTTTCCTGAATTTTTCCCATATTTTTTGTATGGGAGTATTATTAGAGAGATCTGATACATATTTCCTCCATGAAATTATTCTTCCTTGAATTACTTCCTTTTTAAATTTTGCAGATATTTGTTGTATAGAGGCTTCAACGCTTCAACTTCTAGCAACAATATAGTCATTTTTTGTAAAGTACTTTCTAATATTGGTAATGTTTTATTTATTTTACTGAACTTTCTATTCAAATTATCCAATCGTCTCCCTATTGAGTGTTTTATATTTATTAATTCTGTTAGCTCATCGGACCACCATGGAACTTTGTGCTTTGTTGGATAGGGTTTTGATTTTGGTATTGCTCTATCCGCAGCATTTTTGATGTAATTAACAAGAAACTTATTAGTTTCATTATGGTATTTTAGATATTCAAGTGGTGGTATACTTCTAGTATGCATTTCATATTGTTCCCAATTTGCTTTATAAATGTTATAGTGAGGAACATGTTTTGCTGGATTATTTTGTAAAAAGGAAATTAATATTGGGAAATGATCACTGGTGTACAAGTCATCAATTGTGTTCCAATCCAATCTGTCAACTATTTTTGTTGAACATAGAGTTAAGTCTACAGAGGAAAATGTTACGTGTGTTTTTGAATAATATGTGCTAACTTCATCATCATTTATATAACACATGTTATTTGAATCTATAAGTTCTTCTACTTTACTTCCTGCTCTATTTGAGTTTGAACAGTTACAATCCCATATTGGGTTGTGAGCATTAAAATCCCCTACTATTAATATAGGTCTTTGGCATTTTTAAGTAATTCTCCAAGTTTATCAATATCGTAATTTTTATTTGGTTGGTTGTATAAATTATAAATATAATTATCGTTTTTAATTCGAATTTTAATACCTGATATTTGGAGGTCAGCAATGTTTACTGGTACTTTGTCATAACATACTTTGTTATGTACATATATGGCTGTACCTAAATTTCCTTCTTCTTCCTGTGATGATGTTATTAAGGTATATTTACCTATTGTTGGTATTGTATTATTGACATGTTGTAAGCATAATATCATTGGTTCATATTCCTTTATTAACCTTTGTACTTCTCCCAGGTGTAATCTGGTCTGTAGACCATTTACGTTCCATTGTATAATATAACTATTGAAAATATTATGTTATATCGGTCGTGTTTTGTTTTCTTTTCTTTGTATCATTATCAACTTGAATTTTTTCTAAAACTTTATTTACCACATTCAGTTGCTTATCTTTATAATATTTTAAATGCTCAATGCACACACATCCTTTTTTATTTCATAAAATTTCTTATAATGTTTGTTAAGCAATCTTTTGTTATATTTTTGTTACTATTGCACAATGCAATGAAACAATCATTACAGCCACATGTGTTGTCATGTATATCTACAGTTTTATTTGTTCTTATTGTACCGATTATTGGTGATGGAGTAATCTCATCGCCCTTGACATAGTCACAATCATCCATAGGTTTTATTATTATTTTGGTAGTATAAAGGTATGTTCTGTTGTTGTTCTTTCTTCATATCTTTGGTTTTTGGTTTGACTGATGTTTCTCTAATTATAGTTGGTTTCTTTGTTTTTGGTGGTGTTCTCTCTAAAGGCCTTTTTTTTTCTTTAATATTCGGTACATCACAACTTCCTCCTTCCACCTCTGTGGTAGTATCTTCTTGTGCTTCTATATGCATTAACACTTCAAATGAATTTGATAGAATATTATCCAATTCATTTGCACCTGTTTCCTGATTCTTTACTATCTTAGTTTTATCTGTATATTTTCGACTTCTTCTTGAGACCTACTTTGCTGCATCTTGTTACTTCTATCTGTATAATTTTTTGTTTCATTATTGGTTTCAGTTATAATAGAATACGTACGTTTCTTAGCAGGATCTTGAATTCCTCTCACTTTCAATTCTAATTTAGCCTCTGCTATAGACATGCCTGTTCTTTCTTTTAACATTTTTAATTCTGTATTGTATATGTAATACATGCATTCTTTGGATCTTGCATGATGATTCTGACCACAGTTTACACATTTAGGTTCACCGCACTTCCATTTGGTGGTGTGTTCTGTAGATCCGAAGTAAGCGCACACAGGATCATTCCTACAATTTCTCTTTGTGTGTCCATACTTACTGCAATTTTGACACTGCAGTGGCTTTGGTATATAGGGTCTTAACTCTCTATTTTGGCCTAGAATTTTTATTTTTTGAGGTAGATCTGAACCCTCAAATTTTATTTTTGCTATTTTTACTACTTGTTTACTGCCTTTCTTACTTGTTATGTCATACAACTCGCAATCCTCGACTTTGGGGTATCTCTTTTTGAGAGAGTCTAATAGTATTATCTTATTAATTGGTTCGTTGTTGTTGTCAGGAAGTACAATGGTACCCTGAATGCTGTTCATATTATCATGCTTTTCCACTTTAACATAATGGAATCTATAATTTTTAAATACAAATAGTCTTCTGACTGGCTTTTTGTTGTGGCTTCTATAAGCCATGTCTTCTCTCTTATTTTTCTGAACGACATTTCTGTCGTTGGATGTCTGTTTAGTAAGAAATTTTCTAATTTCAAGGCTGAAATATTTTGTTCTGCTTCCATGGTTAGAAACCTTGACCAACTTCCACTCCCAAAGAGGGAGTCACAGTGAGTCAAGGTTGGGTCATGACAGTACCGAGGTTTCCTAGGTTTAGTATACGGTATTAAAGCCAACCTGGTCTTTGTGAGTTGAGTTTCCTTTAGAATGGTCCAAATCAGTGCCAGAAGTCGTGGGGATAGTTTTTAAATTTTCCATATGATAAAAATTGTAAATTTCGTCCAGGATGAGGTCCCTCTCACCAGGGAGGCCCAACTGGGGGAGGAGCAATACTGTTACATTGTGGTAACTGCCCTGGGACACTCACCTGGATATACGCCACACCCACAATGCCTTAAGGGTCGTCAGTCCCATGAGATCGGACCCAGCACTGCAGGCATGGCTTGACATAAAAATTTCCCCTCGCTCGACCAGGTCAGGTGCTCTAGTTTTACAGGTGGAGTGGCGTGCCGTCCAACTCCACCCTCCATCAAGTTAAAAGAACAGTCAATTCAATAGTCCAAAACCTTGCCAATGTCGTCAACGGAAGAAGAAGAAGGGAAGGGTGAAAATTTATAAGAGGAGGAGTAAAGGAGTTAAAGGTCCCAATGTTTAGTTGGATCCACAGCAGAGAGTGTAGGCGTAAAGGGGCATACTCTCTCTGCAGTGGATCCCTAAGCCCCCCACCTCGTCAAGGAGTTGGGATCAGGGGGATTTATACAGATAAATCAAGAACGACTCCACTGTGCAATAAGTTTCTGTCAAAGCGCTAGCAGCTTTTGCTTCCCTGTCTGCAGTCTCGTTTCCGTGAATCCCCACGTGAGAAGGAACCCAACAGAAAGAGACTGACTTACGCACACAATATATACGAAAAAGCGACTCCTGAAGTTTTTGGATTAACGGATGAAAGCTATTAAATCTTTTGACAGCTTCTAAAGTGCTTTTAGAATCCGAATATATGACAAAATTAGTGTCACTACTTTGAAGAACTAAATCTAGGGCAGAGACTACGGCTGTTAATTCTGCAGTAAATATTGATGCAAAGTCAGGTAATTTAGCTGTATATGCTGTATCACCAAGGATAACAGCACAACCAACACCACTATCTGACTTTGATCCATCTGTATAAATCTTCACATAATTGGCATGTGTAACGTCGTGCTCTAAGAATTTTCCCCTAATCTCTTCTTCAGTACAGTCCTTCTTCTTAAATAATTTCTTGCATACTAATGCTTCAGGAATAAGTCGTGGAGGATTTACAGGATGTTTTACTTCCAGGACTCTCTGGAATTTGATTTGGTTATCCCTAACATCCTCGTTCAGTCGAATTTGGAATGGTTTAGAAGCTCTTGTACCAAATAAATTCCGCGAGTCTAGGAGCACTTTTCATTCTAGCCACATATCGCAACCCTAACTCTTGCCTTCTTAGATCAAGGGGAAAATGATCTGTGTCGACATATATGCTTTCAACAGTAGAAGTTCTAAAAGCCCCCGAGTATATTCTCAACCCCATGTTCTGTACAACATCCAATTCCTTTAGCTTGGTTTTACAAGCTGAGGAATAGATCTGACAGCCATAGTCTAGCTTGGAGTGACACAGCGAGTCATACAGCCTCAGAAGGTATTTCTTATCAGCCATTTATCAGCGGGCCCCCCCTTTACTAAATACAGAAACAACCCTTAAAATATTCAAAGATTTTCTAACATGAATCTTTAGGGCATTTATTACGGATGTTTAGTCATATTCTTACATGAATTATAGAAAAGCTTTTGGCATCACTCATGGTTTCCTTTTAAGCCATTGTTTCTTTTTACGTCCAATAGGTTCAATATAGTTTTGTTGATGGACATGTTTCAAGTTTCAAGTTAATTTTCGTACCTTCATCTTTCGGCCAATATTTTCCCGAAAGGTTTCCTCCCATGAGAATTGTCCTCATAATTTTCCTCATACACTTCCTTTTGTCTAAACCTGTAATTCTTTTTTATTATTGTAATTATTCCCACTCTCCACTCTCTTCTTTCCCTTTCCCCTCATTTTCTGTCCTTTCTCTACCTTTATCCATATATTAACGCACACACGTTTACAGAAATGTAAATCATACACTCGCCAGCATATAACTGAAGACTCTTTAGGACAAAAATCAGTTAAATATTAACCTCTAAAAAAAAGGAACCAACACCATTTTAATCAATCAAAGAAAACTTCTTCCAGTATAAAAAATATAATAATAAAAATGAGTAAAAAAATTAAAATAATAAGTGTTAAAGATTGATTTAATAAAAATAAAAAAACAAAATACAAGATAAAATGGTGAATATTGATAATACTGAATAAATGAGACTGGAAATAATGACTCACTCACAGGAAAACCATGGAAAAACGAAAAAACAATGTATCAAGTTTTTTATTGTGAAATTTGGAATTAGGGGACATTCGGCAAGAACAAATAAAATCCGATAAGCACTGCGCTTCCACAAAAGCTAAAACGACTAGGAGTCAAACGATAAATGAATTGCCATTTACAAATAGCGAGAATCTGAATATTTTGAAGACTGAATTGCATTATCAGTGACACTGAAATTCAAGACCAGAGGACTAAACCAGGAAGAAAATGAAGTTTTCCTGAGAAGCATGAGAAATAAACGAAGTGCGTGGTAGAGAGACAATTTCGGCAATTAGTGAAATTTCCATAGCAGTCTAAGTTGTTTCGTGAACGCAAACTTGATTTTTTTATATCTTTGTAATAAATCAATGTAAGATACACTATACGTGAGGAATTTTCTAGCGCTGTCAAAGGTTTCCATATGAGTAGAATGATCGTAAATATACCATTTTTATTGTTATCAGTGTGGTATAGTACATTACTGAGCAAATTAACGCTAGGAGGGTACACCGATTAAGGGAAAGTAAAGTCACTCTTATTAAATAAAAATACAGCAAGATATCCACCTCAAGGGTTTCAACAAAAATTGGCCAAATTCTTGAATCTACTGGCAAACACTCATAAAACAGGAATTGCCCAGCTCCATTCACCAGCGAATTACAGATTTTGTTTAACATTTCAGTGATTTCATTACAGACATATCATTGCAAGACGATGCATTCGAACTCTAGAGTAAAATACAAGTGCATAACAGTGTCTCAGAAGTACCAAGGCTTTCATAATTGCTGTTTGTGGATCGTATTTGGAATATGGCATTTAAACCATTTTACAAACACAAAACACTTTAACGATTGTTATGACAAATTGAAGATATCTGAAATATATTTGAATGGTTCTTTAATTCTCAACTAGCTTTTCCCAAAGCAGTAAATAATTTATTAACTCCTTGCCTACAAAATCACTTATTGGAAGATATTTTGCGAACGGCGATTTTACATAGGAATTGGAGACCTCTGACTTCCCGCTTAAATCCCCATCCCAAAAAATAGAGAGAGAGAGAGAAAAAAAGAGTCATTCTCTCTCTTAGGTCAAAGGAGCTCTACCGGAATAGTAAAGATAAAAGAGAAAGGCCGGGAACAATACCTTGCAGCAGAGAGGAAGAGGATCTTGGGAAAAGGTCATGGTGGAGTCATTGATCAAATGAATTGCCTTTGATCCAGTCCTATCAAGGAGAGGAACAGAAAGATGGAACAAGTCAAAGAGGAAGGCAACATTCCATACAACGAAAAATGAGGTTGACATCATAACATATTCCTCTGAAATAGGTCAAAGGCACCTCGAATATGCCTAGCAATCCTCAAAATTTGAAATACTTGTATGGGGAAAAGGGAAAGGCCAGTGGAGTAAGGGAAGCGAACAATAATGCTGAATATATATAATATAAAAAATGAGGACAAATACACACGCATACACACACTGTATATATTATATATATATATATATATATATATAATATATATATATATATATATATATATAATATATATATATATATATATATATGTGTATATATATATATATATATATATATATATATATATATATATATATATACATACATATACATTATATATATATATATATATTATATATATTTATATATATATCTATATATATATATAATAGTCATATATATATATATATAAATATATATTGTATATATATATATATATATATATATATATATATAAATTATAATAATTTACAAATGAACCCTTTTCAAAACTATACCTGTTCATCATACCAATAAATTGATAAATTGTATATATAGATTAGATTAGATTAGATTATAAAATTTTTGGCACAGCCAAGCGCTGGAGCCGAGGGGCCATTCAGCGCATATATATCTTAAAAATAAAAAAGTCACTGTCGCACAAACAAACATACACACAACCGATCTAACATACAAATCATTCATTCATAAAAACCAAACAAGAAACCTAAAACAATTAAGAGAAAATTACAATTCATAAAAAAGATTAATATTTTTTAAAATGTCATAATTTGCTCTACCTGAGCACCTTCACCTAAAATAATGGCAAGAGTCTTATTTGCCAGCAAACAAGCTCTCCGTTTGTTTTCAAAATAAGGGCACTCCACCAAAATATGCACCACAGTTCAAATCCACATGACAGGTGGAACAGCGAGGAACCTGCCTATCCGCTCCACTCATCATCATTAGATACCGTGAGTATATTTAGTTTGGCCAATACGAAATCAAGCTAAAACTATCTCAGACCTTCTAACCATCCAGCTATGAGGCCAAGGATGAACAGTAGGCCTAATCGACTTTAATTTAAGAATATTACCTAAAGTAAACCAGTGGGCCTGCCACTGGTCTCTACAATAAAATCGAATGGTACTTTTAAAATCTGAAACAGCAACGCCCATGTTGGAAATGTGCCTAAGCCTAGTTGCAGCCTTAGCAGAAGCGTCGGCTCACTCAATCCCAACAATTCCAACATGGGACGGAGCCCAACAAAACCTAACAGAAAAACCTCTTCTATTAATTAAAAGATAAAACCAATCTTGCACTTCTTGCACTAAAGGGTGGCAAGAGACTAGGCTTTTAAGAGAAGATAAAACACTCAAAGAGTCGGTACAAATGGTAAAAACCTTGTTAATACAAGAACTATAAAAAATATATTTAAGAGCAGTCAAAACTGCCAGCAGTTCAGCTGTAAAAACAGAGGAATTAGATGGAAGCTTCTTTTTAATGATATTATCACTTGTCACTACAGAGCAACCAACACCATCAGAACCCTTCGAGCCATCAGTATATATATGATGAGAATCACCATGTTCAAAAGTATGATCCAAGAAACTTGCCCTCAACTGATCACCATAAAACTGAATTTTGCTCCATTGATGTCCATAATGGGGCAGATCTCTTAAGCGTGGGTCTATTCCAAGGAGGAAACTTTGAGGGCGAAGTTTCAGCTACTGCAGGAGGTAGTAATCCCACCTCCCTGGCAAAGCTTCCTAGTCAAACTTCCCCCTAGATGCTGACCCCTTGACGTGGGTAGGGGGCTTAGGGACCAGCAGCTGGGCTCTGATGCCTGTGGGATTGCTCTCTCACTGGTCCTTGGGGCCCAGTTGCTGATCCAACTAAATTAGTCAGAACTTTTCCTTCTTTCTGCAAGTTTTTCATTCTTACTACATCCTTCTCCTTCATGTAATATTTTTACTAGCACTTTCGGTTTAATTATGTGGGATTTTCCACTTTTGTTTAAATTTTACTGCTTAGGTGAGTCTGAGAAAGGATCGTGTTTTGGAAGGGGTTTGCATTCGAAGCCAATTGTGGGAGTTGTGATTGAGTCGCCACCTGATATGGTTTGGACCCAAGAGGTAGTGATGGGACCCTTCCATTGCTACCTTGAGGGCGGAACCATCTCCAAACATCAGCCCATCGAATCCAGGGGAGGTTGGTGTTTGGGATGGGACTCCTGGCTTTTGTCCGGAAGCCCACCAATACGTTTGGAGTGGGGAGTCAGTCCCCATTAGTGGGGGCAGAACTGCCAGCAGGTGGATAGGCTTATACCTGGGCCACTGTAGGCGTATTGGTGCTATCCCCTAAGGGTAGGGTATGGGGTGGACCATTGGGAATCGACTCTCACTTGTGCCATTGGTGGAGAATTTGAATACCTGACTGACCCAAGATACCTTCTTGATATAAAAACCAAGCAGTCTACAAGTATATTGAAACTATGGATATCGACCAATGTTTGCCCTCCCCTGGATCAGACGACTTAACGGCACTGGCGACAACTTCAGGCATGGACACGGATATGAGCTTGGCTATCACAAGGAACCATGCACCGCGACACCAGGGTGCTATTAAAACTGGATGGATTTGGACATGAATAATAGAGTGCTTTATTGCACTAATGTAAGCCTGTCATTGGACTACGAGTGCTTGCATAGTGTTGCAAAACAGTTTGGTAAGGTGGAGAGGATTAAGATGCTTCTAGAAAAGACAAGCAGTCTTTTTCTGCGTACATTAGACTTTCCTCTCCCCAAGAAGCTAATGAGGCACAACTGCAATTAAATGGCCACATTCTAAATGACTCTGTTCTAAGTACCAAGGTGTTTTCAGTGAGGAATTTGAACAATGAGCCATTTGATTTTGTTCCTAAGGACAAAGAATGTGGACCAGAAACATACACCAGGACGCTTCCTCCCCCTATATGGCATGTTGCCAGTTATAAAGAGGGAAAGGAAAATTTCATTAAAGCGGCTGAATGTATTGAGAACAAAGTGGGTTCTATTCCTATCGGTAATCTGAAACGATATGGAAAAAACTTGCTCATAAAAGCAGCAATGAGACGCAAGCTGTTTTTTATTATCAAAGTTCAAACCCCCTAAAAGTGGAAATATTGAGGCTATCACATCACACAGATTCTTTAACACGCTGAAAGGGGTAGTTTATTCCCGAGACTTGCATGTTTTTAATGAGGAGGAGATTCTCCTTAGGTGCCCTCCTTGTGTCTCTCATGTTAAAAAATTGGGAGGGGATGCAGCTATGCTTTTAACCTTCTCCTCCAATTACTTGCCTAATACCATCAATGTTGGCCATGAGAGGATGCAAGTCAAAAAATATAAAAGAAACCCTAAACAATGTCGCAAATACTTTGAATATGGCCACATTCAAGACTCGTGTGGAAATAATAAGAGATGTTCTGTGTGCTCTGCTGAGCATGACAATTTGGACAAGTGTGAAGCAGCCCGTTATTGTTTCCAGTGCAAGGGTGATCACTCTCCAAACACAAGGACTTGCCTCAGGTACAGGTTTGAGCAAGACGTGTTGGCAGTGGCTGATAATGAACATCTCAGCATCAGTGCAGCAAAGCGTGTGGTAATGGGGGCTAACAAGAGTGCCAATTCTACCTATGCTTCTGTAATAAAGTTGATGAAGAGTTCTAGCAATGAGAGGCCACCAATAATTGAATCTAACAGTAAGCATCGGAAACCTGTTTCTCCTTGCAATGGAAAAAATCAGAAACTTGAGTCAGCACGCATTATGAAGCCCAATACTAAAAATTGTTATTCCAAAAGCATGGACAATTTATCTTCTCAAGCTGATACAAATGTAACGGTTGCACATTCAGCCCCTAAGCAAAGTTTGGAAATGGGCACAAATAATAATTTCACCAAGAAGCAACCAAAGGAGTGGTCCAATCTAGAGAGATCTAGCTCGGATCCATCAATTATCACAGTCACTAAGAAACCTTACAAGACCACAGCTGCATCCACCAGGAAGCGTATAAGAAACGCGTCCCCGAATAATGAAAGTTTTATCATAAAAACTTAGAATGGGTACAGTGTTCTGGAAGAGATCTCTCCGCCAAGGAAGATAGTTCCGAAAGCAGATCCAGTTCAAAGACATGCGAGTTCTCATCAGTCTTGCCGCCCCAACACTAATAGCAGTAGTGATGCACAGAATCACAGTAAAAATCCTGAGCATCAGCCTCGAATTCAGAAAGCTGTTTGTCAGCCAAGAACCCTAATCTCTGATAAAGATGAAAAGGGATCAAGAAAACAATCTCTTGATAAAGAATGAAAAGGGATCAAGAAAACAATCTCTTATTAAGGAGAATTTTCCTCTCCACCCTAGGATCAGTACTTCCCCTCCAAAGAGTGGGAAGTAGTACATTACCACCTTAACATTCAAGTTCGATGTTCTTCAGTGGAACTGTAAGGGTCTCAGAGCCCGGTCAGAATGAATTCAATCCAGGGATTGTATGCCTGCAGGAGACTATGTTAGGTAACTCTCCTTATAATCCTGGACTTGATTATGCTATTTTTAACTCTTTTCCCCCAATTGGTGATCGTGCCCATGGAGGTGCTGCAATTATTGTTAATAAATCTCTGCAGCACTCCACAATACAATTATATACAACTCTACAAGCTGTTGCTGTCTCAGTCATATTAGACAAAAGGATAACGGTTTGTTCATTATACCTCCCACCAGACCTTTCATTTAACATTGGAGATATTCAGTCCTTGATTAACCAACTTCCCAATCTTTTTCTCTTATTAGGAGATTTGGGGAAGTCGGTGTTTAGACAGCAAAGGGAAAATAATCGAGGACCTTATTGACACGAATGATGTCGCCCTATATAATAATGGGTCAATGACCTTCCATAGCATTCATAATGATCATATCTCTGCACTGGACCTTAGTATTTCCTCAACAAATATCCACCTTGACTTTATCTGGTCTGTTAATGAAGATTTGAATGGAAGTGATCATTACCCAATCCATCTGAAATATGTTGTAAATGCTCCATCTGAAACATTACCTAAGTGGAAGGTAGAGGATGCTGACTGGGACAAGTTCAGTAAAGGAGTCAATCTAGATAGGGAGTTTGAGTCATTTCATTCTCACCTGGATGCCTATGACTACTTCATTGAATCCACTCTGAAGAGTGCTCAGGGATCGATTAGGTAAACCTCATAGACCTGCAGTTCCCTGGTGGAATAAGACATGTGGTATTCTGAGGAAAGTCACTAGGAAGTGCTACCGACGATACAAAACTAGTGGTTCCCCTCAGTCTAGATTAATCTATAATCGTGCGTTAGTCAAGCAGCGGCGCTTTTACAAGAAAGCCAAAAGAGAGAGTTGGCTTTACTATATCAATGGAATCAATTCCAGAACCCCAATGATAGTAGTGTGGCGCAAAATCAGGAAACTAAGTGGAAAATTTGTTGCGTCACCATTACCCTCATTAAAGGTCAATAACACTCTGATCACAGAGCCCACTGAAGTTGCCAATGAGCTGGGAAAACACTTTTCTCAAGTTTCCAGCCCTGACAATTATTCTCTAGAATTTCAAAGAATTCGGAATGCTGAAATGACTCTGAAATTTGAATCTGGAAAATCTGAACCATACAATCACAAATTTTCCTTAAGAGAATTTCGGGAGGCCCTCTCTTCAACTGAATCACAGCTCCAGGGGGTGATTCAGTTTTATATGAAATGCTTAAAACACCCCCCTCCCAGATGATGCCAAAAAGTATCTACTTAAGATTATAAACCAAATATGGGAAACTGGAATTTTACCCAAGGACTGGAAAATATCCATAATTGTTTCCATAAAAAAGCCTAATAAAGACGCTTCCCAAGCCACCAGCTATAGACCAATAGCTCTTACCAGCTGTGTGTGTAAGCTGATGGAAAAAATGATAAACACCAGATTAGTTTGGCACCTGGAAACAAAAGGACTAATATCTCCATTTCAATTTGGTTTCAGGAAAAATCGTTCCACCCTTGATCCGTTGCTGAGGCTGACCATCAAATCCAGCAAGGATTTGCCAAACGATGTCAGACTATCGGCGTATTTTTCGACCTTGAGAAAGCATATGACACTACTTGGAGAATTGGCATCATAAAACAATTGCACAAGATGGGCATATGTGGAAGAATGATTAAATTTGTATATTCCTTTTTAACAGAGAGATTTTTCAAGGTTAGAGTGGGCAACACACTCTCCCAACCTTTTGTGCAGGAGGAGGGTGTTCCACAAGGAAGCGTTTTAAGTGTAACACTTTTTTCAGTGGCAATAAACAGTATAGTCCAACAAATATCATCACCTGTTAAATGCTCACTTTTTGTTGATGACCTTGCAATATACTGCACAGGATATGATGCCTTGTCAGTATGTAAACATCTGCAAAGGTCTGTTAATGCCATTACAAAGTGGGCTGATGAGAATGGTTTTAAATTGTCTCCTCCTCTAAAACAGTTTCTGTAAGATTTACTAGGTGCCAGCGTGTGGAAGAGGTTCCACACTCAGTTTAAGAGGATCTATCATTCCTTATGAAAATGAAGTGAAATTTTTGGGAATGACCATTGACCAGAAATTAACATGGGCCAGCCACATAAACTCCTTAAAGATTAAGGTTTTAAACAATCTGAATATTTTACAGGTTGTTTCTGGATTTAGTTGGGGAGCTGATAACAAATCCCTGCTGAGACTATATGACTCGTTGTGTAGGTCCAAGCTAGACTATGGCTGTCAGATTTATTCCTCAGCTTGTCAAACCAGGCTGAAGGAACTAGATGTTGTACACAATATGGGGCTGAGAATATGCTCAGGGGCTTTTAGAACTTTGCCTGTTGAAAGCATATATGTTGATACTAACCAACTTCCCCTTGATTTGAGAAGGCAAGAACTAGGATTAAGGTACATGGCTAGAATTAAAAGTGCTCCCAAAAATCCCTCTTTCCAGGTGCTGAGGGAAGCAGACTCACGGGTCTTTCTGGTACAAGAGCCTCTAGACCATTCCAAGTTAGACTAAATGAAGATGTTAGGGGTAATAATCTTAAATCCCAGAAAGTCATGGAAGTTGAACATCCTGTGTATCCTCCATGGCTTATTCCAGAAGCATCTGTGTGCAAAAAAAGCATATAACAAAAAAGACTGTCCTGAGGAAGAGATTAGGGGAAAATTCTTGGAGCACGAAACTGTCCATACTAATGTGACAAAAATATATACGGATGGATCAAAGTCAAGTAGTGGTGTTGGCTGTGCAGTTTATCCTTGGTGATACAGCATATACAGCTAAACTACCTGACTTTGCATCCATATTCACAGCAGAATTAACAGGCTTAGTCTCTGCCTGGATATAGTTGTTCAAAGTAGCGACACTAATTTTGACATTTACTCTGATTCGAAAAGCACTTTAGAAGCTATTAAAAAATTCAATAGCTTCCATCCGTTAGTTCAAAAAGTTCAGGAATCGCTCCTCCATTTGTATTATTTGCGTAAATCTGTCTCTTTCTGTTGGGTCCCTTCACATGTGGGGATTTGTGGAAACGAGATGGCAGATGGGGAAGCGAAAGCTGCTCGTGTCTCATCAGAAACAGCCTTTAGTAAAGTGCCTCATACAGATCTAAAAGGTCCTTTTAGGTCTTATATTTTAAGCAAATGGCAAGAAAGATGAACTTCTCCTCATCTTGCCAATAATAGAAAGTACAGAAATATTAGAAATAATATATTGCCGTGCCCTTCGTCTTTCCAGTCTGATAGGCGAACAGAAATAGTTTTAAGCAGACTGAGGATTGGGCACACTTATTTGACCCATCAGTTTATTTTAGAAGGGGGCAGCCTCCCAGAGTGTGCTTGCGGTGGCAAGATGCTAACAGTGGAGCACATTCTGGTTGCTTGCCCCAGATATTTCAACCAGAGAGAGAGATATCTTAGGGGTAAATCCATTTGTGATATTTTGGGAGATGAAGCAGATATTTCTGCTCTCACCTCCTTTTCAAAGTCTATAAATATTTTTAATAACATCATAGATATATATATTTATTTATTAAGCATTTTCTTCATTTATTTCTTCATTAATTCATTCATTTCTCATATGGTAATTTATATATGAACCATTTTCTTCATACACTTATTAACTCATTCGTAATGTAATTTATTTAATCACCATTACGGCGCTGAATGGCTTCTTTGGCCCCAGTGCCTGGGCTTTTGCCCTAAAACTCATACATCCATCCATCCTAGTCAAACTTCAAGCGGGCAGTCAATGTCTATTTAGGGCTCAATCAGTTGGTTCTCTGACGTACTTATAGTTGGGGTTCAGCTTTGACGTAAGTACTCTTGATATGCATCTCAAGCCAAATTCCTCCCAAACCTGACTCAACATATAGGCTTTCTACTGGTGAAGTTCTATAGGCTCCCGTACAAATACGTAAAGCCATATTATGGACAACATCTAATTTCTGCAGTGTTGTCTTGCACGCACAACCATAAACTTGACAACCATAATCACTTTTGCTTAGGCATAAAACCTGGTACATCCTCAAAAGGGTGATTCGATCTGCCCCCCAATTAAAATTAGACACAACTTTAAGAATTTCAAGACGAAGTTTCACTTTACATACAACTTCATTAACATGTTGAGTAAAAGTTAATTTTTTATCAAATGTAACACCTAGATACTTAATGCTACCTTCATAAGGTAAAATCGAATCATTTAAAAACAACATAGGGATCTCTTTCGCTCTTCTTAATAGACAAAATCGTATAGCTTTGGTTTTTTCTGGTGAAAATTTGAACCCTTTAGCACTGGCCCATAATGTTGAAGCATTAATAGCAGTCTGGATCTTCTGACAACTTCGACAGCTGTAGACTTACTACAGATTATTGCATAATCATCAGCAAAGGCCAGACCATGCACCCCGACAGGAACTTGTTCTAGTAGACCGTTGACAGCTATATTAAAGAGTGTTGGACTAAGGACGCTTCCCTGAGGTAACCCTTCTTCTTGAGGGTAAGCAGAAGAAATGTAAGAGCCCACTCTTACTTTCAGGTAACGTTCTGACAACAAATCTTTAAGACAATAGAACAAATTACCCACAATACCCCAATCAACAAGTTGCATAAGGATACCCCCTCGCCAGGTAGTGTCGTAGGTTTTTTCTAGGTCAAAGAACATTGCGATAATCTGGTTTTGCACAGCAAAAGCATTCTGTATCTCCCGAGTAAGGAACATCAAAGGGTCAGAAGTACTTCTATTTTTCCTAAAGCCAAACTGCCGATTAGATAAAAGATTCTTTGAATCCAAATACCAAATCGAGCATTGACCATCCTCTCATATATCTTGCTAACACAACTATACTGTTTTTTTCCATCTGTCCATCCGCCTGTGGTGTTTTTGTATGGTAACACTGCGTCCCGGGCTTTAAATTGTTACGCTATGTGTAAGTTTTCGGTAAATAAAAGGATATCTGGGTGTACATTTGCAACTGAAAAGTGTTTTAATAATTTACTGTATGCGAATTACACCGTTAATATTCGAAATAGGATATTGTTATTGATTTTTGTTCAATGGTAAAGCTGCAATGTAACTATCTAAAGCCAAGGACGCAGTGTTACCATACGCAAACACCACAGGCGGATGGACATATTGAAAAAAACCGAGTATAGTTAGAGCAATTGGCCTATAGTTCTTAGGATTGATTGATTGATTGATTGTGTATTTATATCTGGCGTCACAACATCTGGGTAATTGACACCGAAATAAATTAAATATAAAAAAAAACTAAATTTTGATAAATTTCATATAAAAATCTATAAATATATTATATAAAATTTTGTTCATATATAAAAGTTCTTACATAGACAATCTTTGTATAATTTAAATTTGGTTGAAGGAGGCCAGCCTCCCTCATAAAAATATATAACTGCTCTATATTACAATCCTTTCCAAGAATTGTAGCTAGGATAAAATTACCTACTCTGTCACGACCCCAAGACATGAAACTATGTCTCAAATTCCCAAGTCTGGGACATTCAACCAACAAATGTCTCACAGTCAAGGGCACAGTACAGTTCTCGCAAAACGGAGGATTTTCACGAGACATCAAGAACCCATGGGTGAGTCTTGTATGTCCAATCCTCAATCTGCACAACATCGTTTCTTGTCTCCTTGGCATATATGGATATGACCAAGGAGACACTGAAGATGTGATACTACGCATTTTTTGATTGTTTAAAATATCCTCCCACTGGGACTGCCAACATTTTTTAATTCTCTGACCTACTAGAGGATACAAATCCCGATATGGTAGTAGGCATCTTGTGGGTTCTGGGGAGCTGACCGCAGACTTTGCAAGTTGGTCAGCTTTCTCATTCCCAGCCACCCCAACCAACATGAGAAGGCACCCAACAGAACTTTATTTCTTTTCCTCTTCTTTTTAGTAAAAGCAGCCATTCCAATATATCTAAAATCAGAGGGTTTAAAGGGTTAAAAGATTCCAGTGACTGAAGAACACTTCTTGAGTCACAATATATAATAAAATTACTTTCATTCCGAATTAAAACTTCCTTTAAAGCCTTTAAAATTCCATATAACTCTGCTGTAAAAATTGATGCAACAGATGATAACCTGCCACTCCTCTCTACATCAGGGAAGACTACACCAAAGCCGACGCCAGCATCTGACTTTGAGCCGTCCGTGAAAACTGCAGTGGAGTCGTCATGTTGCAAGGAATGTTCTAAAAATATTGACCGCGTGGCCTCACTGGACAATTCTGTTTTGGTAAAATTGAAATATCTGCAGAATTTTACCTCTGGGAAGTTCCAGGGGGGACTAACTGAATATTTTGCTGGTAAAATCTCGACCCTTGGCATGTTTAATTCACGAACAATGGTATTGACTCTAAAAGCGAATGGATGAGGTTGCTTGGGGTGATTTTCATAAAACTGCCAATGCCTTTCATTTCTCATACAAATGCTGGTTAAAGACTTAGGTAGCCTCTGGAATCTATACCAGCTCCGAACCAGCAGACGCTTGTAATGAAGATCCAGTGGCACCTCATCAGCATCTACAAGCATGCTCTCGGTGGGAGATGATTTAAATGCTCCAGTACACAACCGTATTCCTCCATGATGAATTGAGTTGAGCATTTTAATAAGGCTATTTGGCTTTGCAGAAGTGTACACCTCACACCCATAACTTAATTTTGAAAAGACCAAGGCTTTATATAATCTCAACATCTGAGTTCGGTCTGCACCAACCCAAGAATGTGAGACACGACTTTCAGCAAATTCATTGCTTTTAAGCATTTTGCCTTAATATATTTCAGATGTGGAATCCAGGTCAGCTTGCTATCAAAAATCAAGCCAAGAAACCTTGTTTCACCAACACATGGAATTCTCTGCCTATGAATGAATAGATCTGGATCAGGGTGGATTCCCCTTATACGCAAAAGTGCATAGTTACAGTTTTACTGGCGGAAAATCTAAAACCATTAACCTCAGCCCACTTTATTATATTATCAATGCAGAGCTGAAGGCGGCGTTCAGCCACTGCCATCCTTGATGCTGCAAAGGAAATCGATAGGTCATCAACAAAAAGGGTATATGTTATATCTGGGGGAATTATTTTAGAAACCCCGTTGATTACCAAGGCAAACAAGGTTACACTTAAAACACTTCCTTGTGGTACTCCTTCTTCCTGATTGAATACATCTGACATTATTGCTCCAACCTGAACCTGAGATATCCTATTTTTTTTTAAAAAGCCTTAATAAACAGGGGCAAATTGCCTCTCAGGTTACATTCATAAAGGACCCTCAAAATGCCATATCTCCATGTTGTATCATAAGCCTTCTCTAGGTCAAAGAAAACAGTGATGTGATGTTGCTTGTTGGCAGAAGCTTCACATATTGAAGATTCCATTCGTACCAATACATCAGTTGTGGAGTGCATACTCCGAAAACCACACTGAGCAGGCGACAGATATTTACCTCTTTCCAAGTACCACATCAATCGTGTGTTCACCATTTTTTCCATGATCTTACACAAACAAGAAGTTAATGCGATAGGACGATAATTTTCTGTCTTGAATGGATCTTTTCCAGGTTTCACAAATGGCAGTAATTTCAACTTCTCCCAAAGCTTGGGGAAGATATGTTCTTTGTAAATTCTGTTAATTAGGCTTAATATGAAAAGTCTGGTATTTTCAGGGGTATGCTTAATCATTGAATATGTTATATCGTCCAGTCCAGGAGCTGATTCATTACATTTATTCAAGGCTGATTCAAATTCTCTAATAGTAAAAGGAGCATTGTACTGCTCATGTCTTAAGGTATTAAAATCAATTTCGACCTGTTCTATTATCCGTCTTTGAGCTGAATAGGGTCTATCATCATTTTTCTTCGCAACATTAGCAAAATGATTAGCAAACATCATTTTGCCACTAACTGGGGGTCTGCTACCTCACAACCATTCACCTTGATAACGGGAGGTTTGACAAGGAGTAAACTTGCCTGCTATTTTTCTAACTCTCTTCCAAACTAGAGTCAGAGGAGTTTTCGAATTTAGTGAAGATATGAATATCGTCCAAGATTCTTTTCGTGCTTTTTTTATTTCCATGCGAAAATGAGCTCTTGCTTTTCGAAATTCTACACGATAATACTCACATTTTCGTCTGCGGTATCTGGTGAAGGCAGATCTCATATTTCTATGAGTTTCCTGGCATTTACGTGTCCACCAGGGAACTGGTCGGCGGACAAATTTGCCCGAAGTCCTAGGTATAGATTGAAGACCAGCTGAGAACATCATTGTATTCAAAAAGTCAAGAGCGTCATCTACACAGGGAAAGTCATCAGCAGAGTCATCTATTGAGCTGTGCTCCTGGAATGTTGACCAATCAGCTTTACCAATGTTTCATTTGGGTAGCCTTGAAGATGGAGGACTTGATGCTACACTCACCACTATCGGAAAATGGTCACTGGTAAATCTATCATTTATAGTTCTCCAATTAAAGTCAATAATACAGTCATCACTACATATAGATAAATCAATTGCTGATACACGTGCCTGTTTGAACATGAAAATGCGTAGACTCCCCAGAGTTGAGGATCCCAACATTTTCATCTTCTATGATGGAACCTAAACACCTTCCTCTTTGATTTGGTGATGATGTCACCCCAAAGAGGATTTCTGCTATTCATATCTCCCAATATAACAAAAGGGCGCATGGTAACTGTTGAATAAGAGATTTAAATTCATTGATGGGGAAGGCTTCATTAGGTGGTAGATAAAGAGAGCATATTGTATATTTCTTGCAAATGGATCTGCACACCTATCACTTGCAATGCTGATTGGATACTGATAGGATTTTGTTCTTAGGAAGTAAGGAATCTTTAAAAGGTTTTAAAACAGGTACAATAATCGATATCTCTCAAGACTCAAGTGAAGTTCCTGAAAGCCAAAAACTGTTTAAAATGTCTAAAAGAAATTGTTTTGTACTTCTAGGCAGATTAAAAATCATTAAGTACAGTATATCATCTTCCACAGGAGATGTTGGGGAAGATAACAAGATTGCATGATCTAATTCTTTCATGGTGAAAGGAACATTATATGACTCTGAATTTAAACTAACTGGAGGAACAACCGTGGTACCGTCCCTAATATTCCTGAATGCAGGAGAGTAATGTAGGGCACTAGATATATTGGAGAAATGCCTACCAAAGGTTTCTGCAACTTCTCCAGAATCAGATATGAGTAAGCCATCAATTTTCAATATAGGCAAGGGAGGTGGAGAAAATTTCCCTTGCAGCTTTCGGATTCTGTTCCAGACTAATGACATAGGGGAATCATATTTTAATTCACTTATATATCTAATAAAGGATTCCCTCTTTGCTTGCTTAAATGTTTTCTTTTGCTTAGCAAGAGCTCTTTTATAGATAATTTTATTGACTAAGCAAGGATATCTACGATATCTCTTGTAGCAAGTTCTTATCTTTCGGCTCAAGGCGTATGCATCACTCCACCAAGGTACTAGAGGACGCCGAGGTTTACCAGAAGTTCGAGGAATAGACAGCATGTCGTCACACAGCAATATACTGATTAAATACTCATAAGCAGATGTTAGGCTCTGAAAATCATTTATATCTTGATCAACTTCAGTAGATTTTTTTAATAATCTCCAGCCATCCTCCCCTACCTTCCGTTTTGGTAAACATGGAGATGGAATATTTTTCATATACTTTTAAGTGAATGGGCCAATGTTCACTGCCATGATCATTCTGGTCTACTACCTACTGGTAATCTAACCTCAAAGACGAAGAGCAGATAGTGAGATCAATGGCTGTATTAGTATTATGAAAAACATCATGTCTTGTAGGGGAACCATCATTCATTAAAGTGATGTCATTTAAGTCAAGCAGCTGTTCTATTATTAAACCCCACCGGTCGCAGTTTGGCTCTCCCCAGAGGGTGTGCTTGGCATTAAAATCCCCATCAGAATGAAGGGTTTAGGAAGCTGGTTTATCAATGTCTGTAGATCGTTTAATTCTAACTGACAGGGATTACCCTGTGCATCCTGCATTCTATTTTCTAATGATGGATCCAGGTATAGAGAACACATAGTGATCCCTTTATAATTGAAAATTTGAACTGCACAAGCCTGCAACACAGTGTTCAATTGAACAACCCTGTGATTAACAGACTTGCGGACTATGATGCCTGTGCCTCCTTGAGCACGTACACCTATCAGGGGTGGAGACCTATGAAATGAATAATTAAAACCCAAGTTGGGAGTGTGCTCTCCCAACTTTGTCTCCTGTAGACACATCGCAGATAGATCATGATCCTTAAACAGAACACGAATTTGCTCTCTATTTGGTATAAAGCCACGGATGTTCCACTGCATGAGAGCCATTATTTAGAGGAAGGGATCTTAAAAATTCTCTACTAAATTAGGAATCTGTGTCCTGGTGAGAGAGATCTTGTCAGTTTTACCAGTCCTACTTGACCTAGATCTAGGTGTTACAGATCTTTAAGATGATGGGCCTTCACTTGCCCTTTCAGTTTTGCTTTTTTTTCTATGATGGCCAAGTGACCGTGAATGAGGCGAAGAGGGAGAAAGGGCCCTCTTCTGACGAATAAAGAGGGCCTCCATCTCCTCACCGCCATCTCAATGGTGCACTGTAATGTCAAGATCAGGTGAGGGCTCAATGTCAGGCAATGTCCCTGACAGAGAGAAGTCGTCAACATATTGAGATCTGGCTTGAACCCTTGAACCAACAGGGTCCCCTGGGTAGACCAGAGTCTCTGCAACATGAGGAGCCCCACCAGAGGGTCATGGGTAGCCCCACCAAGGGGGGCATGGAAAGCCCCACCAGGGGGGGCATGGGAAGTCCCACCAGGGGGGGTATGGGAGGCCCCACCAGGGGGGGGCATGAGAAGCCCCACCAGGAGGGTGCGGGGTGCCCCACTAGAGGGGGTGTGGGAAACCCCACCGGGGGGGCCCGGGGAGCCCTATCAGAAGGGGCACCAGAAGAAGCAGTATTTGATTGTTGTGCCTTCAAGGCATCTGAATAGGTTTTCCTTGCCAACAGCTTCTTGGCCTGTCCCATACTGATGTGTTCAGCAATAGATTTTAGTAATGCCTCTTGTTCTTTCTTGAATACACTACATTTCTTATCACGGCCTCAATGTTCACCCTTACAGTTTACACAAATTACTAGTCCAAAACATTCCTCATGCTCAGGCTGGCCACACGATTCAGAAAGTTTATTCCTGGTACAAACGTTAGAGGAGTGTCCAAAACCAAAACATTTAAAGCACTCTCGGTCTATCAGGACGAACTTTCATAATCTCACTGTCAAGAACAATTTCTGACGGCAATAAAGAACTTACAAATGTTAAAATAAGCATCGACGAGCGGGGCACTTTAAAAACCTTCCAAACCACAACTGGACACATTTCCAAAATTTCCTCCTCATCCATTTCATGTAAATCTTCATTAAAGATAACACCCTTCACATAACTAAAATTATAGTGAGGTTTTACCTCTTTTATCATACCCTCGGGTTCAAACTTCAAATTTAGGAGCATTACCGATTGAACATTGGTCTTGATATGAACTAATAAACTATTACGCCCAAAGTGAGTTACTTCTGGACTCCCAACATTGCCAATCTTCTGGCTTACCAACCTTTTCACCTTGAAGAGGTTGCCTCTCTCACCATGCGTTGTAATAATCAACCACTTAGCTGGATCTGGTGGCTGGGGTTGGCTTACCAACCTTTTCACCTTGAAGAGGTTGCCTCTCTCACCATGCGTTGTAATAATCAACCACTTAGCTGGATCTGGTGGCCTGGGGATTTTACTTATTCTACTAGGATCTTTAATTTCATTTGGTGGTCTATAAATTTCAAGATACCTAGGGACCTCTTCAGCCTCTACAAGTCTAACACTCATAGAATCTGACCTAAATTCTCTAAAGGCTCTGTGATATTCCGATTCGTTGTTGAAAAATACCCAGAATTCAAAAAAACCATAATTTTTGCCAAGTCTGTTCCGTAATTCTTTTACTTTCCCAAGTTTACAAAATTCATTAAATAGCGTTTCATAATTCGTCTAAAGGGACTGGTTTCACATACAAAATGTTTGTAACAAGGAGGTCATTTGAAAAAGGCTCCAAAGTCACAATGGATGAATTACCAGAATTTTCCTTGTCCTTATCCTTGCCCAAGTCGTCAAAAAAAGGTTTTAATGTCTCCATAAGACATAGAATTGATGATTCGTCCAGGTAGCCCCCCCACCCACCATGGAGCCACATTTAGAGGATAGTGTTATCCCATACAGGGCTGCCCTAGAGGTACCACCCAGATATACACCCCACCCTCAGTGCTTAAGGCGACATGATGTCCGTCAAGATCAGACCCAGCACTAAGTGCAGGGTTTGACATCTAAACTTTCCCCTCGCTCGGCCACGTTAGGTACTCGAGTTCTACGGGTGAAGTGGCATGCCAACCATCCTCACCCTCCATCAAATCCAACGAACAAATCCAAATCATGTCCAAAACCAATCCAAAGTCATTGTCATGCATTATGATGACAGGTATAGGGAAGTTTGCCTGTTGGGATCGCAAAGTGCAGTTTACCAATTTGACTCTCACTGCATTTGTTAACGAAGCGACAACGTAGCTGGAATTTTGACTACGGGAGTAGCGAGCTCATCAGCAAGCAAAGAGGTGCTCTGCTTTGAGGAGTAGTGGGGCAGTGTAAGGACGTGGTCTGGTAGCCCTTGAGTAAACTGAAAGACTCCCAAGGTAATCTTCGTGATATTGACCGTTAGGTTAAGTGTTTATTCTATATTGTATATAGAACATTTGTATATTTACTGATGCTTATTTTACACAAGTAATTGTTTTGTTCTAGGAGTGGGCAGCAAATACCGTAATACGTCTTTGGTAGTGATCACCTTTTGTTACGTGTGCTTTATCTCCATGGGTTTTCTTTTAGGTAATTGTGTTAAATTTGGTGTTCAAAATTTTATGGAATATGACTTTTAAAGTATTGTGGTTTTGTGTTGATACTTTAATTTTGGTGTAATTAGTGTTCTGTCATTGTAAGAGACTTTTCTTTTGTTTTTCTTTTAAGTGTTGACCACAAGTCACGTACCGACTATTTTGTCCTGGTCTATTTAATTGCTTTATACGTTGCTGTGTATTAATGTATTAGTTACGATTGTTTATTAGTTTGCATTTAATTATTAGGTAGCTATTATTTTGGTTTATGTTCAATGTTTAAGTTTTTGTAATAAATATATTTTTAAAGAAATTGGTTTCCTTTCTGCAATATTTACCATTGTCTTGTGTATGAACCTTTTATGAAGGGAACGGTCTCCTTTACCCTAGTGAATTAAGCCATAACAAGCTTTAACTATAAAATTCACATGACAATTTGGCGCCCGAACAGGGACCGTTCATTCATTAACAAGGCTGTATGGTGTATTGCAGATAAGGTCTGTAAAGCATTTTGAGATGAGTACTTTAAAAGAAATAATTACTTTGGGGAAGGAAATGGGTTATGAAGGTAATGATTTAAGGGATTTTGTTGAAAAGGAAAGACTTGTTCCAGAAAGGGCAAAGGAAATGGAAAGAAAAGAAAGGGCAGTAGAAAGGGAAATGCGAATGCAACAATTAGAAGTCGACGTTTAAAGTTACAGATGCAGGGAAATGAAAAGAAAAAGGATACCGATTTGTATAAACCCTCGTTACCTAAACTGCCTATTTTTAATGATGTTATTGATAGTATTAACGCCTATATTTCAAGTTTTGAACGTTTAGCCGTTGGAGCAAAGACGTTTGGGCTGTTAGTTTAGCGTCATTATTACAAGGGAAAGCTTTGGAAACTTATCAGCACCTGTCACCTGTTGAGGCCAAGGATTTTGATTGTGTTACAGAGGCATTATTGCGTTGTTTTCAGTGCACTTCGGAAGGATATAGGTTGAGATTTCGTAACTGTAAATTCTTTAAGAACGAGACCGCTCAGCAATTTGGGAATAGATTGAAAAATAACCTTAAGAGGTGGGTGGAATTAGCTGATTGTGAAGAAACATTTGATGACTTATTTGATTTAATTTTAATAGAACAATTTCTAAATGCTTGTGACAGAAATATGGTTATACTTTTCAAGGAGCATGAAATGAAAACTTTTGATCAAGTTGTAAAGTATGCCGAGATGTATATGGAGGCCCATTTAAATTATGACAAGAAGGGTTTCAGTGAGAGTCATGAAAAGCAGGGTGCCTCTGCGAGTAAAGTTATGATTGGGGATAGTAAAGGGCAAACGGGTGTCGATAGTGATAGGAAAGTTATGGCACGAATGAATGAATAATTAATTAATTATCTGGCGTCGTGACTACCAGGATCATTGACGCCGAATGAAGCCATTTGGACAACCAATTTGGGAAAAATCCACACACAATCATAAAAACTCTTAAAATTCCGCATCAGTTATTGTACTATAGCTAGCGCAAAGATGCTACTTACGCTTACACCACCAAACTTAACTTATTATTATTATTATAAAATAGTTTAACCAGGCCACGGAGCTGACCTTCAGCTCCAATGGGGCTGGCCCAAAGGATTAGATAAAATGCAAGGTCAAGGCCAAAAGCCACGAGCTTGGACCAAACAGGTCTTATAGGATAATAAATAATGAATTAAGATTAATTAAAAAATTGCACAGAGGCAAAGGCTTTCATACTAGAACACAAACAGGCAATAAATACATTATTCACGTTTCCATACATTCATTCTAAAAACCCAAAGCTAAAAACTACACACATACATGAAAGCGAAATACCTAAATTTCGTTAAAAACCCCTTCAACTTCTTTTAAAAATTCAACAACACACTCATAATCATGCTGCGCTTCTTCACCCAATATCTTTGTCAAACTGTAACTACCATCTCTGTCTCTTTTGTCTTTAAAGTGCTGCTCTCTCAGTTTCCCGATGACTAGGACATTCAACTAGCAAATGCTTAATAGTCACCGGGACGAGACAGTCATCACAGTAAGGTTGGTATTCACCACTCATGAGATACCCATGTGTCAATCTTGTATGTCCTATACGGAGGCGGCATATCGTTACTTCCCATTTCCTAGGCATAGATTCATATTTCCAAGGGTGTGTACGTGTGGCAAACTCTTTCATTTTATTTGGTCCTGCTTCGTTCCATTGCTGTTCCCATAATCTTGCAATGAACTTTGATATACTAGGAAAAAATTGTCTCTATATGGTACAGCAATTGGTCTTGGTATCATATTGTTGCTGCTGATTTAGCTAGTTGGTCTGCTTTTTCATTTCCATATATATTTACATGCGCTGGGACCCAGCAAAAGATATAGTAATCCCTCTACGCTGATGTAGAAATACCCACTGTGAGATTTTCAATGTAATTGGATGATCAGTATTAAAAATTTCAAGTGCCTGTAATGCACTTTTGGAATCACAAAAGATGGTGATATTAGTGGAATTCTGGAGGGTTGCAATATGTTCCAATGCTGTTAAAATTCCATACAGTTCCGCTGTGAAGTTCGATGCTACGATGGGTAGTGCTCCTCTGCGACTAAAAACATCACTAAAAACTCCATATCCGACTCCATCATCAGTTTTGGAGCCATCAGTAAAAACAAATGTAGAGCCTGAGTGCTCTGCAGCATGTTCTAAAAATAATACTCTGATTTCTGTATCTGATTTTTCTCTTTTAATACCTTTAAAATATTTACAAAATTTAATTACAGGTAATTTCCATGCTGGGGTAATTGGTAAATTAACTGGACATACAGGATTTCTTGCATATTCATTTTTTCCAAGATCTTTTTCACTCTAAAACTAAAAGGCTTAGGAAACCTTGGATGATTTTCATAAAAGTTGTTGAAAGAATTTCTATTTGCTGCTTAAAAGGCTTTAGAGTTGGGGTTTCTCTGAACCCTAAACCAGTATCTGATAATTGATGATTGGCGATATAACTCTAGTGGGATTTCTCCCGCATCAATTAATAAACTTAAGATGGGAGAAGATCGAAAGGCACCTGTTGCCAAGCGTATACCGGTATGATGTACTGAATCTAAGATAGCAAGACGATTAGATGAAGCAGAAGAATATATTTCACATCCATAAAGTAATTTTGAAATAATAAGTGATTTGTGTAGCTTTATAACTGTCTGCCTGTCTGCACCCCAGTTGGTATTAGATAATACTTTCAAAATACTTAAAGCTTCAAGGCACTTGGTTTTAATGTGTTTCAGATGGGAAAGCCAATTGAGTTTTTTGTCGAATATGAGGCCTAAGAAGCGTACCTCTTCAACACAGGGTATTCTATGGTTGTACAGATAAAGGTCTGGGTCGGGGTGTACTCCCCGAAGGAGGCAAAAAATGCATAACAGTGGTCTTACTGGCCGATATTTTAAATCCTTGTTGTTCAGCCCAGTTTACTATCTTATTTATTGTCAATTGTAATTTCCTTTCTGCAACTGACATTCGTGATGCAGCAACAGATATTGAAAGATCGTCTACGAATAGGGTACTCAATACATCCTTGGGTATAACAGACGCGACTCCATTTATTGCTAACGCAAAAAGTGTGACACTAAGCACACTCCCTTGTGGGACACCCTCTTCTTGGCATCTTCTATCTGATAATGTGCTGCCCACTTTAACTTGAAAATATCTACGTTTCAAGAATGCTTTAATGAATAGGGGCAATTTTCCTCGTAGACCACAGGTATGAATTGTCTTAAGAATGCCATGCCTCCAAGCAGTATCATAAGCTTTCTCAATATCAAAAAAAATAGATATATGGTGCTGCTTGGAGGCAAATGCTTCACATATGGAGGTTTCCAGCTGCAGTAGGACATCTACTGCCGAGTGCATCTTTCTAAATCCACATTGTGAGGGTGAGAAAATACCATTACTCTCTAAATACCAGACAAATCTTGAAAATCACCATTTTTTCCATCAACTTGCATAAACAGCAAGTTAGTGCTATTGGTCGATAACTAGCCACTGAAAAAGGGTCTTTACCTGGTTTAACAAAAGGTAATACAAAAGCCAATTCCCATATGACTGGGTAGCTACTTTCATGCCATAATCTGTTAATTATACTTATTATAAATAGTTTTGTATTTTTTGAAATATGCCTAAACATTTGATAGGGAATTTCATCCGGACCAGGGGCAGTGTTAGTGCTGCTGGCCAGGGCAGCATCAAATTCCCTTTCTGTAAAGGGTAAATTATATGGCTCTATCTTATCTGTGGAAAAGTCTAATCGCAGTTGTTCTTCTCTTCTTCTATATTGATATCCAGGGGAACTGTCAGATTTTTTTGAAACTTGGGCAAAATGATCGGCGAGTTTATCACTTACATCTTTTGCATCGGTGATGAGGTTGTCATTAACTTTAAGTACTGGGGGAGGACTAGGAGTAAATTTCCCAGCAATCTTTTTTATTTTTTCTTCCATATACTGCAGATAGGTGTTCGTTGGTTAAAGGACGATACAAATGACGCCCATGACTGCCTTCTAGCAGTTTTCATTGCCTTTCGAAAACGTGCTCTATTCTGTTTGTATATTATCATGTTTGCTATAGTTCGGTGTCTACGATAACGTGTAAGTGATGTTCTTGTGACTCGGTGTAACAGTGCGAGCTCTTCACACCACCACGGGACTGGGCGTCGCCTGAAAAGACCTGTAGTTTTTGGTATAGAATGTATACCTGCTGTATGGAATGTCCCATTTAATAAATCGATTGCATCATCTGCCGTTGGGAAGTCATTTGCGTCACTTTCTATTTCGCTTAGTTCTTGAAATTTTGTTCCAATCTGCTTTTTCAACATTCCACCGTGGAGATCTTTGAACTGGTGGGTCATCATTGGAATTTATTATTATGGGAGCATGGTCACTGCTTTGCCAGTCATCATTCGTCTTCCATCTGAAATCCATCGTGCAATTGGAACTAGATATTGTAAGGTCTAAGCATGAGACTGTACCTGTCTGGATATGGTAATGAGTGGGTTCTCCGGTATTTAAAAGTCCTAATCTTCATTTTCTATTATGGAAGCTATAATATTCCCTTTTTGATTTGATGTCACATCTCCCCATAAAGGATGTCTGCCATTGAAGTCTCCCATGAGAAGAAATGGTCGTGGAAGCTGATGAAGTAAATCAATTAGTTCTTCTCGAGTGATGGGATTGTTTGGTGGAAGATAAAGGGAAACAGAGTGTGTCTTTTCGTCTTAGGTGAATTTGAACCGCAACAGCCTGTAAAGGAGTATTTAGTGGGATTGGGAAAATGAGGAAGGTCCCTGCGAACATAAATAAGGCAACCTCCATGTCTTCCCACTTCCAAATTATATTGTGTTCTATATGATATATACTCTCTAGGGCAAGGTGTGTGGACATCAAGCATTGTTTCTTGTAAACATACAGCAATAGGGGAGTATTTATAGAGTAACACTTTAAGTTCCTCATATTTTGCACGAAGTCCCCTGACAATTCCACTGTAAAATTGAAGAGAAGGTGTCTAGGTTTTGGAGGGTAGTCCTCTATTCAAGGTCATTTTTGAATGCTTAGTGGATGGGAAGCTTTGCTTGTAAATTTTTTATGACGATTGTTTTTCTTCGCCAGTTTGCTCATTGATTTTGGTTTTGTCTTTTGTTGGAGTTAATGGAGGAGAGGATGAGGGTGTTCTTACCCTCTTCATTTGTTTTTTTCCCTCTAATTCCATTAAATCAGGCAGAGATTCTGCCTGAGATAATGCAGAAGGTGGAGTAGAGGGAGGTTTGAGGGAGATATCCAGTTTGTTATATGGAACGTTTATTTATCCGTCTTGCCGATTGTGCTCTAACCTTACTAGGCTGAGCAGCCTTGGCCCAGTTATGTCGGGCCACAGGAGTAGAAGCATCCTTTATTGAGGATGAAGAAGGATCAGCAGATTGGAGTGGAGCCCTAGTGGTGGAATGTTGAACCACAGGGGCTGAGGCATCCTTCATTGAGGATGAGGAAGGAGTAATGGATTGAAGTGGAGCCCTTGTGGTAGTAAGGGCTTTAGAATAACTCTTGGCTCTTCCCAAGAGTCGTCTTGCATGTCCAATACTTTATGCTTTATTAACTGCTGCTGTTTCAACTTTAAATTCTTCACATATTTTATCAACTGATTTGTGCTCTAGCTGACAATTAATACATTTAGGTATATCTGAGCATGGGCCATGTTCTAGGGCAGAGCAGTTATTACACATCTTATTATTTTTACAAACTTTAGATGGATGACCAAATTTAAAACAATTAAAACACTGTAATGCTTTTGGTTGAAAAGGTCTAACTCGCACTCTTTCATTTTCTATTACTATATGAGATGGTACATTACTGTCTTCAAAAGTAAAAATCATCATGTTGCCATTTGGGACCTTTTTCACTTTCCATACAGTTGGTGGACACATATCTAAAATTTCTTCTTCAGTAAACTCGTACAAGTCTCTATCAAAAACAACACCTCTTCCATAGCTAAAATTTAGGTGAGGACTAATTTTCTCTATTATATCGTTGTTATCAACTTTCATCATTGTTAGCATCTGTGACTGAGTTTTAGATTTTGCATGAATAAGTACAGAGCTCTTACCAAATCTAGTAATGTCACCACTCATTATGCCACCTATTTTTTGCTGAAGGTACCTACTAAACTTGTAATAGTTGAAGTTCTCCTCCTTGGCTTTAACTACCAGCCATTTAGGAGGTTGGGGGACTCTTATTTTGTCAACGTTGCTACTATTGGAGTTGATTGGATTCCATTCTGCAGGTTTATAAATGTCTAAGTTTCTTGGGGCTTTATCCGTCAAGGCTCCTTTAACTAATGAGTTACATACATTCAAGGTATCAATACTACAGGTTGCTTTAAAAGCATCTTCATGTTTATCAAATGTTACCCAAGCTTCCCATTTTCCTTCTGTGTCAAGAAAGTTCATACGAATCTCTGCTATATTGCCAAACATGTTCAAAGATGTCGAGATATCCTCATAGTTACACTGAAGTGGAATATTTTTCATATGTATAACTTTCAAATGCGTCACTCTACTATTTTATTGGCATCTGGGGGGTTCAAAGAATGGTCTTTGTTTGAACCAGAAGTCGTCAACAGTGCCAGTGAGTCCATTTTCCCAGGGGATGTATGTGGGTTCATAGTCCGGATCCATATTCGTTTACTAAAAAAAAAAAAAAAAAATAAAACTCTTACTACTTGGTTATATCAAGAAAGTATCGTGAGTCACTCAGGTATTCACATTCTCCACCAATGGCACTAGTGAGAGTTGACTCCCAATGGTCCACCCCATACCCTACCCATACAGGATAGCACCAATACGTTTGTGGTGGCCCAGGTATAAGCCAATCCGCCTGCTGGGAGCTCTGATTCCACTAATGGGAATCAACTCCCACCACAAACGTATTGGTGGGCTTCCGGACAAAAGCCAGGAGTCCCACCCCCAGAAAACCAGCTCCCCCTGGATTCCGATTGAGCCAGTCCTGGAGATGGTTCCGCCCTCAAGATAGCAATGGGAAAATCCCCATTACTTACTCTCAGGTCCAAACCATATCAGGTGGTGACTCAACCACCACAACTCCCACTATTAGCTTCAAATGCAAACCCTTCCTAACCAACGATCCCTTCTCAGACTCACCTTAGTAGTTAAATTAGACGAAAGTGGAAATGTCCACACCATTTATTGCCAAAAGTTTGTAGGCGTTCCGTCAGGATCCGGCCTTCACAGGAGTGAAGGCAGGATCCCTTACCCGCTCACCACGTGAAGGAACCTACTCGAGGGGAGTTATGGCACGAAATTGTTACGTATGTGGTCGTGGTAATCACCTTGCTAAGGATTGTTTCGAAAGGTTTGGGGGTCCGAAACGTAAAGGGGTGAGTAAGGATGCGACCGAGAAAGCAGCTGTTGTTGGTCATGGGGGTAAGTTAATGGTGGATAAAGGTACCGTGGAAGGAGTGGAGGTTAATGTATTTCGTGATCCCGGTTGAACTACGGTGTTAGTTAAAGAGACTTTAGTGCCGAAACATAAGTTTACTGGTAAGCATGTTGACCTTAAAATGGCTAATAAGTAAGTTTTTAGATATCCTGTGGCTATTGTTGATGTTGTCTCGCCATATTTTACAGGCGAAACCTTAGCTGTCTTCATGCCTGATCCTATTTATGATTTAGTGATTGGAGCTATTGATGGTTCGACTGACGGGTTGAGTACTGAGGTTAGTGCTGTTACCACCCGATTGAAGAGTGAAATGCAAGAGAAAAAGTTAAAGGGACCATCAAAGCTTAAGGTCAAGGAAGTTATAAATTTAATGCAGAAAGAGAATATAGGTAAATTACAGGCGGAAGATGGGATGTTAAAAAAGGTTTTTGAGCATGTGAAGTTAAATAGGGTCTTTGTGAAGAATGAAAATAAGTCTCATTGTTTTGTTATCAAGAAAGGTATATTAGATTGTAGAGTGCAAAATTTAGGTAATGTAAATGACCAGTTAGTTGTTCCTGATAAATTTCGTCATGCAGTAATAGAATTGGCTCATGATTCTTAAAGGAGTGGACATTTGGGAATACAGAAAACCACAGCACGTATACAAAGTAATTTTTATTGGCCAGGTATGTCGGCGCAGATAACGAGATTTTGCAGGTCATGTGACGCTTGTCAACGTATGGTTGATAAGGGAAGAGTTAAAAAGGTGAAGTTGGGAAGAATGCCCCTGATTCAAAAACCATTTCAACGTGTTGCAGTGGACATAGTGGGTCCGATTGAACCCTGTGCTAGATATATTCTCCCCATTGTTGACTATGCTACACGTTACCCTGAGGCAGTAGCGTTGAAGAATATAGATTTGGTTACTGTGGCTGAGGCTTTGCTGTCAGTATTCAGTCAAGTGGGAATTCCAAAGGGGAACACAGTTCACCTCTGATGTAATGCGTGAATTAATCGCTTATTGTCTATTAAGAGTATTACTACTACCCCCTACATGCTATGTGCAATGGTATAGAAAAGTTTAATGGAGCGTAAAAGAAAATTGCTCAGACGTATTCGTACCGGCACCCAGTATTGCCACGGTTACATTGATCCTTTATTATTTGCATATCGCTGTCTAGTACAAAATTCTCTCCATTTGAGTTAGTATATGGTCATACTGTAAGGGGACCACTTAGTTTATTGAGGGAGCTGTGGGAAAATGAAGATACTGCAATTGAGGATAGTACGAGGACCACGTATGAGTATGTAGTCCACATGAGAGAAAGGTTGCAGGATACATGTAGGCTGGCTCAAGAAGAGTTAGAGAGGGCTAGAGATAAGTATCAATATTACTATGATAAAAATGCTTGTAAACGGGAAATAAATGAAGGGGATAAGGACTTGCTACTGTTGCCCACAAGTAACAATAAGCTACTAGTGCAGTGGCAAGGTCCATTTGATGTGGTAAAGAAAGTTAATAGGTATAATTTTATTATTGATATAAATGGAGTTGAGTGCAAATACCACATTAACATGCTCAAGTTGTACCATGACAGGATAAGCAGAGGCAATAACTTTAACAGTAAGTCTCAAGTTACTGAGGCAGAGGGTAGTGAGGATTTCAAATCAGATGATCAGGAGAGTGATGATCTTCCATGTGTAGCAGTGATTAGTGAGAATAGTGATGAATGTGAGGTACCAGTTGTGCCAAGGGATATTCAGAGTGAAGATGTGTCTAATGTTAAAATTAATCAGGAATTATCTGATGATCAAAAGAGGAGGTGGCTAGGATTCTACGAGAATACAAGAATGTGTTTACTGATGTACCAGGTAGAACTGATATGATCGAACATGTGATAAACCTGTCCAGCAAGGGTCCTATAAGGTCTAGACCCTATCCTGTACCTTATGCTCTGCAGCAAGATATGGATAAGGAGACTGAAAGGATGTTCAAATTAAGAGTGATCAAGTGCTCAAATTCACCATGTCAACACCTTTGATAGTGGTGAAGAAAAAAGATGGCAGTAATCGTATGTGCTTAGATTTTCGGAAGATCAATAAGCTTACGGTTTCGATTAAGAACCTATGCCAGATCAAAACTTAATTATGACTCGCATAAGTAAGAGCAGGTATTTTACAAAAATTAACCTTTCTAAAGGATATTGGCAAATACCTTTAGAAAAACAGAGCAGAGAAGTACCCGCTTTTCAAACTAACAGAGGACTCTTACAGTTTGTTACTATGCCATTTGGTTTGGTAAACGCTGGTGGTACTTTTAACCGCATGATGAGGATATTATTTAATGGTGTGAAAAATGTAGAGCTTTTTGTTGATGACATTTTGATTCATTCACAGGGTTGGGAAGAGCACAAGGAAACTCTGCAGTTGGTATTGGATATTTTAAGGAAAGCATCATTCACAGCTAAGCCTTCCAAAACTGAAATTGCTTATTTTTCAGTTGAGTATTTGGGCAGTATGATCGGTAATGGAATAGCTCAGACAACTGAAGACAAAGATGAAAAGGGAGGTAAAATCTTTTCTTGGTTTAACTGGATACTATCGCCATTATATTCCTGAATATGCTAGTATTGCTGCACCATTAAAAAATCTCAACCCAATGTAGTAAACTGGAGCCTGAGTCACCAAGAATCTTTTGATAAGTTAAAGAACCTTTTAAGCACACATCCAATAGTTAGGTTGCCCGATTTAACCAAAGATTTTGTGTTGCAGGTAGATGCATCTAATGTGGGTTTAGCCTTCTGCAATATGTTGATGGAGAACGTTGGCCAGTGCAATATGCTAGCAGAAAGCTCAAAGGTGAAGAGCAGAATTACTCTGTAATCGAGAAGGAATGCCTCGCTGTAGTGTGGGCTGTAAAGAAGTTTTACCAGTTTCTGTACAGGAAGGCATTTGTCATAGAATCCGACCACCAACCTTTGAAGTACTTGAACTCTGCTTGTCACTTTACCAGTAGACTAATGCCCTGGGCCATGTATTTACAACAGTTTGAATATGCCATACATAATACTCCTGGCAAAGAAAATGTTGGTCCAGACTGCTTGAGTAGGTTGTAACGACTTGGGTTTTCTTTCGAGAATTGTGAAATTCTGAAACTTTTGCTGTTGGTCATGTTTTACTGATTTGGAATATATTAACCTTCTATATATGTTATAATGCTCATGTAATGTCTGTATGATGAGGTTACTCTACACTGCAGGGCTCTCCAAACTATGACTTGCAGGCCACATCCGGCCCGCCATATAATTTCATCCGGCCCACCTAACAAAAACCTGTGTGGTGGCCTTGAAAAAATAATTATCGCATGACTGGCATCGCTGAATTATTCAATGCTGAAAATTTTCCAACTCAATTTCAAATGGAAATTATTGATCTCCAGGAAGATGACAGACTGAAAGATAAGTATAGAGAAGGAAATCTGATTGAGTTTTATAAATGCTTCCAGTCAGATCAGTTTCCAAATTTGATAAAGTTTGCTTGTAGTTTTGTGTCCATTTTTAGTACAACATACTTGTGTGAACAAACATTTTCTAAAATGAAGTATGTGAAATCTAACTATCGAGCAAATTTCTCTGATGATCATTTTAAATCAATTCTTGCAATTGGCTCATCTAATCTGGAACCTGATTTCAATGAAATTTTGAAGTCAAAACGTCAGTATCATTCGTCACACTAATTTGGTTGCATAAAACTAAAGGCAAGAATCTATTTAGTTTACCCTAATTTTTTCCAACAAGATATGCTTTTATTTTTCCATGTTTATACTCTAATATTTGAGGAAATTAAATTTCTGGCACTGATTTGTTTTTTTTTCTTTTTCCTTTGACCCGCATAAATGTGGGAAATATATAATGTGGCCCCTTACATTGAAAAGTTTGGAGACCCCTGCTCTACAGGTATGATTGTACTAGAGTGATATTTTCTTTTTTGTTAATATGAATTTGGTTGTAAGAAATTTAGCAATTTTTTAAATCATCAGGGGGATATTGTCATGCATTTACCAATACATACACAGACACACACACATTATATATATATATATATATATTATATATATATATATATATATATATATGCGTGTATGTGTGTGTATGTATGTATGTATATATACATTATATAATGTATATATAAATGTACAGAGGATAATGTTATACACATTATAATTACTTATGCGTTTAAGTACATTAAAACTTACTTACCACAACGCTCTCGAAAGCTTTCATTTCACGATCTTGAAAACGAAAATTAAAGAAAGTTTTGCTTTGGAAGTCTCTATAGCAGTAGTTTTTACCTCTCCGTTTGCTTTGTATCGAGTTGTGGTTATCCTACGTCGCGTGCTCACCCTCCAAAGTTTTTTTTTTCTTCTTCTTTTTAATGGAGGAAGCACGAGGAGGATAATGGCAGCGGGTTTTGTGCCGCTTTCAGGTAATACATTTGTGTGCATGGGCGCCCAGACGTAATGATTAACACTAGATGGCTGGAGTCATAACTCTCGTAATTGGTAGGTAAAAGTCTCGTAAAATTTCTCTCTGTTTAACCTTCGAACAATCGCTCAAGGTACGATTATAAAGTACTGTTTCCCGTCATGCCGTGTGTTTTTATGGCAGATTATAAAGTCGGGGAAGAAGTCTGCACTTTGAGGCAATGCTATTCCCGTACTTTTGTTCATATTCTTGATTCGGGATTTTTTTTTTTTTTTTAATCCGTCATGAATAAGAACTCTGTCATTTCCAATAATTCTTATGACTCACGGTAGGTGTACTCAGCAAATACCTAACATATGGTTTGATCTATCTGTCTATCTCTCACTATCTATCTATCTATCTATATAGCCTATGTATATATATACATACATATATATTTACATTAATCTTTCTCCACCATTAAGCAGTTTCCCATAAAAAGGTCGATTCAAATAAAATAAACGGTAAAAATAACTGCCAAAAGCATACATAAACTATTTAATAAGGGTCAACTCCCTTAAGCAGAAAACTTTCATTGCAGCAGCGACTTTATGCACCAACCTCTTTCTATATATATATATATAGTATATATATATATATATATATATATATATATATATATATATGACTGGTAAAAATGTTCTGTAACAACAGAATTCCATCTAATAAAAGGAGCCCATAAAAACACCAAAATATAGAGAAAAAAGTACTATATTTCAGAGACGGCTGTCTCCCTCTTCAGGTAGATGAATTCATCTACCCTGAAATTATAGTACTTTTTTCACTATATTTTGGTGTTTTGGTTATGGGCTCCTTTTATTAGATATATTATATATATATATATATATATATATATAATATATGTATATATATATATATATATATAGAACATATATATAATAGTTAGTTAGTTAGTTAGTCACACTGACCCCTAACTTCTCGATTTCTTTAAACTTTTTGGATATTGTCATCACTACACAGGCTGACATCCAAATAAAAATGAAGATAGAAGGGACTCCCGCGGCAGGGTTTTAATTTGTCCCAGTGTGTCAGAATAAAGTTAACCTTAACCATGACGAAGGATATAAGCATATTTTGTATATGAATTTCAGCCTAAAAATCAATAAACGCTTAAACAAAGCCACGGTGTTAAACATGAGTCAATTCCAGTCCTACTAATATATATTAGAATTTGACAAATGTATGTATGTACGAGCGAGATTAGACTTACATCTTCATCATGGACAAGTGATGATAGTTAACCTCATTCTGACTAATACGGTATGGGTTGGAATTCTGCTAAGGGCCTCAGAATTTATCCAATTATTTCCTCATTTGCACCTTAGGCTATGCTTTAACGAGCTAATCCAAGTGCGAAGAAATCCGAAAGTGGCTATCACAATAAATAATATATATATATATATATATATATATATATATATATATATATATATATATATATATGTTACGCAAAATGTGGATAATTGCCAAATGTGTACATTTTGCAATTAATTTTGCCTATTGTGTACAATTTGCAGGCACCAAGCGCTGCAAATTGTACACAATAGGCAAAATTAATTGCAAAATGTACACATTTGGCAATTATCCATATTTTGCGTAACATATATATATATCAAAAGATTAACATTATTTAAATGTGAATTTATAATATTTTTCTTAAAATAAATCTTATATGGAATGAAATTTAAAGATGTAAGGTTTTATCCGCCGAAAAATTTTTTTTTCTTTTCTTTGATACTTTTTAAGATATTAGCATTTGAATAGCGCTGTGTCCGGGCTGTGGCGGGCCTCCAGAAATGCAAGAATTAAAACATAATTTAAATGTGAATTTATGATATATTTAAAATAAATCTTAAATGGGATGAAATTTAATGATGTATGATTTTATCTGCCGAAAGATATTTTCTTTAATCTTCGATACTTTTGGAGATAGTAGCGTTTGAATAGCGTTAGGGACGGGCGTTGCCGGGCCGCCAGAAATGAGCCCGTTTCCAGTAAGATTTCGCCTCGCTCGTAATAATCATTAACCTGTAAATGTCGTATACCATCTAATTAACGCTACTTCGGGAATATCTTCGATGGGAAATGGTCACCGAGGGGGAATTAATCTATAATTGTTAAACGGATTGGTACCGAGACCACTGGCTGTAGTTGCTGAAAGGTATGACTTATAATTCCCCTTCGATGACCATCGGGGATATTCCCAAAATAGGTGAATTGGATATTCACCGACATTTGTAGCTCAATGATTATATATAGTAAACTACGGTGATGCTATAAATATTCATATAAAATGCGCGTGTGCGCGCGCTTTTTTTTTTTTTTTTTTTTTTTGCTTTAATAGTTGATTGATGAATAGCAACACAAGTTCACATATTAATCATTTATCTTCTCTTAGCATTTCTACATTTCTTGTGGATGATAAGGGGTCAAACTTTAACGAAATTTTTGGGGTTATTTGAAATTCAATATAAATCGTTTTATTCAAATCTGGCTTCCAGGTATAGGTTAGAATACTGTTCCATCCATAGAATTAGATATTTGCTATATAATTTGACACAAACATCCCACGTGCAGAAATCAAGTCCTTGACACAATAACTCTCCCACTGCGGTTCTCTGTTACTTAGATTTCTTTTCATCTTGGAAGAACTGAAAGGGTATGTATTGTAAAGATTCCTAAAAGTGGCAAAATCGTTGATGTTGGTGGGAGGAAGGAAGGATCGGAGCGTTTCTGATATGTTTTGGTCAAGAGAAACGAATGAAAGATGACAGTTGCCGAGACGAGTAGTACATAAATGGGAGGCGTCAGTAGAGTAGAAGGAACGAGAATAAGACCCAGAAAGTGCTGAATACCCGCAATACAAGAGGTACGGGAAAAGAAGAGGCCCTATACTAGGAAATGCGAGAATATGTGCAAGTCAAAGGTGAAGGGAGGGAAGTTCTATACGTTAAACAACGTATTGTTGTGAGGACGTTTTCTGCTAGATTCAACAGTCCAAGTATGAATGAAGCAGTAACCGTCGCAGTCTTCTTGCTATTAGGGAAAACAACATGCACTCACACAATCACTCGCTCACTCATACACACATATGCTACTGTAATAGCCACAATGCCCTCTTAACTTCTTGAGTTCTTTGCTCTTTTTTGGATACGCTTGTCACCACAAACACTGAAGATTCAAGTTCAAAGAAATTTGAAGAAATTGTGATGTCCGGTACCGGGATACGAACCCAGGTCCCAAAATCACAAAGGTCACGTTGCCGACATGACATCTTTGTGATTATGGGACCTGGGTTCATTTCCCGGTACCGGACTTCACAATTTCTTCATAAAAATTTCTTTGAATTTAGATATTCAGGCTTTGTAGTGACAAGCGTATCCAATAAAAGAGCAAAGAATTCAAGTAGTTAAGAGCGCATTGTGGCTATTACAGTTGCAAGTGTATCTGATAAAAAGTGACTAGTCGATTCTACATTATATATATATAATATATATCTATATATATTATTATATAATTATATAATATATCTCTATATATATATTAATATTTAATATATATAATTATAAAAAATCTATATATTCTATCTTCTCTATCATATATCTTATCATATTCTCAATCTTCTACTCTCTATTCTATATAGATATATATTATCTCTCCTCTAATCTCTAATCATCTCTCTCTACTAGGTCTGTGTGCGAGAGCTTAAGGTAAAGTGTATGCATGTGTTTGTATAGGTGTGGTGTATGTATGCAAACAAATGAATGACACACAAACCTCAAGTCTTTAGTCTTTACGGGGAAATCCCTTGCCTAGTGAAAAATATTTTTCATATACCAAGATTTCATTGAGATGTGCGTGTGTCTCCACGTCGTGTAGACATCCATCATTAAACTTCAATAACATGAATGGCAGCGCTGCCTTCCTCCCCCTTCATGTTCTCTTTCTAGTACCTGAGTTTCAGAGCTCGGAAGCCGTGTGTTTCTAATCCGCACTGTGGTTCGAGCATGTCGTCACGTTTTGTTTTCGAGTCAGCGGGATGCAGAGTTAAATGAAATCACTGCCTTGGCAGATACTTTTTTTTTTTTCTTCGTGGTGTATTTCATATATCTTCGTAGTCAATGGCATTCAATTTGGTTATAAAATTCAGAGATTTACGTCTTGAGTTATGGAAATATAGCAAAACACATTTCTGAAAAAATTGCAATAAGCTATGTTAATCAACTAAACTAGGTTTTCGAAAATTGGAATAAATATTTAAAATCAGTTTGTTTCGTTGCAGCCTTGTGTATCTCCTATACTGATGCGATTCTTGTTGGGCTTGGATTATATTGAAGACAAGCATTTCTCTCCATTATTTGTTTGGAAAGTGAAAACACTTGTGGACCTGGAAGGATTATAGTGAGTTCCGTGTAAATAAATTGCGAGCGTAAATCATTATGATTGACTTTTTAATCCTTTCAAGGACAAATGTATTTTAACTTTCCTAATAAATGATAGAAGATATAGTTGTTCTTAAATATTACGTAAAATGCCACAGCGTTTTATTATAGGACCAAACATTGCGTAGTACGCCTGGACAGATGTTAGTGATTCCACTGAAAAGGTAAGCAGATAATAGAAGGTTACTTGGAGTACAGCTTAATCTAACAATAACAACTACATCATGAGAGGTCTTACTATCCTTTAATGGAGCTCTTTGGAAGGCAGTTAGCGGATCGACATAAAAATTAGTCATCTCTTTTCAGTGATTCAGGCATAATCTAAATGATCATTTGGGAGAATTGCACACATAGATTTGATGTTAAAATTCTATTTCAGTGTCGAAACTCGACTAAAATTAGTCTTGTAATAAAACAACTTGAAATAAAAACCTGTAAGGAACCAAAGGTAGACTGTGATAAAAAAAATATTTTCGCAATCAAGCGATGAAATTATATTGACTTCCATTTGAAAAATCCATGACTTCAATCAAAATGATCCCAATCAACCTCTGGATCTTTATTCCTTAAAGAGCCCCATATGGACATCGTATTTTTCAAGGGTTAACTTGCCAAACGAGTATTAGAAATACAATGGGGATAAAAATGAATAAGTTTCATGAAAATAAAAAAGACAAATATACGATAATAATAAACAACTTATTACTGAAGATGTGTATGTTCAGAAAAAGCCAGACTACCTGGCCTGCTTTTTGCATGAGCATTTAAGACACAGGTATTCAGTGGGCGTGACATCTGGTCTCAGAGGATTCGTTTTCTTTATCTGCCTCCAGAAAAGTTATCACTGCTCGACTGTTTGAGGTTGAAGGTGATAGGTTTCTGGGGCTTTCAACAATATTCCGCAACATGATGACATTCAAGAATGGTTTAAATTAATTAAATTTAGCCATCCACCGACCCCTGTCATTGGAAGAACAAGATTTTAGGGGCCTGAACCCAACATTTGTCTTCGTTTTAGTCATCCTGGCCAGTATTGGGATCCCAACCCAAAATGTTTATGGTTTGCTGAGGCAGACACACCTCGCCTATGCACTGTTTGCAAACCAGTTAGACATCGCATGAAAGGCCTCCCTCCAAACATTAATAATAGTCCTTCGGATGCCCAGGACTTCTGCAAGGGCATGGCATCTCAAAACAATATGAAAGATCGCTTATACATATACATACATATATATATATTATATATATATATAAATATATATATATATAGTATATATATATCTATATATATATATATATATTATAACACACACCCTATTGAGACCCCGCAACTGTACAAACATTAAAGGTCCAATGCAGTCTCTGGCCATTTAAATTTCGCCGCTTGAGTAGTTTACGGCGCTCCCGACTCCCTGTTCCTGTGTTTTGATCATCCTTGGTCGGCCCCGACAACTACGTCGCACTCCAGCAGACGAAGGGATGAGGAGCGAAAATCAGAAACAAATTTCTCTTACTACAACTTGTAAGTAAAATTCCACTGATTTAATTTGTATACTACGGTCTTGTAAAGCATATCTGAAGGAATTATGGAGATAATTTAAGGCTTAGTAGAGTTAACCAAGTATTTTAAGAATTAATTTTAAGAGATTTAAGTGGCTTGTGCATTATCGTGGACATTGGTTGGTTGGTTGGTTTTATAAAGTTTAGGTGTAACACCAAGCACTGGGGCAGCAAAGGCCATTCAGCGCTTTTTTGGATTTGGGTGGGGTTGTTTCAAGTAGTCTTTTTTAGTCTTTTGACTTAGCTCTTGTATTTTGCTTGTCCTCCAAATTCATCATGTCTTCATGCATTTCTGGTGTTGGTAATATATTATATAAATTTGTGTTACTTAAATGTTCTGCAGCTTCTGAGCTTGAATTTTGGGTCTTTATATTATGAGTATTCTCTGTTTGATCTATACTGTGCAATTTTGTAGGAATTTGGTTTTGCACTGCAATTTGTAGGAATTTGGTTTTGCACTTCTTTATTTACTACCTCTTTATATGTGTTTTTCCTTGCTGGGTCTTGTAAACCTCTTACTTTTAGTTCTATCTTAGATTGACATTCCACTTCTTTCTTGTAAGATTTTTAATTCAGTGTTGTATAAGTAATATGCGCATTCCTTTGATCTTGAGTGGTGATTCTGACCACAATTTATGCAATTTGGGTATTCATAGTCCCATTTTGTTGTATGGTTGTATAATCCACAACATGCACATCTTGGAACTTCTCTACAAATTTTACTTGAATGGCCATATTTACTACATGATTTGCATTGTAGTGGTTTGGGGACATATGGTCTTATCTCTCTCGTCTGCCCTAATACTTTAATTGTTAAAGGGAGTTCATTTCCTTCAAATTTCAGTTTAGCTATTTGTATATTTATTTTTGAATTTTTCCTACTTGGGATATCATAGATGTCACATTCTTCAATGTTTTTGTATCTTTTCTTAAGCGAGTCCATCAACATATTTTTATCTATTAATTCGTCGTCGTTATTTGGCAGGATTATTGTACCATAAATACTATTAAGTTTATTATGCTTGGTGACTTTTATTTTTGTGTTATCTATGCTCGTAATTTGTAAGTAATTTTCTGATTGGGCTTTAGTAGTGGTTTCCACTATCCATGTATTTGTTCGTGTTTGACGAAATTTCATGTTTTCTGTTGGGTATCTGGTCAGTAAATAATTTTCTAATATTAAATTTGAAATTTTGTTTTCACTTTCTATTGTCAAAAATCTTGTCCAACTGTCTTTTCCAAAAAGTGATTCAAATAAAGCTAGAGAAGGGCTAGGCTGGAATTTTCTTTTGACAAATCTTTTTGGCCTAGTAAAAGGCTCCATAGTTGCTATATTTTGGGTTGAAGTGTCCAAAAGGGTGTCCTTGTTCATTTCCAGGGTCAAATGGGAATTTAGTGTCATGGGGTCACATTTTCCGGGGGACTGAGTCCCATAGTCAATTTCCATTTTTCCTTTTTTTTTAATTACAGAGAAACCAACTGCAAGTCATGGAAAAAACTGGGTCTCCTCTCAAAGACTTCCCCCTCACCAAAGACACATAGCAGAGACCAACTCCCATATGTCCACTCCCTACCTTACCCCGAAGGGATGGTTCTATCATAACAGGATTGGCTCAAGTGTAAGCAAAACCCGCTTGATAGGACTGAGGGCATAGCTAGAATGCAATCATCCCCACTCATGTTATTTTAGAGGGCAATCACATTAATATCCTCAGGGTCCAAACATATTCAAGCGGCGGACCAAACTACTATAGTCCCTGCCATTTGGATCAAGGTAAAGCCTAAGTTCAGAGACCCCGCTCCTACCTAACCTGCACGAGGGTTTTAATGAAGAGAAGGACAGCTAGGGGGAGCAACTGAGCAAGAGAAAGTAAGAGATTTGAAGATGATCAAGTAAGAGAAAAATCGAGACATTTAGATTCAAACTAGGAGATAATTCTCCCAGTTCGAAAGCCCTCTTGCCCGCTATGCAATTTCAACCTTAATGTTGGAAATGCGTAACTCCGTCAAGGCAATCTCAACTTAGGGCGTGGACATTGGGACTCTCTCTCTCTCTCTCTCTCTCGTCTCTCTCATCTCCTCTCTCTCCTCTCCCTCTCCTCTCTCTCTCTTTCTTTCCTCTCTCCTCTCTCTCTCTCTCTCTAATCCATCCTTGATCAGTTATAGTGGCAGACAAAATTCATAGCAAGCAATTTTCACTTTTTTTAATCTTTTTTAAAGTGCACTGACTTTTCCACAGGTACGCAGGAAGATGCTCCTGCTCTCGATTGTGATGTCAGACAAATGCATTTCAAAGTGGACCCTCATTTTAAAGGACAGCTTGGGCAACATCCACAAGTTCCTGAGGTTGCAGTCACTACAGCTCAACTTAGGCCAACTGATTATTTTGAAGCCTACAAATCAACGTTATGTTTGCTGAAAATGGTATATCTCCAGGTGTGACTAAATAGGAAATGTCAGATTTTATAGGGATAATTTTTGTGATGTCTGTAATAGGGATGCCTAGAATCAGAGGTATACTAAAATAGATTTAATTTGTAGAAATATGACCAGAGATAGGTACTTTAAAATTAGGAGCAATCTGAAAGTTGTTGATGACAATAAGATTACTGTAGCTTCAAGAAAGTGTGATAGATTATGGAAGATAAGGCCAATTTTTGGATAGTGTTCGCTCAAGATGTTTAGAGTTACCTAGACCAGGTAAAGTAAGTGTAGACGAGTCCATGATACCTTTTCTGTGGCATGTGCCACATAAACCTAATCTAGATGGTTTGAAATGCTCGTTTTAACTTCTCCTAATGGTACTGTTTTAGATTTTGAGATATTTACAGGTAAAGAACCTCTCATTACAATCATTAGGAAACATGGTGTTTTACCAGACAGGAACGTTGGTATTGGAGAAACTGCTGTTCTGAGGTTTGTAAGAAGCTTTGGTCCTTGAACTATCATGTACTTTGATGGATATTTCACATCTCCAGCCTTACTTTTAGAGCTGATCAAGCATAACTTACATGGTACAGATAACATAAAAAAAAGAACATGCTTCCTCAAGTTTGAAAAAAAGAGATGACAAAACTAGGTAGAGGAGCTACCTACAACCAAGTTGAGATCTGATGGTGCCTATGCTATAACACAATGGCATGATAAGAAGGCACTTCTCATGACTTCTACTATCCATTCAATTGAACCTAAAGATGAATGCAAGAGGTAGCCTAAAAAGGAAAATAAGCACATAAAGGTGAACAGATCTGCAGCAGTTATGGAGTATAATGTTGCTATGGGAGGAGATAATGTTCATGATCAGATATTATCTTACTATAGTAGTTCTTTCTAAGACAAATAAGTTGACAGTCCGCTGCATTCTACATTTTCTTGATGTAGCAACAAGTAATGCCTGGATGGAATACAAAGTCAATTGTGGTGAACTTAAGAAGTGTCTAGAGTTTAAAATGTCACTAGCTATTCAGTTAATTGACGGTGCTCTTTGGTCCAATGCAGATCAACAGCAGGGACCAGGTGATATTCATGATGAAGAGGATGAACAATATTGTTCAGCTTAAATGCCAAAGGAAAAACGTCAGAAGTCACAGCCACTCCCCCAGCAAAGATTTCAGAACCAATGAAGCCAAGCACATGCCACTTACACTTCCACCAAATACAGAGTTCAAAAGGTGCAGAAATCCTGGGTGTATGGAAAAATGTAGAATTATGTGTTCCTCCTGTGAAGTTTTTTTGTGCTTAACTTCTGGAAGAAATTGTTTGTTGCATTTCACTCCCCTTAGTAGTGTTTCAGCATGTTTTCTGGTTATTTATTATGAATTTTTTATACATCCCTATTTGTATTCAATATATTCTTCAGGTTGATATTTTCCTGAATTCGTTGTCTCCAATAATCATCAAACCCATGAGTTCAAACGAATCAGAAATCATAATTAAATGGAGAAATGTAGTTTTGTCTGCTCCTCTTGTGAAGTATTTTTGTGTTGAATGTTTTACACTTAGTAAGGTTTCAACAGATTTCCTTAATTTGGTCATTAGTGCTTACCCATTGTATGAATGCTATAATTAAATTTCAAGTTGATATTTTTAATTATTTCCTTTTCGAAGATAATGGTTAGTTTCTTCGTTATTCTCATAATAAATTTGCAAGCAGTTTCTGTGGTTTTCTTTTCAAATAATCAGTATTCTTCAATAATATTTTGATAGCTAAGAGACCTGTTGTCCAGCTTACTGTACGTACTGATACACTTAAGGGTGCAAACCAAATCGAGAAAGTAATTTTCTACTAGGCCCTTATGGCTGTATGACTGTGCTCAGTGAAGGTTAATCTATTATCTTCAGTAGTTTCCGCTCAAGTCTCAATGGGATATATATATCATGAAACGAAAAAACTTCGGCGCAACCGAGTTTTCTGTACAGCATATAATGCTGTATGAAACTCTCAGCCGCGGTCCAAAAAAGTTTCAGGTCCGTTCTGGTGATGGATTGCGTTGTTGGTACCTATAGCGATGCTAGATGCACGATCATGGCTAACTTCAACACTGAATGAAATAAAAACTACTATGGCTAAAGAGCAGCAATTTTATATATTTGATGAATGGAGGGTAGACGATCAACATACCAATTTGCATCCCTAAAGCCTCCGTAGTTTTCAAGATCTGAGGGCGGACAGAAACGTGCGAACAGGCAGACAAATAACCATCCGCAATAGTTTTCTTTAACAGAAATCTAAAAGGAGCCAAAGACTGGCATATGAGGACTTTCATTTATGTAGGCAGTGTAAAATCGATAGACAGGCAAATGGATGTCTGTTGTGAGAGGAATACACACCATATAAATAAAGGGGATATAACCATACATACTCACACACATAATATATATATATATATATATATATATATATATATATATATATATATATATATATATATATATGTATATATATATATATATATATAGTATATATATATATATACATATATATACATATATATATATATATATATATATATATATATATATATAGTATATATATAAACAATAAATTCTAATACATAAAGAGGTAGATGAATAGCACATTTGAATGTGTTCGCCCAAAAATTAATTTTGCTGCTCTCTAACATAATAAAAAATAAAAAATAGTAAAAATTTTATTTTAGAAATAATTCCGCTTTTAGCTGTTCAGGTCTGACTTTTCAAGTTACGAAAACTGTATTATTAATTGTACATAGCTTAAACCTAAGTTCTCTAACGTGTATAGTCTAAATTTTGCCGTGATTTCATTTTTTAAGTAGCCCTGATGATGGAAAATGGATATACGTATGTGTTTGTATACATACATACATACATACTCACACACACACACACACACACATATATATGTGTGTGTGTGTGTGTGTGTGTGTGTGTGTGTGTCTGTGTGTGTGTAAAATTGTCTTCATTTAGTATACATTAATATCTTTACATCTCTTGTAAGAAATACATTATGATATTTACGATTCGGGCTTTTACTGTACCCCATCATTCCCCTGTCGTTTTAAATAGCCGACAAAACCGGCCGTTGCTTCTTTGTTAATGGCCGCACGAAAAAACAACAATTCATTCGCCGCCGACTGCATGATGCACAGTCGTTGCTTGCTAATGGCAGAATAATTTGTTGTTGTTGTCGGCGGATCTCGAATATTTTCCTGCAATATTATTTGAGATATGTCTAGTGAATAAAATTGCAAGTTAATTCCTTTTCTTTTATTGCAACACACAAAACAAGTATGGGTGTGTGTGTGTGTGTGAGTAATTTCTCTTCTCTAATTTCTGTTTGTTACTTTCCAGCTAGTTGTTGCTAAACTCTGAAGGTCCGATCATACAAGGAGATATCATTCTTGGAGCTTTTCTATTTTATCAGACGTTTCAGACCATAAACAATTCTGTTCTCAAAATTTACTGAATGAGATACTTACCAGGACACAGTGACCAAATAACTAATCAGATGGTCGCAACTTAATGAGTGAAGACTGGTGGGTGTGTGAAAAAGTGATTCCTTAATATACCGTTTGTCACCATGATCGGAAGTATGGGTCTCATGAAAAACGTTTTAGTATTAGTAAAACGAAAAAATTTTCAAGTAGTAGATTGAAAGTATAGGGCCTCAATGATACCAAAAGATTCGGGGTTGCTCTCACAGGCTGATATTTTCTGCTCTTTCGTAAAGTGTCGTAGCTTTTTACGGCACCGTTGTATAGGCGGCAGATTAACTTCACTTGGCAGATTGTGCCTCTGTTAGGTTGGCTATTTGGAGTTCAGCTGGATGGGTGGCGTTGGTTTTAAGATATGATGCTATATAGATTTAGGTTAAATTTTTTTTTCTGGCATTTATGGTGTCAGCAGGAGACTCTTACAATGACTTTTTTTTTATTCTTTCATTCCTTCTTGGTAGGCCACACTCACGAGACTGTGGCCTACCACGAAGGTGAAAGAACAAAAAAAAGTCATTGCAGTCAGTAGTTTTATCCTGCGGACACTATATATATATTATATATATATATATATATATATTATATATATATATATATATATATATATATATATATATATATATATATATAATATACATATATATATATATATATATACATATATATATATATATAATATAGTGTCCGCTGGATAGACCTACTGACTAATATATATATATATATATATATACTATATATATATATATATATATATATATATATATATATATAAATATATATATATACATACACATATATATATATATATCATATACGTGTGTATGTATAATATAAATAAATTCATCTGTTAATTAAAACAGGATATGTCTCAAGTATAAAATGCCCATTAAAACACTCTCGTTTAAAGCTCAGGACTATATTTCGGTGAATTGACTTCCACCCTTATCAACCAGGGAATGACAGAATACATTACATTGGCGAAATATACAGTGGGAGATATGCCTTCAGGTGATGCCTCGGTTGCAGTATGGGGAGTCCGCTCAGTCCTGTGTTAGCAAACTTATATATGGAGTATTTCGAAACAGTAATTATAAATCCTCTCGGAGAGATTTACTCAACCATTACGCTCGGTTAGATATGGACAAAATAGTTCAGTCATTTTCCCTCATATAAATAACTAACCATACCATGGATTGGAACTCGTCCCGAATTTTATACAAGAGCAGCTGTTGATACAAATGTCCGATGGGGGTATCTTCACTGATAAAACAAGATAATAGGATCAACCTTTAAAATGGAGCCTGGGACTCTGACCAAATAGACAATTCAATATCTTTCTTAAGGCAACAATAAGGTGGATTAAGACAATTAGCAGAACCACGGACATATCTCCCACTATACATTTCGTCTATGTAACTTCTGTCTCCACTGTTTGATAAAACGGTCATTTCACAAAATAAAGTCCTTAGCTCTAAACCAGTGTTTGTTTTAATAAGCCTTTTATACTCGAGATATAATATATTCGAGTGTGTGAGTACATTAAGCGGCATAAGATAACATTTTGCAGGAATCTTCGAATCGGAGTTATTTCAGATTCCGCTGTGTTTTAATGAAAAATATGCAGACTACTTTCTCCCATTTATTGTTTTATCTCACACAACTGTTTTGTCAATCTGTGGTTTTTTAGGTGACAATTAACTTACAGCCTGGAGTAAATAACTTTTTTGTTTCACTGTGCAGATGGAAAAGTGCCTCAATATCCTTCAGACTGATATATAAGAATTACTAGCACAATTTAATGTAAATAATACGTACTTCATATTGTACTACAAATATTTATTTAATTCTTCATTGTACCTGAAGCTTCGATCCAAAAGTGTTACATCCTTTAATCCCTCGACCAATTACTATTCAGATCTGATAGTGGGGCAGATAACAGAAAAATCGTGCAAATGATGATACAAGCATTAAATTTGGCACGTGTCCTCCAAGATATACTAATCAAATCTGCCCAATTGGCCAATTGAAAATCAAAGATGGCGGCCATTTTCAAGACGGCCGCCAAAATAACCACCCTAAGTAGATTTTTTGTTTTGCTTAGAAAAATAATTTGTAGTTATCTGATTTGCATGATCTAAGTGTGGATTCCTAGGTTTTGAGTCTTTCTTTCATAAAGTTTTGTCCCGGCTAGTGCATTTTCAAAGTTATGCATACCTTGCTGCTGTTTCTAGATCTGCTACTATTCACATATGCAGCTGCGTTCTTGACAGCTTGCTGCAATCAGTGGTAGTGTTGTCCAATGTATCTGCCATGCTTCTCCTTTCTGTGTCCACCCTCATTCAGCTGGACTGCTCATGTGTGGATTACAGTGGGTTGCCTGGCCCCAGATGATCCCAGCCTGGTAGGCTGCACACTTTGCATGTTCTCTGAGGGCTGCTCATGTTGGTGGAATTGAGCTGTACGGCCTCTGCTTGTGGGCAAACAGATCTATTCTTGCTTTGTCCACTCCTGTGCCTGCACTTGATCTGTTGTACATGAGGACAACGAATCTTTCCAGCCTCTACATATCAAGATCACGAATCAATGCTGGCTGAGATTGATGAATGTTTCAGTAATATCATCACATACATTCCAAGTCTGCCATGCAGATTTCTTCGCTTTCCCACAGAAGGCAGACACAATGTCACATCCTGTGAATGCATGAAAGTACGGGATCCCTCTAGCTTTCTCAAGCCCAATTGCAGAAACTACCTCATGGACTGGAATCCATCGCATATGGGCTCCTTGGCCAAAGGCAATCCACATTTCCTGAAGACCTAGCTTCTGGAAGGATGGCAGTACAGATATTGCTATGACTAGCACATCTGTGTCATTAGCCTTGATAATTGTAGACTTGCTCCCATCAATCATTGCATCCCTAGTGTGAACAAATATTCGACTGTCAGCTTCTTCGTGACAACATGGGGACACAGCATCCAGAGACTTCACTGTGTTGTTAATGGCATCCTTTCCTTTTATGATGACTGTGCTTGTCGTTTCTTCTTCAAACATCTTTTCGGCCAGGAAGTGAAACAGTTCAGTCTTGTTGCTGGGGTTACGAAGGAAGCTTTGCCAGTTTCCTGGTGTCTTGCTTGCTCCTGTCACTCTTCTTCCGATTCCTTTCCCCCTATTTGACCTTGTCTCCGATTTCAGACTTGATTTCTTGTATACATCAAACACATTGTCCACCAGCTTGTACCAAGTACCATAGGATTCCACCTTTGGGGTGATGTCATCTTTGGCATAGTCATTAAATGTCTTTGAAGTACATGGAGGTGGAGCATTGATAAGAGCTGAGCCGTCAAGGATTTCCTGTATTTGAATGCTGGAAAATGAACAAACTTGTACCGCGTAAAGAATGATTGATTGATGTGGGTTTTTCTGAATACTAAGTGTAATCTTTTAACTTTTACAATATATTACATGGAAACATGGTAGCTAATTCCCATATGCTAGGGTAGCTGCTTTCATCCCATATTCTATCAATGATACTGATTATAAAAAGTTCTGTGTTCCTTGAAATGTGTTTAAACATTTCATAAGGAATCTCATCTGGACCAGGGGCAGTGTTCTTGCTCCTAGCTAAAGCAGAGTCAAATTCCCTTTCAGAAAAAGGCATATTATATGATTCAGCTTTGTTTGATGAAAAGTCAAGTACCTGTTGTTCTTCCATCATTCTGAAATTGTGTCCTGGGGAACTATCTGATTTCTCAGAGACTCGAGCGAAGTGTTCTGAAAACATACTTACTTAACTCGTGGCATCAGTGACATGGTCATTATTCACTTTAAGTACTGGAGGAGGATTAGGTGTAAATTTACCCTGAATTTTTCTTATTTTCTTCCAAATGCTACAGACTGGTGTTCTACTGATAATAGTGGATACATATCCAGCCCATGCTTGTCTTCTGGCAGCTTTCATGGCTTTTCGAAATCGTGCCCTACACAGTTTGTAAATTATGACATTGTCCAAGGTGTGGTGCCTACTGCACCTGGTCAATGATGTCCTTGTAGCTCGGTGTAACAGCCTTAAGTCTTCTGACCACCACGGTACTGGCCGTCTCCTGAATAGTCCTTTAGTTCAAGAAATCGAGTGTAGACCTGCAGTATGTAATGTTCCATTGAGTAGATCAATGGCATCGTCTACGCTTGGGAAATCTTTTGCATCCCCCTCCAACTTACTTAAATCTTTGAGTTTTCTCCAATTTGCTTTCTCTAAACACCATCGTGGTGATCTCGGGATAGGTGGACCATCATTGGTGTCGATCACAATTGGAGAATGGTCACTGGTATGCCAGTCATCACTTGTTCTCCAACTAAAATTAACACTGCAGTTGGAGCTACATATTGAAAGGTCGATGCAGGAGACGGTGCCTCTCTGAATGTGGTAATGGGTAGGTTCTCCAGTATTAAGAAGACCTATATCATCACTTTCTATTAAAGATGCCATCATATTCCCTTTTTGGTTTGATGTTACATCTCCCCACAATGGATGTCTACTATTGAAGTCACCAAGTAGAAGAAATGCTGCATCAAATATATTAAGTTCTCTTGGGAGACATGGCTATTGGGTGGAATGTTAAGGGAACATATAGTATATTGCCTTCTTAAGTTAATTCGTACAGCCACAGCTTGAAGTGGAGTATTTAGTTTCACTTGGTAGTGTGGAACAACTCGGCAGAAGTAGATGAGGGATCCACCATGATTTCCCACTAAATCAAATTTAATTCTATAGTGAACATATTCCCTAGGACAAGGGGTATATTCACTTAGCGTGGTCTCCTGCAAACATACCCCTACAGGAGAGTGCTCATAGATCAAAAGCTTCACTTCCTCATACTTCGCTCGCAGTCCCTGACACTTCCACTGAATAATGGAAGTGAATTTATTAATTTTTAGGACCAACATTGTGGTTCCTTTTGACAAGACTGGGAGGGTTCTTTTTTCTACTAGGGGGAGCCATTTTGATGGGAAGTTTTGTTGGCTTCTTGGGAGGAGTTATCGCCTTCGTAGACCCAACATCTTTTCCTTCAATGTCTTTGACACTGAAGGATTTTTTAGTTTCTTCGCTCTCCATCTATCGAGATGGAGAGAGCAGAGGTGTTCTCTAAAGGGACCACCTCAAGTGTCTTTGTATTGCTGGCAGTTGCCAGCTCTGCCTCTAATGAGGCAGAAGTACCAGCGAGGACTGGCACCAGGGGACCAGCATCTGCTGGTTTGTCCTCCAGAGAGGAATTGGCACCAACAGAAGCTGGCACCAGACCAGCAACCACAGGCCTTGCCTCCAAAGAGGCAGATGGTGGAGGGTGTATCTCAATTGGCACTTCAATCTTCTTCAATTCCATTCTAGGGTCTTTCTTGTTGGTTTTAGTGAACCTTGTCTTTACATTTCCATCATCAGTTGACTCGAATGATTCAGTTAGCTGTCTTTTTAATGATTCTTTATTTGATTTTCCTTTTGTGCTCTTAACTTGGGTGTTCTTATTTGTCTCTTTCTTTTGGTTTCTTAACTTTGCTACTACAAAAGCAAAACTTAGTTCAGGTCTTACAGTCTTTGCTTTGGCTCTCTCTCGTGCTTCCTTAAATGTTGTTCTTTCTATTACTCTAATGGCTTGGATTTCCTTTTCGAGTGAATATATATCACACTGCTGAGACGATGATGCATGTCCCTCACCACAGTGAACACATTTAGGTTCCCTGTCGCACATACCATGCTCATCTTCTCCACAGTTGAAACAGACTGCAGGATTTTCTTGCAATTTGGATCTACACGATTGTAGGGTGTGTCCAAAATGCTGGCAATGGAAACACCTTCTGGGTCTTGGGATGTACTGTTTTATCTTAAAACCTATACCAGGCTGCACACACACATTCTGGAAGTCTTAAAGTATTAAGTTAATATTAAGGTAGGCTGAGGTATTCTGTTATTATCAACCTTCTTAGTCATCCTGTCAAACCTTTATTACACCCTGGTCTTTTGATTTTCTTTAGAATATTATCTACAACACTGATGTGTTTCTCTTTGTAATATTCTAAGTGTTCAATACACATACAACCTTCTTCATGAGATTTGGTGTTTGTTTTTTCGTTATTCCTTGGACGTAGTCTTAGCCTTGAGGAACATCCTTAATCAGGCCTCTATGACTCAGCTTAATGTTGTAGAGAGGGCGGCACTAATTGCTGACCGGCTGAATGAATATCAGGATAGTTTGCGTAATTCCACTTGGGTTATGAGAGGGAATATGGCCGTAAAAGATTTTATCAGGCTCACATATTTAACATGCATAACAGTTATGTTGCCCGAAGCTCTGGTACGGTGTTTTGACAAGAAGCTAGCGCCCGACAGTACGGAACTAGATATATATAAACAAATCAAAAAACATATATCTAAGTGCACTGATCTCGACCCCTTGCTTACTCAAGTTTTTGCAAAAAATGAATGTAAACCACAGCAAGTAAATATAGTCAATAATAACGCAGCAGGGGTAACTTGTTACAATTGTAAGCAGACAGGGCATATGATTGGAGACTGTCGAACGCGTTATTGTTCGATTCATAACAGCTCCAGTCATTCATACAATCGTTGCTTCTCACGTAACCAACAACAGAATACCAAAAACACGCAAACCGTTGCCAATGATAATAAGAGGAAGAATCCTCATTACTATAAGAAACAGGCAATTGATTGATTTATTAATTCTTACTTGCGTCGCAACGACGAGGTTATTGACGCCGTATCATTAAAAGGAATTGCAAAGGAAAAAGTCAATTAAAATGCTATAAATATGTATATATAAAATCTGTCAGAGAACTACAGAGAACCCAAAAACACACAAAATACCTATCTCACCTACACACCTATTTCAAATTAATTGTAAACAAAAAAATACAAGCAACATAGGCACCCCGCAAACTTCCAAATTCTACAGAGTTCTGTCAAAATAAATAGATATTAAAAGTACTAAAACATTATATATGGTAATAGATCTATCAATTGGAGGTAAATTTTATGTACATAAAAATTTCCTGATCTAAAAAGACTTAAAAGCAAATGATATACACTGACACATACTAACACATACACAAACTCAAACATCTTGACCAAACTAACCTAAATTTTTTCAAGAAGACCTGCTTCTCGAAGGTAACTAAAAAGCTTATCCTCATTAAAATCTCTGCCTATAATGGCATCCAGTTTAAGATCCATTTTTCCAACTACGTTAAAATGACGGTTCCTTGCTGATATTAAGCTGGGGCATTCTACTATTAAATGTTTTACTGTGAGGGGAACAAGACAATCCTCACAAAATGGTTCAGGGTCATTGTTCATTAAAAACCCATGAGTAATCCGTGTGTGGCCGATCCGTAACCTACATAATGCAGTCTCTTTCCGACGGTCTTCTAACATATAAAGCCAGGGGTTGATTACATCAGTGAGTTCTCTCATTGTATTATTACTCTCTATTGTCCAATAGAATTGCCAAACTGATTCTACCGTCTTTTTAACTTCAGGAATGTAATCTGAACAGGGAATTGCTATACTTCTTGGATTTTTTTGATGTACCTAACTTAGCCAATCATCAGCTCGTTCATTTCCAACAATACCAACATGTGAAGGAACCCAGCAGAGGTTAACTGCCTTCTGTTTTTGTTTTAATAAAAACAACCACTCTGTTATTTCCAGTACCACAGGGTGTACTGGATTAAAAGATGCCAAAGCTTCCAAGGCACTCTTGGAATCACTAAAAATGGTAAAATTATCTCCTTCTAAAGTTACAATTTTCTTTAGGGCTGTTAAAATGCTAAAAAGTTCAGCAGTAAAAATAAAAGCACAACTTGGTAATGCACCACTAACACTACTGTCAGGTATACCACTCCAAACCCAACGCCTGCACTGGATTTGGAGCCATCGGTAAAGAATTGCCTTGAGTTATCATGTTTTTCAGCATGGCAAAGGAATTTCTGCTTAAGAATATCACCTGAACAGTCTGCCTTGCAACCAGAAAACCTTTTACAATATTTCAACTTCCATGGAGGGAATCTTGAAAATTTGCTGGAATTACTTTTCCTTTCTTTATTACATTGAGCTCCTCTAATGCACATTTTACCCTGTATCCAAAAGGCTTTGGATATGAAGCATATTTTTCATAAATACAAAAATTGCCTTTAAAAGCAGTATTGTAAGCTAAGGACTCGGGAGTTCTCTGTATGCGGTATCAATATTTCAACAGGGTAAATTTTCTTATCAAATCTAAGGGCAGTTCACTGCATCCACTAATAAACTAGATATTGGAGAGGAGGTCTAAAAGGCTCCTGTTGCAATTCTAATCCCCCATGATGAACTGCATTCAAAGTATCCAATCTCCTTGTCGTAGCTGATGAGTAGATTTCTGACCCATATGCCAATTTTGAAGCAACTATTGCTTTATAAACATGTAACAAGTGCTTTCTATCAGCCCCCAATTTGTATGACCTAAGACTTTTTAAAACATCTAAGGCCTTCATGCATTTGACTTTGAGGCTCCTGAGATGAGCTTCCCATGTCAACCTGCTGTCAAAGATGAGGCCTAAAAAACTTTGTTTCCAGTACGCATGCGAGTCTCTGTCCATTTAAAAACAGATCTGGGTCTGGATGAACCCCTCTGATACGGCAAAATGCATAACAACTGTTTTGGCAGAGGAAAATTTAAAACCATGCTCAGCTGCCCAACTATTAACTTTATTTATTACCAACTGGAGTTTTCGCTCTGCAACAGACATTTTAGATGCAGCACACGAAATAGATAAATCATCAACGAACATTGTTGAACATTACATCTTTTGGAAGGGAATTTTTGAGGCTATCCCATTTATGGCTAAGGCAAACAGAGTGACACTTAACACACTTCCCTGTGGTACTCCTTCCTCTTGTTCTTTCAAATTAGACAGAGTACTTACCTGCTCTGACTTTAAACTAACGGTTTTTTAAAAAGACTTTAATAAAAAGTTGGTAGTTCTCCACGCAGACCAATTTCATGCAAGACTTTCATAATTCCATGCCTCCAGGTAGTATCATAAGCCTTTTCTAGGTCAAAGAAAACCGCCACATAATGCTGCTTGGAAGCAAATGCCTGACAAATTGCATTCTCCAAACGTATCAATACATCTGTGCAAGAATGCATACGGCGAAAGCCACACTGAGATGATGATATAATCTTCTTTGATTCTAAAAACCATACCAACCTAAAATTTACCATTTTTTCCATAAGTTTACAAAAACAGGAAGTTAAAGCTATTGGTCTATAGCTTGTAGGAACAGATGAATCTTTCCCTGGCTTGACAAAGGGTAAAACTGTTGCTATTTCCCAAACACTAGGTAACCACTCTCCTTAAAAATTCTGTAATAATAACTTAAAATAAAAAATTTAGTTTTCCTTTGAAGTATTCTTGATCATTTCATATTAAATTTCATCAGGTCCAGGTGCAGTGTTTTTACTGTTACCAAGAGCAAATAAAAATTCCTCCAAGGTAAAAGGCTTATTATATGATTCAGATTTAAAAGAGGTAAAATCAAGTGTTTCAGACTCTGCTAACACTCTCTCCCTGTAGAATGGAGAATTTTCATCCCTACTTGATATCATTGCAAAATGTTCTGCAAAAACATTGCTTACAGCCTTTGAGTCTTATAAAGTCACCGTTGACTTTTAAAACTGGAAGGGGACTAGGATTGTACTTTCCTGCTATTTTCTTAATAACTGTCCAGATCTTGGTCATAGGTGTTTTCCAGGTAATTGTTGATATAAAAAGTGCCATGATTCTCGTCACGCATGTTTTTATTTGCCATCTGAATTTGGCTCGAGCCTTTTTAAAGGAGATCAAGTAGCATTCACAGCGATGTCTTCTGTACCTAGTAAAAGCTGCTCTCATGGCTTTATGTCTTATTTTGCATTGAACATTCCACCATGGAACAGGCTTCCGATGCAATTTTCCACTGGTTTTTTGGGATTGCCTTTTCTGCTGCAAACATAAAAATCATTGTTAAATAGAACACTGCTTCTTCTATTGTTGGCATATCTTTTGCATCTATGTTCAGTATAACTGAGTTCCTCGAAAAGGGGCCAATTGGCTTTATTGGTACACCAACCTAGGCATTCTGTATACTGGCTCATATTTCTCAGTTCTGATGACAATTGGAAAATGATCACTGCCGTATAGATCTTCCAATACCTCCCAGTTGAAGTCAATGAATGTATCAGAACTGGTGATAGATAAGTCAATACATGAAAATGCACCAGTCTGAATGTGAAATGGGTGGGTTTCTCAGTATTCAAAAGGGTCATATCTGAATTTTCTATTGATGATAAGATAAGGTTTCCTCTTTGATTTGTTAAAATGTCACCCCAAAGTCATGTCGACCATTAAAGTCTCCCAATATCAGAAATGGTCGGGGTAGCTGTTCATACAAGTGTGTTAACTGTCGTTCAAGTATTGGGTTAGGTTAGGGAGGGAGATACAATGAACAAATTGTGTAGTTCTTTTTTAAGTGAATTTTGACAGCTACAGCTTGTAATTGAGTTTGCAACTGTATTTTTGAGTGAGCAATATCTCGTCTTACAAGAAGAGCACTTCCACCCGAATTTCCCTGTATAGGGAATTGGGAGTGGAATGCAAAAAACTCTTTAGGAGTAAGCATTTTGTTGTTTGCTTACCATAGTCTCTTGTAGTGCTAAGCATACTGGATTATAAGTATTAATCAAACATAGTAGCTCTTCATATTTGGCGCGAAGTCCCTGGCAGTTCCATTGTAGTATAGCAGAGAAAGTACCTATTTTCTAGAGGATGATCCCCTGTCCAAGATCGTTTTGTTATGTTTTTTCTTCGAAGATGACATCTGAGTTTTGTGACGGACTTTTGGTACAGTTCCAGATGTCGAAGGAGTACTTAGATGGTCATTTGAATGTACCAAGTGATCACTTATGATGGTATTTGAAACAGCAGTATCTTTAGTATTATCTTCGACCCTTGCAGTATCTGGTTTATCATTTTCAGCTAGTCTAATTTTTTTGTCTAAACCAAGCTGAACTGAGTTTAACATTTGTTTGCCTTAGGTTCTACGTTTGTTGCTGCTGTGTTGTATGATAAGATAGTGGGATATGACATTATTTTCCATTAATTCCGATGTTCTATGAGGGTCAGCTGAACCACAGGATGGTGAAGGTTTACTCATTTTTTGTTTTGAATCAACTTTTTCTACGGATGTATCTCCCTTCTCAAGGTGCTTGACTTTTGATTCAGGCATTGTTACAGACTCTTCACTTAAAGTCCTCTTGTTGACAATTTTCCCAGCATCCATTTTTTCTTCTTTATCTTCATTACACTTTTTGAGATTTAATTTCTTTTGTCTTTCCTCATTTCCTTTTACTGCATCTACAAATGACTTCTGGGTGTTGAATTTCTGCAAAGTCTTTTGTCTTGCTTCTTTAAATGTAATGCGCTCTTGAGTCTCGTAGTAACAATCAAAGAATCTTTGATGTTTTCATTGGAGGAGGTTGGGGATGGCAAAGGGAGGTCCTTACCCAAGCCTAAGGTTGTCAACGGTGCCAAAAGAGTCGGGGGATCCAGGGGACAACGTACTAGACATATTATCCATGTTAGTTTGAAGGAAAAAAAAAAAAGGGGGGGGGGAAAAAAATTACACACACACACACACACACACACACACAACACCAACAACTGCTTGGGAAGACCAACAAGGTATCGCGGACTAGACAGGGTCCGACATTCTCCACCAATGGCACACGTAGAAGTTGCTTCCCCACGGTCTGCCCCATACCCTACCCTTTCGGGATAGCACCAATATGCTTGCAGTGGCCCAGGTATAAGCCAATCTGGCTGCTGGGAGTTCTACCCCCACTAATGGGGACAGACTCCCCACTCCAAACAATATTGGTGGGCTTCCGGACAAAAGCCAGGAGTCCCATCCCAAAAACCAGCCCCCCCTGGATTCCGATGGGCTGATCCCTGGAGATGGTTCCGCCCTTAAGATAGCAATGGGAAAATCCCATCACCATCTCTTGGGTCCAAACCGTAATGGGTGGCGACTCACCACCACAACTCCCACAATTAGCTTCGAATGCAAACCCCCTCCAAACCACGAACCCCTCCCAGACTCACCCAAGCAGAAAAATTTTTCGAAAGTGGAAATGTCCACGCAAGTTAATGCCAAAAGTTTTGTAGGCGTTCCGTCAGGATCCGGCCTTCGCAAACTTGAAGGCAGAATCCCTTACCCCTCACCACGTGAAGGAACCTACTCGAGGGGAAGAAACAGGCAAACAGTTATGCTGTTAAAAAATCACAAAAAAAACAAATCGTGCTTCAGGAAATTCTGTTCCCGGGCTGTCGAACCCGAACTCACAGAGTCAGTCGAATTTTCCGAGTGTGCAAAGCAAAGCAAATGCCACGTAATTAACTCCAGCGGGGGAGAGAATGATGTTGGGTCATTCGTATCAACATCTTTTGAATCAAATAACAAATTTAATCATTTACAAGATCAATGCGAGACACAGAATTTTCATATGAACCACACGACCGAATTCAAAAAATCAGTGCAGGTCCCCATAGACTTCCAACATATACATGCTATCATTAGTAAAGATGAATTACGTCCTACATTGCATGCCGTAAATTTAGAGCACCGACCCTTCACACTGTTTTTTTATTCCGGTAGTCCACGTAATATTGTGGATCTGCGGACTCATCACTTGTTGTTTTCGAACTTCCCTATTGAGGCTGTCGGGTATTGGAAATAATGAATTAAGTGTAGTAGGAGTAACTCATATTCAGTACAAGGTAGGTAAGCGCACGTATACCGATACCTTTATTGTTGTACAAAACATTGATCATTACCTTAGGCCCTGCCAAACACGGCGTATATATCAAAGGAAAATTCTATAAGTCTTCTAACACCTTAAAATCACTTTTGGAGAAAACAGAGACAAACAACCAGACAGTAACGTACACTGAGGAACTAATCACTTGTCTCATGAATCACGACATTGTTCAAGCGACCCAACAGAATTCTCGCACACCCGTAATAGCACCTTGCACGCAAACTCTCGAGCTGAACGTACCTTCAAATATATTAGTGCGTGTAAAGAAGACTTTGCTGGGATCCGAAATGTTAATCCTTTCCGACACTCTGAAAATTAATGGATTGTCCGTAACACAAGCAATATACACTGTTGATTCACAGCAACAAGTTAACATTGAAGTCTGCAATCATTTGAATACCACTTTAGTGATCCAAAAAAATCAACACATCGTGGATGTGGAAGTTTATAAATATCGCATTCTTACCATTGCTGAAATTAATCACGCTTAATCAGTTGTGGATGAATCTCTCTTACAATCTATTAAAAGTAAAATCAATAAAAATATTCAAGAAGAGGAGATTCAGCAGAAATTTTTTAATCTTTTAACTAAATATCATGATGTTTTCTCCACTACCGAGGGATCCTTGGGAAAAACAGATGTTATTGAACACCAAATACGGTTAAAAGACAAGCATAAAGTCATCTATGTACCTTCGTACCGACTCCCTATGAAATTCCAGAGTGAGATCAATGATGAAGTAGGTAAAATGTTAGAAGAAGGAGTCATTAGGAAATCGAACAGCCCTTATAATTTCCCCTTAATCGTTGTACCGAAAAAAGATCGAACCTGGCGTATCTGCGTAGATTTCCGTCACTTAAATGAGGAAACGATACCCAATTGGTTCCCAGTGCCATGTACTGACGATATTTTATCCTTGTTAGGACAGAACAAATATTTCACCAGCTTGGACTTACTAAGGGGGGCCGGCCGGAACCCTTATATATGGTGGTATAGGGCGAAAAATGCAAAGTCATGAAAAAATTCATGGAGCTTCATATGGCAATTGAGAATACGAATACAAAATATTTCGTCAAAATTCCTCTTACTTTCGTAGTTACATGGTAATTAGTAAACATAACTCAATAAGCTTAAAACATTCATCCGTACAAGAAAATGCAATATTTTTTCTGTTATCGTCAATTTTGAAAATTATTTTCAAAGAAATTGTGAGAAATGGCATTTGTAGTGATTCCGTGAGTCGCAGAGGGGACTCGGGGAGTATCCCATGATTCAGTGCGAACACATACCTCAAGTACACGTTCGAATTTCTTCTCTGACATTCGCTTGCTTTTACATGTGTTTATCTATGTTTCGGCAAGAATTTCATCATGCCAATGAGGAAAAGACAAGGAAAACATCTCGCTAACATAAAGACAAAGAAAATTCGCTCTAATATGATTACAGAATATCATAATATATGCGATATTAGCGTAGTTAGTGAAGAGAGAGAGAGAGGGAGGGTTGCGTAGTGAGTAAACGCCCCCGTCTTGCCTGAAGCACACGTCACACTGTCCCCCAGGCTACGATCTTTAAGCAAAGGGATCTTAATTTATGATAAATAACATAATTTTGGTTTATTAATACCCAAAAAGGAATATGAAATTCATAATAATCATGATTTATTAACACTGTCTTTATAAAAAGAGAGTACTACTACAAATTTCACCTCTTGACATTCTCTTGCATTTACGTTTGTTTATTTTTGTTTCGGCAAGAATTTCATCATGCCAAAACGGAAAATACTAGGAAAACATCTAGGTAACATACAGAAGAAGACAATTCGCTGTAATAGGCCGAGTTAGTGAAGGAGAGAGAGAGAGTTGCGTAGCCCCAAGCTACGATATATGAGCAAAGGGATAATCATTTATGATTATGATAAATAAAATAGTTTTGGTTTATTAATACACAAAAAAGAAATATACATTCATAATAATCATTATTTATTAACATTGTCGTTATAAAAATACGAAGAAAAACTTTGAACGATTGTATCTCAAATCTATAGTTATTGACCTTCAAAATCTATCTTCTCACTTAGTTTTAAAGCTATAACATTGGAATTTGGTATATAACTCAGAAGACATTAGAACAATCAAATGAAGCCCTTTTTTCCAATTTTTGTTTCGTCTTTTTTTTTTATAAATTTTGTTTTCCTAATTTATTGAGTTTATTTTTTTACCATAATGAAAAATTCATATGTAGCAAAAAAATGACTTTTAGAAAAAACTCCTCATTCGATTGGAGGTCTACATCAGGTCTATATATGGTAGTAATCCCAGGTCTTAATATTAAATATCAAGGGAGGAGTTAGATTTTGAAAAATGGTTATTTTCGGGATAAATCACCCCGACGTCACAAAACCGAATGTCAGAGGCGAAAATCATATGCGGTTTGGAGATGTCCCAAGTCACCTTATTAAGTGGTATGAATATCAAAGTCCTGTCCTTAAAGAATGGCATTAGCCGGCCGGCCCCCTTAAAGGCTTTCACCAGATACCTTTAGAAAAAGAGAGTATCCCATACACCGCCTTCAGCACAGCTAGGGGACATTATGAATTTTTACGTATGCCTTTTGGTTTACGTTGCGCCTCAATTACATTCACCTGAATGATTAATATAGTGTTTGGAGACTTGTTAGGGGATATCCTACATGCCTATATGGACGACCTTGTAATCTTTTCTAATACCTTAGAAGAACATTTACGTAAACTAGAGCTCGTGCTACAGAGACTAAGGCAGCATAATTTAAGAGTAAAGATAACTAAGTGTGAATTTTTCAAAACAGAACTGGTCTATTTAGTTTTTACGGTGTCTAGTCAAGGTCTTAAGGTAGTCCACGATAAGCTGTCGGCTATCCGTAACTTTCCAATGCCTACTAACGTCAAGGCGATACAGCAATTTTTAGGCTGTAGTGGGTATTACCGCCGTTTTATACCCAATTACTCAATTATAGCTGCTCCTCTAACCGATCTAACGAAGAAGGGCGTAGATTTCATATGGTCTGAAAGGCATCAACAGGCGTTCGATACTTTGAAAGAGGAATTATGCAGTTCACCTATCTTAAAATTTCCTGACCTCAGTAAGGAATTCTTTATTGCAACCGATGCCTCAGACCAAGGGGTAGGAGGGGTATTGCTTCAGCAATATGACAAAACAGTTCTTCCCTATAGCTTTTTATTCACGTAAACTGAGACCTTCTGAAAGTAAATATGCAGTAATAGATAAGTAAGGGCTTGCTATTGTTAACTCACTAGTGCATTTTAAGTTCATAATATACGGCTATCGTGTCAAGGTTCTTACTGATCATAAGCCCCTCACCAACTTCTTTAAAGGCTTTAGTCACAGTCCCAAGAGAACTCGGTAGCATATGATCATTTAAGAATTTGGCGCAAGGATAGGATATCTACCTGGGAAAGCAAATATCATTGCTGACGCATTATCACGCAACGCCGCACCATCTTGTACGGAGCCATTAGCTGAACTAGTAGATATATCAACATCCGTGCCTATTGTTAAAACTGTATCTGAACAGGAAGACCCGGGTTGGAGCGCTGAACTAGTACAGACTGAACAAAGAAAAGATCAGCAGTTAAAGAAAATAATAGATGCTTTGAACGGGAATCCTAAGGAAAAGGAATATGTTAAGTATACGCAGCAGAATTATATAATTAAGGATAATATTCTGTGTAGGTCCGTGACAAGGAAAACCCGCAACACCCCGCAGGTGACTAACGACCAGGTAGTAGCACCAATCTCGCTTATATCAATCGTCTTAAACTGGTTGCATTCCAATCCATTACATGGTCATCCAGGGTTCTCTATCATGTCAGAAAGCCAAATCATTATTTTATTGGCATATGATGCTTACAGATATAAAAAAAACACATAGCTAATTGTCGCACTTGTCATGAAAACAAAGGGCACACTGAGACACCTGTCAGCCTGGGGGCTTATCCCGTGCCCAACCAACCCTTTGAAAGAGTACACTTAGATTTATTAACATGGTTTTATGAGTCAGACCGAGAAAATAAGCACCTCTTAGTGATAATAGATGCCGACTCGATATACCAAATTAATAGCACTAAAAACTAAAACCGCAATTAAATGCGCTAGGAAATTTTACGAGTGCTACATTTGTAAACATGGAATTCCACACATGATAATCTCTGACTCGGGTGGAGAATTAAATCATTTCCTTAACTCGTGTGAATTCCTTTGCATAAAGAAAATCAATACCATGATCTACCACCCAGAGTCTAATTGATTAGTTCAGAGGGTAAATAGAAAGGTGTTAAACATATTACGAGTTACACTCGAGGGAATGGACCCCAACTGGGATATTGCCATACCTGTGGTTCTAAGTACTCTTAACCATTCATATCATGTATCTATCAAAATGTTGCTGCACGAAGCACTGTACGGTACCCCAGCTAGGACTCCTTTCCCTGTATTTATGCCTACAACCCATTTATCAAATCCCCTACAGGATGTTATGGAAGCAAGTGTGAGTCGATATAATATACTTCGTAAGAATTTAGAAGAATCACAAATCATAATGAAAAGAAATCATGATAAAATTGCTAAGCCAACTAAAACATATACCGTAGAAGACCAAGTCTACATTCAAGTATATGTACGCAAGGGATTGAACTACAAATTAACACCTAAGTTTGAAGGCCCGTTTAACATTTTAGAAAAATTAATGGCCAACAGGTTTAAAGTTCAAAGCATATCCCAACCCACTGATGTGAGAATAATACCGTTGGCTCATGTTCGCAGTTAAGGAAAGGGGTAGAAAGAAAGAGAGAAATTTATGTATATATGAAACATAACTAATAAAAAGTATCTATGAAACTTGCATTATAAAGTATGTATATATAATATTTGTATGAAAACATTTTTGTTTTGTATAAAAGTAAATAATTTAAACATGAGTAATTACATATACTTCACTCATTGCAGGTTTCCAACATGAAGCTTATATTGCTCGGAGTAGTACTGTTCGTTCAGACATTCTTGTAATGTGGGAAGAGTGCTAAAACAAAAAATATACATTTTACACATGGCTCTATAATTGAAAGAACGGAGGACGTTTTCATTACAGCAAGCAATATAGTTATAGAAGTTGATTTGCAAGCGATTTTCCTGCCAGAAGATGATGTCATTAACCTAAAAAGCAACTTGTCCCGGTTTGCCGAATCATTGAATCAGTTACATCAACGTCATTTTCCTTTTAATCCAGAGATTTCGCTAGCACACTGTAAGTGTTGCAGAAATGTTATCATTCGACTTGCAAAACAAAACTGCTGAAGCAGAATGTCTGGCTCGTGATCTGCTAATGTGGACCGTGCGGCACAGTAGCCTATAAAGACGTAACCCGTTTATATTTGCTGCGCTAAACGTCTTCGGGTCTGTTGCAAGTTTAGGTTTAGGAATTTCAAATCGTCTTAAAATTAATGATCAGAATAAAAGGATTAAATTTTTGCAACATGAGAACGAATTAGTTTTTTCCGAACTTCGTAAACAATTGTCATCAATTAATCAACTTATGACTTTTGTGAACGAACATTCTAGTAATATCAATCAGATGATGGAGGTGCCACACTTGCTGGCAACATTAGCGTATTACAGTTCTAAAGTAGACCATATCCGTACAAAAATTTCACATTTTATTGAAAAATCAAAAGACTATGTGGAAGCTATCATGCTGGCTACAAAGGGTGTTCTGTCGCCACATCTTCTGCCTATTAAAAGATCTAACATTAACTTTGGAGAACGGACGAGAGAAACTGGGTTATGTTCCATTGTTAGACGCGCATAAGATAAAATTTTATTATAGCTTAATATCAGTAAGTGTTGAGAATTACAGGATCATGATTACCTATCCTTTTGATTCTTCTGATGCCTGGCAATCTTACAAAATTGCACCATTCCCAACTTTCATGACGAATAACTCATTACCAGTAATATCTAATCTGACGGGACACGTATTGATTTCCCCTAACAAGTCAACATTTACGGTCATCAGAGACCTCGATAGGTTCACTCACTGTTCAGATGCCATGGGCAATAAAGTTTGTACAGCTGACTCCTTTGAATTCCACCATATATCAAGGGATCATGCGAGTTAGGTCTAGTGCTAAACGGCTCTCTCTCCCATACACGCGAAAGATGTCTAAAACAACTTTACCCTTTTGAAGAGTATAAGTTCGCTTACAGGCTGAACAACGGATCATGGATACGTTACGATGGAAGGATTTCACATTGCATGCCCGGACGGATCAACAGCCTCTTCACGGATGTTCGTCGCAGCTGACAGCTGCATTGGAACGACAACCAACTACACGGTCCGTGGAGTTAGCACCATCATCCAAGAACGAGCTTACTTCGCTAATTTTTGTTTTCGTGATTTTCCCCTAACAAGGAAACATTTACGGTCATCAGAGACCTCGATAGGTTCACTCTATGTTCAGATGCCAAGGGCAATAAAGTTTGTACAGCCGACTCCTTTGAATTCCAACATATATCAAGGGATTCATGCGAGTTAGGTCTAGTGCTAAACGGCTCTCTCTCCCATACACGCGAAAGATGTCTGAAACAACTTTACCCTTTTGACGAGTATAAGATCGCTTACAGGATGAACAACGGATCGTGGATACGTTACGACAGGGAAGGATTTCACGTTGC